>NC_134715.1:125781515-126084545 GCF_049634645.1 Pelodiscus sinensis
TCACCTCACCTGGGAGATGCCTCACCATGTTCAAAGGATCCCACCCTTGAGCTGCATGCGACCCACGGGTCACATGTTGAGTAGCCCTGATATAGACTTTAAGATAAGAAAAGACATCCATTCTGACTCCTGAACATCGCAGGCCACAGAATCGCACCTGCCCCCTCCTGTTATAGACCCCTAACCTCTGGCTGAACTGCTGAAGTTCTCAATTATTTAAAAACTTCAAGTCACAGAGATTTGACCATTAACACTAACTTAAACCTGCAAATGACCTGTTCGCCATGCTGCAAAGAAAAGCAAAACAAAAACCAAAAAATCCACCCCCCCGGAAGTCTGACAATCAGACCCCGAATATGGCCATCCCAATGGATCCTGAGCATGTGGGCAAGACCTACTGACTTGACATCTGGGAAAGAGTTCTCTGCAATAACTCAGCACCTTTTTTATCGGGTGTTCCATCACTGCTGTTGGAGATATTTGCTGCTAGTAGCTGCATACTATTTTAGGCAAACCCCATACTAACAGTCTCTCCATAAGCCTATCAAACTCAGCCTTGAAGCCAGTTAGGGTTTTTTTTGCCCTCCATGGTCCTCTTGCCTTTGTCTAATTTCATGCCTATTCTTATTGGTAGCTTGTTGATATGCATTTGTTCTTGTGTCCACACTGATGCTTAATTTAAAGATCTTCTCTCATTGCTGTCATATATATATATTGTGGCAGGGTGTTGCCCTTCACTGGCCCTTTAAGGGGCTGAGTCAGGGGAAGCCCAGCTGAGGCAGCTAACTAGGGCCCAGCTGGAGGCCATATAGAGCAGCTCCTGGGAGGAGGAGAGAGTCCTGCCTGCCTGCAATGAGAGAGGCTTTGGCCTAGCAAACCCAGGCTACCCAGCCTGAGGCCCTAGGGGCTGCAAGGAGGCAGTCATGGAGGACAGGGATCGCATGGAGGCACCCCTAAAAGGCAGGGCTGCAAGGAGGTAGCCGCGGTTTGCAAGGAGGCAGCTGCGGTAGGCTGGGGGAGTTTGTGCCAGGGAAGCCCCAGGCCATCAGTCTGCAAGGCAGGGTTGCAGGAGGCAACTGGGCAGGCAGAGTGGGAGAAGAACTGGGGGTCCTAGGGAGTAGGGAGGACCCTGGAGGAGGAGCAGAGGAAGAACAATGACTCTCCCCCCTTCCCCCGAAGGGGACACGGACCAAGACCGGAGTTGTCACTGCTGGAGAGCAGTGCCCCAAAGACAGCACCGCACCCAAAGGGGGGGTGTCGGAGTAGCCAGCTAATTCCCCAAAAGCCAACTTGAGGGAAGAAGCCATGCTGAAAGTGAGTCAACCCGTTACTATATATATATATAGATATATATAGATATAGATAGATAGATATATCGTATGTCCTTTTGATGAATTTATAGGGAGAAATCTCAGCCTTCATTTGGTTTGTCTAAGCAAGACAATCTCATTGAGTGTCCTCTCATAAGGTAGGTTTTCCATTCCTCGGTTCATAATTGCCATTTTCTGCACTTTTTTCAAATTTGAATTCATTTTTCTTAAATATGGGAGACCGGTATTCCAGATGAAGTCTCACCAGTACATTGTAGAATGGTAGTAAAAGAAGGGCTCTACTGGAAGCATCACGTTATGACTGAGTTCGGTTTTTCACAACTGTATTTCATTGACATCTCATAATTATCATGAGAGTATATCTAGCTCTTCAGATCTTTCTACTGCCCTTTTGCTTCCAAATAAGTCCCCAGTTTATAGGACAAAAAAAATGTTAGTCTTTCAGGGTATGTCTACACTAAGGGATAAGGTCGAATTAAGATACGCAACCTGAGCTACATCAATTGTGTTGCTTAAATCAAAATTGCTTATTTCAGCTTTTGGTGCTATCTACACAGCAGGAAGTCAAAGGAAGAACACTCTCCCTTTGACTTCCCTTACTCCTCGTAAAATGAGGGTTGCAGGCATCAGAGTAAGAAGTCCTCCAGCTCGACATTATTTCAATATAATGGCTTGCAGTGTAGACACGTTCTTTGTTATTTTGGAATAACTAACGTTATTCCAAAATAACACTGTGTAGACATAGCCTTAGTGCATGACTTTGCCCTATTAAGCGTCATCTCATTTCCATTACTTCAGATTTCAAAGGCATCCAGAATGTACATGATATTCTAGTCCTCTGTATTTACAGTATTTCCTAACTTTTTGTCATCCTCCAACTTTTTGTGCCAAAATCATTAATAAAAATGTTAAATAAGATTGATCCTAAGAATGATGTCTGGGGGACTCCTTTACTAACCTCCTTCTAGCCTGACAGTTCACGTTTAACCAGTTCCTTATCAACCTTCCAATTCTCCTATTAATCCAGATCTTTTCCTGCATGCAACTCAATCATATACCATACTGAAATCCATGTAGATTAGATTGCCTGCAGTTCCTTTTTCTAAAAAAAATAATATTTTTTTTAAATCAGTTATCTTCTCAATGGAGAACAGGTTGGATCTTTTGTAAAAGCACACTATTTTTTCCAATTACCATTTTCTCTGTCATTAACTTCTTTGTCATTCAAAATTTGTTCCAAGACTTTCCATACAATTGAGTTCCAGCTAATGGTACCCTCACAAACAACGTCCCCTTCCATCTGAAGTGCGAGGCATGTTGCTCCAACCTATCTCCTGTGCTATAAACACAGAGCTGTGTGCCCATGGAAGGAAAGACAAAGCCTTTTCCAAGAGAAAAAACCCTCAGCTTCACATGGTTTTCTCCTAAGAGAAAGGATGAGTGACAGGACAAACCACATAACATGAATGTTATTATGTCACTATGCCACCACTGGAAGGCATTCAGAAAATATGGTGTTGAGTCTGGTATTAGACCTGATCTAGAATAGAATATATCCTTAGCTAGTGTAATTCCATCTAGTGTCAGTTCATTTCAATGGAGATATCCTGTCTCATGTCATTTGAAGTTCTGTTTACCTTGGCAGCAATGCGGCAACCAGTATAAGGTCACCACTTGTATCCTCATTTAAGTTTAGGTGAAAAGAACGATTGTATCCAATTAAAATGACAGAGTAATTTGGGAAGACTGTGATTAGCTGCATTGGAATTTTATTCTGTTCACCAGCTCAGATATTCACACGTTTTGAACAAAAAAACACCACCACCAAAATGGGATCTTTAATGGCAATAAGTGGTTGGGACTGTAAAAGATTGAGCCCCCATCAGGACAGAAACCTGAAGGGCCCCGAGTTCAATTCTGACTTGTGTGAGAAATGCCAGCTACAAAATGAATTTCATTGGCTGCAGCAGTATCTTTTCTTCCCATCCCCCCAATCCCCACACTACTGAAAGTCTCCTAGGCAAACAGTTATCAGACTGAGAGTTGTTTGACTTGGGGTATCTAAAAAGATCAAAATTTGAGTTGAAAGCTGGTTGACAGTTTTCTAATTTAAATGTCATCTAATGTTTGAAAATGCCACTGACAGTGAAATGGGCACCAGGTATTTTGTCTCCTGTTTTCCTAAGTCCTGCACCTTTGGGCTAGTGCCCTTGTTGCATAGTAAGAATTTAAGATAACTGAATATCCATGCCCTGGAAATTACACGAGAGATTCAAGCTGAAAACCAGGCTGAGCACAGCCCTGATATTAATTTTGTCTTAATTATTTTAGTCCCTTAATTTAGGCTGTTACCATCACAGCAACACTTCCAATTACTGGTATAAATTACAAATTATCATTCTCAGCAACTAAGCTTGTCATATAAACACACAGTCTTATATTTTAAACCAAATACATTATAATCACCTAATTTCAGTTAAAATATTTGTTTCCCATTAATCTCCGTTGCAGAAGTAATTTGTAATGTCAGATTTAAATAAGGAAACTTTTAGATTAATTCTAATTGAGACACAAAACATAACATTTCCTAGATACACTCTCATTCAGGAAATAAATATGAAGAAGGGAGTTGTGTAATTCACAGACAGAGAGACATGCACAAAATCTCTCAAATTTATAGTAGATTTGTTTGTTCAAGAAATCCTCTTACACGGTAAGAGCTAGAACCACCATATTTGGTAGGCAGCTTCCTCTTATCATAACTTAAAGCAAGGTCAGGGTTTGGCATTGCCGGGACAACAGGATGTGCCTGGAAGGTGATAGTTTCTCATCCAACAGAAAGGGAGGGCTGTGATTGATAGCAGGGAAAGTTATACTCTAGAATGACCACAGGAGGGCAGCAACAAGCATTCCCCTGATGGTTCGGAAGAGCTGTGAAGCACCCACTGGCTGGGCAGTGCAGGTCCTGCTGCCCCAGCTGACTCAGGGGAGAGGTTCCCACGACTCCATCTGGCCAAAAGGAGAAGTTCCAGGTACTCTGACAGCCCCAGAGAGACATGGAGCACCTACCAGCCAGGCAGCATGGCCACTGCCACCCTGGCATAGCCCAGGTATCAGCCAGTGGCTGTCAGTATGACTCCTGTTGCCCTAAGCTGGCCTCAGGGAACAGCTGGACAGTGTGACCCATGCTGCTCCAGGCCAGCCCCAGAGAGTAGCCACCAGCAACCTCCAGTTCATGTGCTAAATTCCCCCACCCTCTTCCCTGAGCTGCCTCTACATCTTCAAACTTCCTGCCCTGACTCTTGTACTACCCCAATCACTGCCCTGAGCCTCTCCTCACCCCAATCCTGACTCCAGCCCATCCCCTCATCTCCCCCTTCTCTGAAGGACCAGGCAAATCTTCTAGTATAATTATAAAGTAGCGTTGTATTGATGTAAAACAAGTGTATCTTGGGGTCTTTAGAATGTCAAGAAACAGTGAAACCTACTTTAAGGGTCATTTTCAATAGGCAACACTCTCTGTTAAACTTTCTCAGATTTTCAAATATCATTTTGTTTGTGCACTGAAGATCAACCACCATTAGGCGATCAATTTTACCAGGTTCCTTCAGTGAATATATTGTTACCTTGTTCTGTCCAACAATTTACCAGTTATATCTCATGATGATGGAAGACCAAGAATTCAGCTCAATTAAAAAATTTAGCCTTAAGTCTTTAGTTTCTTTTGGCATCAGAATGAAATGTAGACTTTGTGAAATTTGCAATGAAAAACAACAAAAGAGAGGGATCATTTTGTAAAAGAACTTTAGCACCCAATTACAGGGGGAAACAGCAGAAATAGACTTTATTCAAGCCTAAGCTGATAGTGTTGAATTTGTAAATAAAAATCTTAACTGGTTAACGCACCACAAAGGCAATTTTTCCCTCCTTTGATATTCGCATCTCCACATCAAATGCTGCAAATGAGACACATCCACCCTGACTTAATTAGCCTCATTGACACTGGTCCTACAATTGGCAGGTAACTTATTTTGCTTTTAGATATATCCTAGATTCCCTAATTTCCACTCCAACTCATCTGATTAAATGGGTTTTACCCAGAAAAGCTCATGAACAATAAATCTCTCATAGGGATAGCGGTGTTAGTCTGTAACTTAAAAAAAAAAATTAAACAACAATGGTCCTATAGCACTCTGGGGTAAATCTAGACTACATGGCATCTAGACTACATGGCTTCATCCTCATTTCACGAGGCATACCGGAGCAGTCGACAAAGGCTTCCCTCGTTGACCGCGCCGTGTCTAGACTGCCGTGCTGTGCCGGATCAGCTGATCGCCGGCACAGCGCAGTACATCAACAAGTGCTGCTCAAGTGAGTTACTCATGAACTGTAGGCCATTAAGTGTCTGGAACTCCAATTTGATCTGTAATCCTATGGTAAGCAAACTGATTTACAGTGTCAGTGTGTTATATATTGTGTGTACTATATTGCACCATATGGAGAGTGTATAATATATAACGTGTGTATATTGCATCACAATCTTGAAAAAGAAAAAAAAAGATCAATAGGTAACTAATATGATGGACTCTTCTCTGTTTAATTTAAATACTAATACAGAATGTGAGTCTAGTTCATATTGTTGCAAACAACACTTTCACATAATTCCATTCATACATTTATGGGACAGTGTATGGCAGGGGTCAACCGGTGATTAGTTTTCTGTGGTGCCAGTGGTTGTCTTGCCTTCTGCTTCCAGTATTTATTGTCCATTCCACACTTGGATGCCTTGTGTCCAAAACTCTTGTCATAATTTGTACAGTTCTGGCTCTGGTACTATGGAAAGTATTCAGAGGAACGCTGTGGCGTGTGCTTAGCAATGCCACCCTGACGCTGTGAAATTACAACTTGCTAGTCTTGCTATCCTATGTAGCAATTTCATTCCAATAGTTCCAGCACACGTCATGTCTAGTGGATCCTGAGCGTGTCCTGTTGGATTTCTGCCTAGCACCTATGAAAGCTCTTGTAAAGTTGAGTGTCAGAGGGGTAACCGTGTTAGTCTGAATCTGCAAAAGCGGTGAGGAGTCCTGTGGCACCTTATAGACTAACTGAATTGTAGGAGCATAAGCTTTCGTGGGCAAAGACCCACTTCGTCAGATGCATGCAGTGGAAATTTCCAGAGGCAGGTATAAATATGCAGACCATAATCAGGCTGGAGATGACAAGGTGGATCCAATCAAGGAGGATGAGGCCCACTTCTAGTAGCTGATCTGGAGGTGTGAATTCCAAGAGAGGAGAAGCTGCTTTTGTAGTTAGCGAGCCATTCACAGTCTTTGTTTAATCCAGAGTTGATTGTGTCAAACTTGAAGATGAACTGTAGCGCAGCAGTTTCTCTTTGAAGTCTGGTCCTGAAGTTTTTTTGCTGCAGGATGGCTACCTTTAGATCTGCAATTGCATGTCCAGGAAGATTGAAATGTTCCCCTACAGGGTTTTTGTACATTGCCATTCCTAATATCTGATTTGTGTCCATTGATTCTTTTACGTAGGGTAAAAGTTGTCTTGTAAAGTTGGTTCATTTTGTGTCTCTTGTTTTAGATTCTCCAAAGTTGTCGTGGAAATGGGGTAGGACTTGAGCCACACCTATTTCAAATTGCTTTTTACCTTCAGTTTCCTTAAAACATACATACCGTGGGTTTCTTATGGGGCTTTGATATCACCTGAAAAAAATTTACAATATCATGATCACTTTCAGAAATATAGTGGTGCTATGAACATTGGTTAATATGAGTTGAATAGTTTATGGCCTGCTTCCATGCTGACCATAGAAAAAATAATGAAAATATGTACAATCAAATACAATTCCCATTACATTATTTTTCAGGATGATCATTGCTCTGCCATGTTTGTCAGTGCTTTGCAAGAAATTCATCTCCAGGACAGCCTCACATCTCCAGGACAGCCTGGTAAATGTGCATTATCTGAGATCTTACGGCTCTTGGTTCATCTCAAAATATCACAATCCCTTGCATTTATGGTAGGATTAGCTGGATAATCCCTCACAGGAGTTTGTCTAACCTGCTCTTAAAGATCTCCAATGATGGTGATTCCACAACTTCCTTAGGCAATTTATTCCAGTACTTAACCACCCTGACAGGATGTTTTTATCTAATATCCATCTGAAACTTCCCTTACTGCAATTCAAGATGATTGCTTTTTATCCTAATTTCAGAGGTTATATTGAACAATTTATCTCCCTCTTCCATGTAACAACCATTTATTAATTTAAAAACTCTTATCACATCCCCTTCTTTTTTCCAGAACAAACAAACTCATTTTTTCAGTCTTCTCTTGGAGATCATGTTTTCTAGACCTTTAATAATTTTTATGACCTGTTCTATATTTTTTTCCAATTTGTCTACCTTTTTCCTGAAATGTGTTGCCCCTAACTCGTGTGAAGTAGTGAGGAAGAATTCTCATATCTGACTTACAACAGTACTGCTAATACATCCCATTGTTGACTTAAACGTAGCCTGTGATCACTATGACATCTAGATCTCTTTCTCTTGGTACTCTTTCTGTAAGCACTCATTTCACATTCTATATAAGGGCAACTGTTTGTTCCTTCCTATGTGTTTGTTCCTTCCTTGCATTTTTCCATATTGAATTTAATTCTGTTTGTCATACCATTTCTCCAGTTTGCCCTGATTATTTTCAATTTTAATCCTGTCCCCCAAAGCACTTGCAATGTCTCCAGTCTTGACATTGTCTGCAAACTTTTGTCTGCCATTATCTAAATCATTGATGGAGATGCTAAACAGAACTAGACCTATAAATGATCTCTGTGGGAACCCCATGTGATATGTCCTTCCATCTTGAATGTGATCCATTGATAATTATTCTCTGAGAGTGGTTTTACAACCAGTTATGCACACACCATATAGTAGCTCCATCTAAGTTGCATTTCCCTAGTTTATTCATGAGGAAGTCATGCAAACCAGTATCAAAAGCCTGACTAAAGTCAAAATATACCACATCTACCACATCCTCCCTATCCTCAAAACTTGTATCCCAAGCTGTTAGATTGGTTTGATATGATTTCCTCTTAACAAATCCATGCTGTCTATTACTGGTCACTTTTTAACTTCTAGATGTTTGTATTGTGATTGTTTAATTATTTCCTCTATTATCTCTCTGAGTACTGAAGTTAAGATGACTGGTCTCTAATTCCCCAGGTTGTCCTTATTCCTCTTTTTTATAGATGAACAGTGTATTTATCCTTTTCCACTCTTCTGGGATCCCACTCATCTTTCATGACTTTTCAAAAATATTTGCTAATGTCTTAGTTGCTTCCTCGGTCTTCTTGAGTATTCCAGGATGTATTTAATCAGGCCATGGTGATTTGAAGACCTCTACTTTGTCTAAGTAACTTTTAACTTGTTCTTTCCTTAATTTAATCTCTGAATACTAGTGAAAATGAGGGAGGATCAAAGTTAGATGTCTAATAAATGAATTTTACCAAAAAGTTTAGTATCTAACACTTCTGCCATTTCCACATTTTCTGTTATTCTCCTCCCACCTCCCATCAACTAATGAGCCTAACATCCTTTGTCTACCTCTTGCTTCTAATATTTTCATAGAATATTTTCTTTTTACTAGTTATGTCTGTAGTTACATTAATCTCATTTTGTGCTTTTGCCTTTCTAATTTTGCCTCTACATACTTGTGTTATTTGTTTATATACATCCTCTGTAATTTGACCTAGTCTTCACTTTTTGTGGAATTCTTTTTTCTGGATTTCAGATCTCTGACAATCTTATGGTTAAGCCAGAGTGTCTCTGGCCATAAATCTGATCTTTTCTTTGTATGGGGTTAGTTTGCTGTTGTGCCCTTAATAATGTCACTCTGAAAAACTGCCAACTCTCTTGAACTGTTTCCCTCTATAGAATTGCTTCCCATGGTATCTTACATATCAATTTTCCAAGTTTCCTAAAGTCTACCTTCTTGACAACCATTCTTTTTACTGTGCTGTTTTCTCTCCTACCATTCCTTAGAATTATGAACTCTATGATTTCATGCTCACTTTCATGCAAGCTGCCTTCCACTTTCACATTCTCAACTAATCTCTCCATATTTGTCAAACTCAAATCTAGAACAGTCTCTCCCTTAGTGACTTTTACAACTTTTGAAATAAAAAAATATCTCCAATACATTCTAAGGACTTGTTGGATATTATATGCCCTGCTGTGTTATTTTCCTAACAGATGTCTGTGTAGTTGAAGTCCCCCATGACCACCAACTCCTGTGTTTTGGATGATTTTATAACTAGCTTATAAAAAGCTTCATCCACCTCCTCTTCCTGGGAAGGTGATCTGCAATAGACTGTAGCCAGACAGGAACCCCCCTTGTAACATCCATTTTTGCTTGCCTGGATATGCAGGCTGCTGTGACTGTGAATGGCTGTAAACAGAGATATGCCAATTGCTGACCAAGAGGCTGCCAAGGAGTGCCCTTGACTTAACCCATATTGATACGAACACACAACCGTCCGCAGGGGGAGGAATCTCTCGCCCAGTAAAAGAAGTCTAGTATGCACAATTTAGTTATTTCTCTTGCAAGTGTAAATTAACTTAACTTGCTTGTAAGAACTGGCACCACAAAACGGACCAGTAGAATTTGGCCTCTTAGATAAGAAAGAGAATACGGGCCCCCAGGGGTATAAAGATGGGTCCAGCAGCACATTTACTTTGAGTGTCAATCTACCATCTATCTGCTGGTCGGGTTAGGTGTTTGATCTCCCGAGGTTCCAGAGGGGACGCCCACCTCATATTCGTCTTTCCTAGGAATTGAGAGACTGGCCCTGGCCTGACATGCTGGAGTCGAGCGGCACACAAAGGGGTAAAAATTGTACCTGGATGTGGTCCTTTGTCTTAAGTGTACACATAGACTTAGGGCTCTTTAAAGATTAAGCTGTCACTTGGTACTATTATTTCTATTTTCTATCTTTATTTCTTTGTAACCATTTTTAAGATCTGTATTTGCTAACAGTTAAGAAAGAGAGCAATAGCCATTGTAACCATATGCTTTTATAAGTTTTTTTTTAATAAACCTGTAACTGTTTAAGCTTTAACCTGACTCCTTCAGTTGCTGTAACAGAACCAAGCACAATTTAAAAGAACTTTAGCCGGTCATAAAGGGACAGGCATAGAAAGAGCTTGGGCGTTTGGATCTGTGTCACTCCCAGGTGACAGGTCCGTTGGGGTACCTTTCAGCCTTCCCTAGGCTGCCTGCTGCGAAGGAACCCAGTGTTCTAGCAGCTAAAATCTGAGGTGTAATAAGCTCTTCCTATAAATAAGGGGCGTCTGTTGGCCTGCTGGCTACCCTCTGCGAAGGGACCCCAGTCCTAGCAGTAAAGACACGGACGTTAAACCTTTTTTCGGAAACACACACACACACACACACACACACTGCCCTGACTGTCAGCTGACATAGACCCCTACCATGACATCACTCTTAAAAAAATTATTTTATCCTTACCTAAACCTTTCAACAAGTCTTTCTTCTATGCCCATTTCAATCTCAGGCCAAGTGTATATATTTGTGATATATAAGGCAACATCTCCTCCCTTTTTCCCTATCTGTCCTTTCTGAGCAAACTGTATCCTTCTATACAAATAATCCAATTGTATGTATTATCCCACCATATCTCTATAACGCTAACTATAATATAGTTTTTTTATTTACTAGCATGTTGAGTTCTTCCTGTTTATTCCACATACTTCTTGCATCACTGTACTAACATCTGAGATACTGATTTGATTCTTCTCCTCTCCTCACTACAGTGTTCTTTCTTCTCTCTCTCTCTTATCCTAGCTACAATGCTTCCCCCAGCTTCCAACACATCTCTCAGGCCTCTATGGTTTTGGTGTTTGTTTGTTTTTTACTTACCTGTGGGCTTTTGTCTCTTGCCTGCATCAAACCAACTTTAAGACCTTATCACTAGGATATCCAGTCTGTATGCCTTCCCCTCCATTTATAGGTGCATCCCATCTGAGCTTAGCAGTTCTTCCCACAACATCCAATAATCAAGGATTCTGAAGTCCTCTTAGTCATGCCATTCTTGGAGGCAGACACTGACCTCCAGGTACAGCTTTCTCTTTCTGGGCCTCTGTTGTGCATCAGAAGTATTTAAGAGAAACCCCCATGAGCCATCAGCTCCTTCACCCTTATTCCCAATGCCCCATAGCTACTTCTGATCTGCTCAGGTCCTGCCACACAGTGTCATTAGCTCCCAAGTGGGTGTGTAGCATGGGGTCAGGGGCCGCCCCGTCCATATTGGCAAACTAGGCAGTCGCCTAGGGTGCCAAGTTAAATGGGGCGCCAAATGGTGGTGCAATATCATTGATGGGTTTGGAGGTGGGGGCACCGATTGCATGGTTTGCCTACGGCACCAGTTGCTAGCAGCTAATCTAGGGCTGCCCCTGCATGGGGTAGGGCTGCCCCTGCATGGGGTAGGGCCGCCCCTGCATGGGGTAGGGCCACCCCTGCATGGGGTAGTATCAGAGGGCTGAATGAGCCTCAATTCCTCCATGACATCCCCAACTTTGGGGATACATGGTTTCTCCTCCACCGTCTTGGGGGGGGTGATTCCTCATCAGAGGTGTAGCGAGGGTGTTATGTGCCTGGGGACAAAGTCAAAATCCCCCCCACCCAGGCTGAGCTCATGGCTGAGCCCGACCCTGGGAGGAGGGGAGGAGCTTGTACCACATCTTCCCCTGCCCCCTCCAGTTTGAGGCCAGGCCCCCCCACACACTACTCCACCAGTGGAGATGAAGGAGAGTCGGGCTGGGGGCAGAGAGGGGGGGAGCAGGCTCCAGTCAGCATGCGGAGGAGGAGCAGGTGAGCCGAGGGATGATAGGGGGAGAATAAATTGGCACCTCCCTAGCATGGTGCCTGGGGACAACTGCCCCCCCCCCCCAACCACCCTTGCTATGCCACTGTTCCTCATTGTTATCAAGACAGCATAATAGTTTTGTATCACTATGGAAGGTGGGTTGGGAGCAGGGGTAGGAGGAGCACTGCCAGAAATAACCAGCACCCAGTGCCCTCTCTGTGACAGAGTCATATCAATCATTCTCTCCTAGGGGTGTGAGAGCAACCCTCTCTAGCTCAATAGCTTCCTCAGCTTTGGACATCTCTCTATGAACACTTCCAATTAGTTCCTTCTCTACATAGATGTTCCTCGGCCTAGTTCTTCCTTCAGCTCTCCCTGTAGTGACCAAGCTATACATTAGTCTTTTCTTTGCTATAGTGGAAGAGCAGCCATTATATTTTTTTAGTGTGAGGCCTAATGTAGTGTTTTGGTTTTCATTTAAGTTAGCCAAACTTGCCCCAAGTACTTTGTAACAATAGCATAAATGCATTTAATTGTGTAGATCATGGGTTCCCAAACTGGGGGGCACGTTCCCCTAGAGAGCATGAATAAATTCCAGGAGGGGCGCAAGGCAACCCAACCCCCCTCCCAACCTTTCCCCCAAAGAAAGAGTCTGGTAAAAAAAATCAGAAAATACCACGTGAAATGTCCGGTATTTTCTGTTTTTCCTGGCTCTGGTGTCTGCCAAAATATGCACAGCTCGGGCTGGCTGGGGCAGTTGGAGGATGGAGTGTCTCGAGCAGACTTCAAAATGACTGCTTTTAAAAGGGCAACTCTTTTTTTTTTTGGTCAATAACTTTTCCCCTGAAGTACTGACACCTTTTTTTTACACTGGTCCTGGGAATTAAAGGGGCTGTAACTGTTTTTCGGCCCTGGTCAGTTCCTTATTTTTACTCAACAAGTTTTGCTGCTATTTTTTTGGGCGTGGGGGGAGGGTTTCTTAAAAATCAAAAAGGGGGAGTGATGCCAAAAAGTTTGGAAACCACTGATATAGATCAACTAGAGTGGGGGATGGGAAATAGAGTGTTCACATAGACATGAGGCGAAAACTGGAGCTGATTCAGAGGGGAAGCATTCCAGATGCTAATCTAACCACTCTCACACACCATACACCAATCTGAATTACTCCTCTGGACTCTGTTCGGTTTATTTGGAATGCTCTTGTTATGCCTCTACTTCATATTTGCTCAGCCTGGATATATTGATGGAAGTTCTAGGCAGCAATATAGGAAATTCAAAACTGAAAATGCAAACATGATGTGTTTGATGTTTGCAAATCCTGTCACATATTTTAAACATCAGCTGAGGACATTGCATGAGCAAACTGGCCCTGGCTAGGATATAAACAGAAGCTGCTTAGTAAATATGTGTCACTTCCCGCCTCCCTCCCCCCACCCCCACCTACTCTATCTTTTGCAGTCCCCAGGCTCCTGCAAAGCATTTGACTTTCAGTAGTGGAATGAGCCCATATAACATCTTGAAAATATGGCCAGGTGGCACATGAATGGTGGATGATTTGGATGCCTTCAAGCTCAAGACATTACCGCACAGAAGGACATACCATTGCCAATATTTAGATCATTTAACATCAAATGCTCATAACCCTCCTAAAATTTAAATTGCATCCCTAATTACCAAATACATCTCATCAATTTCTGTCACTCACAGTACAAATGGGAAAAGTTGGCAGAGGGAGAACACTTTACCACTCTGTTTACTGAAGGGCAATCTTTATGGATTTACCTCTGGAGAGTAAAAGACTTCTCACTTTGCAGCTCGACATCCGTTTCCCTAGCTCCTCTTGCATACAAATTCTCTTCTTCTGCTTCATTATGGAGCGAGCAGCTTTAAAAGTTGCCATCACTTTTATGTGGGCAACAGTGCTGAATGATTAAATCCTATTGTCTGTGCTTTCTATAAAAATCATTAAACTGGAAAGCAGCTACCTGTAAATTGAAATTCTGCCTTCAAGGTCATTATCATTTTAGCTCTTCAGCCTCGTCTGACACTTACTGGTATATATAGTAACAGTAGACAAATAGTCCCAATTTCCAATAAAAAAGCAAAGTGCAACAATATTGGTTATAGTAAAAAAATGGGGGATAATAACCATTCATACAGCTCCTATAGCCGTTAGTTCTCATGTCAAAGATCCATAAAGCTGCTTTGAGTCTACTCTAAGTCTTCCGTTGTTTCATATATTGATGATTGTCTACTTTCAATTTTTTATAGCTGTGATGCTGCAGATCAATTGGGCTTTCACAGCTTCGACTAGAATAGCTCCAAAATCATAATGGAAAATGTTGTGAGGGAGTCACGTGTTAATCTCATTGTCCACCAGTGTCCAAGACTCATTTGTGACCCAGAAGACTGAATATTGTGTTAAAATGCCAGTGGGATTTACACCGTTTTGATAAGCAACATCTGATAATAAGCTTACATGGACATAGAAATATACAAGCAAGTACATGCACGTGGGAGTTGTAATACTTTAATCTAGTCTAAATTACTGGGTTCAATACAGGGGTAACTGAGTGTGGTTCAATTGCCTGTGGCATGCAAGAAATCAGATTAGGTGACCTGGTGATCGCTTCTGGTCTTAATCTCAATGATTCTGTGACAAACAGACATAGCCTTGCATAGACTATTTCTGTGGGACATGGCCCAAGGCTGTTGCTGAGGTAAGTAATATTATTCACGATTCAGCATAGTAATGAATTAAATCATACTGTACTGGCTTATGCGAAATCTGCATGTATGTGTCAGTGTCATCTGCAAACATCCTTTCGATTGAATCTAGAACAGTGTTTCTTAAAAAAAAATATTGTTTGGTGTTTGTTAGTCTTAAAAAGTTTGAGGAATACCAAGAATGTTTTTTGTTGGAGGAAAAAAAAGGGTCGGGGGAAGTTATTGATCAAGAAAAAGGGGGGGGGTCGAGGGGAAAGTTATTGAAAGGAAAATAAAGGTCGCCTGCCCCTTTAAGGGCAGCCATTTTGAACTGTTGTTCTCTGCTGCACACCTCCAACTGGGTTGAAATGAATGGAGAAGTTTGTCTTTCAGGCATGGTGCAAATGAAACCCGTACCAGAAACGATGCATCTGCTAGCAACTATTAGCATCTATTAGCTTCTGGCTCAATGTTTGATAACTAGAGCTTTGAACCAAGTTCAACTGAACAGCTGATGTGGAATTTTCAAAAGCTCCAGTGCTACACTGAAGTCAATAGGTGCTTAACCATGATGTCCCTCAGAAGGCTTTTTCACTGCTTTCAATGGGAGCAGAGGTAGGCCAAGGATGAGTACTTTTGAAAATCCCATTCCCGAAGGTTACCTATCTGAATCTTCATGGAGCTGAAGCTGTTTCTCTTTCCTTACTGCCTTTGCTGAGGTATCTTGACTTAGTATATGGATGCGAAAGTTAGCAATGCCTGAATTCTAAACTCCACTCAAAATTCAGAATAAACTTTGAGAATAGTCATTGCACCTGTTTCTCTTGGTCCCCACCCCCTACATCTTACAAAAGGGAACAATAATACTTCAGAAAGGGATTCATGGGCACAATCCTGTGAGGTGCTGAGACTGTCTGGGAGGTGAGGTCAATAGGAACTTCCTGAGATGTTAAGAGATTAACAGGCTCTGACCATACTCAGATTTGGTCCCAATTTATGTCTGAAATTCAGGTCGTGGGCATGTGAAATAAATTGCTGCAGTTATGGTCCATTCTGCAGGGGAAATGAAAAATAACTGAACAAAATAGTTATCCAAACTTTAAATATCAATTTGATTCAACGTTTTGGGTGATGATTTCGATTGGCTCTGGTTTAACCTCTGGTGTGAATGGCCCTCAGCATTTGCATTCCCAAATCCGGGAATGGTATCCATTTTGGATGGCAGGTGCTACAGCCGTGAATTATCGTCCAAACCAAATCCAGATAGAAGTGACAACAATGGTCACCAACTGCTCAGTTACAGTGTAATTCATCAGGAACAAATTCTGCTATTGATGACAATGGTTTAAATCTAGATTAAACCATTCTGATTCTGGGTTGACATTGAGGGAGCTGGGAGCAGACTCCGGTCTTTTGCAAAGAAATATCTGGCTCAATTTCAGTCACAGCACAAGCAAGCCCAAATCTCAACAAATCCAATAGAAGATTACACCTATGTAATCAGCATTGGATTTGCTCCACTGCATTATTTACACAGCAATTTGGTTTCCATGTAACATCTCTAAGAAGTTATTTCAAATCAGCGCTCAGACAACTTATTTTTCCTTCCAATTGGGGAGCCTGGTGCTCATTTATTATCAGATTTATCTTCAGATTTTTACAGTTTCCTTTCCCAGCTTCATACTATTCTCACCTCTTTATGTGAATGCTTCCCTCCCTGCCTGTGTTATCACCCTTCTATTTATCTTATCCTGTGTGATCTACACTACTCATTAGCTGCTGTCTCTCAGATCATTTCTTGCCTCCACAGCATGTGGGATAACCCTTATATCACCCAGCTCTGTTCCACAATCCCTCCCTTCTCCACCCACTGTTTCATACCTTCTCACCATTCTGCTTTTATTCTTCTATTGTTATTTACTTTCCTCCATTCATTCCTCTTCAACAAGCCTTGTTTTAATTCTTCCACAGTTAGGACAGGGCCTCACCAGCCCTTTCTCTAGTATTCACATTTCCAGGATAGAATGTTTGATTTCCCTAGGTTCAATATATCAGAGTATCTAATTCTTATTGAGTTTCCTTCTTGATCAAGTTATCAGAGTTGTTGGGTTTTTTTAATTCTCTCCTTCCTGCTTGCTGATCAAACTTCTTTTTTCAGGATGCCGACAGAACGAACATTAACTGCTGAACTCATTGATTCTTACGCTTTACAAATTGTTTCATCCATAATCCCTCACTTTCTGCCTGAATTCAGCCAAATTGCATGTCTCATTCTGGAGGTGGCTACTTAGTGCACTTGTTTAATGTATACTTTAAACAATATCTATGCCTGAATTGATACTTTTTGCGGCCACTGGATAAAGGCTATCCAGCTCATTGGCTTCAAAGTACATAAACTTGTATTTCCTAAACACTGCCTAAAGGGGTTCTGGTTGGTTACTCATGCTCAGGAAGGTTCTAAATGAGACTGCTTTATCCAAACTTCCTTATATTTGCAGTAACAGAGATGAGAGCTCTCTAGGACTGCATGTGACCCTCTTTCTCTAGAATGAATACCTCCTCGCTCATAAGAACATAACATAAGAACATAAGAACAGCCACACTGGGTCAGACCAAAGGTCCATCTAGCCCAGTATCCTGTTTTCCACAGTGGCCAATGCCAGGGAATGAACAAAACAGGGAATCATCCAGTGATCCCTCCGTGTTGCCCATTCCCAGTGTCTGACAAACAGGCTAAAACCACCATTCCGCCACCTCTTGGCAAATAGCCATGGACCTCACACACCTCAGCAGAGCAGGGGTTCTGCAAAAGGTGACATTTTCCACCCCTAAAAGATGCGAGACGTGAAGTAGGATAACGGTCACAGCTTCCCCAGAAATCCCTACCACAGTAGATTAAAAGGTGGGCATGCCGGTGAGTGCTGTATGCAATCTACTATATTCCTCAGAGAGTTTGTGTGATTGTGAGTGAGTCTGTTTGTTCTAGAACTTCTCCTAAATGGTAACAGTTAGGACCACCAAACTTGGCAGGCAGCTTCCTCTTACCATAACTTAAAGCAAGGTCAGAGTTTGGTTGTGCCAGGACAAGGGGATGTGCCTGTTTTGCATAAAATGGAAAGGGTGGGCTCTGATAGCAGGGACAGTTATACTCCCAATGATCACAGGGGCAGCAAACACAGGCCCCACTATATGGGGCAGCCCTAGAAGGGCTGCAACTGGGCAACACAGACCCTACAGCCCTAGACAGTCCTGGAGAGCTGCCACCTGGATATTGTGGCCAGTGCAGCCCCTGCCTCCTCGGCCAGCCCCAGGGAGCTGCTGCCTGGACTGCCTGGTGCCCTCCACCCTGGCTGGCCCCATGGAGCCATCAGCAGGGCAGCATGGTGGCCAAACTCCTAGCCCCAGACTCCAAACCACACCCAAATCCCCTGCCCTGAGCCTCCCCCCACACCCAACCTCCTGTCCTTATTCCTGCATCACCCACATTTCTGCCCTGACTCCTGCACCCATCACACCATGTCCAGACCCCCCCCCCACATACCTCAAATCCACATACCCCCCACATACCTCAAACTTGAATTCAGCTACGCAGTTGACGTAGGGTTGCATAGCTTAAGTCAAAATAGCTTATTTTGGCTTTTGGTGCTGTTTACATGGCAGATAGTTGAAGGAAGGGTACTCTTCCTTCGACTTCCCTTACTCCTTGTGAAATGAAAATTCCAGGAGTGAGAGTAAGAAGTTCTCCAGCTCACCATTATTTCACAATAATGGCTTGCTGTGTAGACACACTCTTTGTTATTTCAGAATGTCAGTTAGAATCATAGAACTGGAAGAGACCTCAGGAGGTCATCAAGTCCATCCCCTCATCCAGTTGATTAAAATGTTGAACAAACCCAGTCCTACAACAGATCCTTGGGGTACTGACTGCCAACCTGACATCGAGCCATTGATCACTACCCATTGGGCACAACAGTCTAGCCAGCTTTCTATCCATCTTACAGTCTAGTTATCCAATCCATACTCCCTTAACTTGCTGTCAAGAATATTGTGGGAGACCGTATCAAAAGCTTTGATAAAGTCAAGGTTTATCACAACCACTAACTTTCCCATATCCAGTTACCTCATCCTAGAAGCTAATCAGATTGGTCAGGCATGACTTGCCCTTCGTGAATCCATGTTGACTATTCCTGATCAGTTTCCCCTATTCCAAGTTCTTCAAAATGGATTCCTTGAGGATCCCCTCCATGATTTCTCCAGGGACTGAGGTAAGGCTGACTGGTCTGTAGTTCCCTGGACTGTCCTTCTTCCCCTTTTTAAAGATGGGCACCACTTTTGCTTTTTTTCCAATCAGCTGGGATCTTTCCCGATCTTCACGAGTTTTCAAAGATAATGGCCAAAGGCTCCGCAATGACACTTGCCAATTCCCTCAGTACCCTCAGATGCATTAAATCTGGATCCATGGGTTTGTGTATGTTTAGCTTTTCTAAATAGTTCCTAACTTGTTCTTCCAAAATAACGGTTCTGTGTAGCCATAGCCTTGCTGTCCCAAGTGAAGGAGGTTCCACCAGTTGTAGGTAGAACATGAAACATGGAATGTAACCCAGGCCACATTGATCCCAGGCTCATACTTAACCTCAAGGACATCCTTCCTTTCTCTGAAAATTCATGTTTAATCCTTTATATATTCCATTGTCTTTGACACGATGGCTCTTTTGGAATGCCTCAAAACCTTACAAGTGAGTTTGACTAACCCTCCTGAATTCCTCTTTAATGGGAATAGTGAAGGTTTCATGTTTATAGTAATTTGTAAAAAGGTCTACAGGAAAAGTCCTGCAATATCAAGAGAATGAGTTGCACGGCCTGACAAAGTCAATAAATGATTTCCATTTCTAATTGTTATGGTTATATGAATGCAGACAAAAAAACAGACTAACGGCTTGGAAGGGGTGATTGCCATTTACTGCATGAAGCACAGATTGAGAAGATGGCAAGTTTTACTGAAGAACATTCATATGATCATGTCATAAAGCCATAATCACTAGCTGGTTTAGAGTTTGGGTGTTTTTTTCTAGAGAGTGGCCAACATTGTGTTCTGGCTTTCTCTCAAAAATGGAAAATATGGAGTACAAATGTAAAATGTTACTCATCTGCCTACCCTCTGTAAAGGACCAGCAGCCACATGCAACACCAGATGGAATTTTCCGGTGGCTTTGCGGGTCAAAACCATATACTTCTTGGTTGCATTATATGTTGACAGGGGCCTAAGTTACCATGGTTCACTGGAATCACCATAATCGCTCTGCTTTTCAGAGAAAAAGAGAGTGTCTTCCAGGAGTACAACAGAAATCAGGGCGTCTGGGAGCAATGCAGAAGTGTAGTAAGCATACTCTATTTCTTACCCCCAGGGCCCTGCCCTGCCTCCTGCACCTCCAACACACCCTGACCCCCTACCCTGTTCCCCTCATACACTCCAGCCCTGACTCCTTCCCCCGGCACAACCCCAGCCCCCTCACCATAATATTGACAGAAGACAGCCTGAATGTGCGCATGAAGCTGGATTTGACCAGTTATGATGTAAATTTCAAAGAAATGTACAGAAAGATGCTTCAGTAGAAGTTCTATAAATAAAGTCTGTGAGTACAACGGTTCATTTATGCTACTATTAATTATCATATCAATTATCAATATTAAGTTGTATGTTTTCAGTCACACAAATGGACATTCTTCTACGGCTCTTTGTTGACCATTGTTATGAATTTTGATGTAGTTTGGCTCTTCGGTTTGAAAAGGTTGCCAACCTCTGATCTAGTGACTGAGTCAATGCATCTCATTGGCCAGGTGAAAAAGAAAGGAAGTCCAAGCAGTCTCTGAAATTCACAACTGTCATGTAGGAATCCAAGCAGTCTCTGAGATTCATGACCTTCATAATGCGAGAAGTGCTTTTTGAGGGTGAAGTTGCAGTACTTCCCAGTTGAAAGAGAGAGAGACATCACATTGGTTGTTACTGGTGTGGTGGTGATGTTGCAGCCACACTGTCTCTAAATTCCTTTAATTAGATATGCTGAATAAGAAGGGGAATGCAAATTGGCCTGAAGATGAGGGCTGGTTGTGCACATGAGGGAAGAGGCACCACATCCCACCAACACTTTGAAATGTCTTTGGTGTGCACTGGGACCAAAAAATGGGCCTTTTGAAAATTGAGTGTGACCCTATGATATCCTACTGATCCACCTGAAACCTCGCCTCCCACTCGATAGTGTAAGGCATAGGGCTATTCTGAGGCACTGTCTCTGTGCCTTTGACCAGAAATTTGATCCTGCACCTGAAAACCTTCCTGAAGAAATATCATTTCAGCAACAAATTTACCAGCCACGTGTATGTCCAGCACAGAGGTTATGAGATGGGATTTTGGCTGCCCGTGGATTGTTTTGGAATCACATTGACCAGTCCTGTTTAATTTCCCCCTCATTTAACTCCATAATTATGCCATCAACTCAAACTCTTTAAAGGTAAAAGTGAAAGCTGCAGAATAGGATAGCTGTGCATTAATGAGTTTCCCCCTCAGGAAATAAATGCAGAGGGGCTAGTGGAGTGTATATTTGCAAGTAGCCAAAAATCATTGTAAATTCCCATTTCATTCATGTGTACAAATTATTTGATTTCTCACATTAGGCATGGTTAAGTAAGTGCCACTGGCACTGCTGTGACGCACAAGGTTTCATAAATCAAGCTTGAAAAGCAGATGGGCTTTAATCTGTGTCATTTCCCCCCACTACTGCTTTTTTACATTTTTATTTTATCATTGATAAGTGCTGGGGCTTTCATTCTATATAAAATTCTGATCTATAATTTGACCTGTGGGTTTTTAAAGTGTGTTTCCTAGAATGTATCTCATGGGAAAATATTTCCCATGTAGGAACAAATTCACAATATATATGAGAAGGGGTGGATATTTGTCCCTGACTGGGCCCATTGATATCAAGAGGAAAAAGATGCTACTTAACATGAATAATAATATTGGAATCTGCCAATCATTTACTTCTTTTGCAAAGCATTGGAGTGTCAGTTCCAGATACTGAAATTCACAGAGTGGGTACAATGCAGGCAGCGGCACTATAGGTTTCTCAGATGGCTCTGAAAATACACCTTTGGGGAGAGCGATGCTATTTCAGTCTTCATGGCGTATTCAGCCCTTGACCTCTCTGCGGAGACTGCTAACAAGTTTGCCAATTAGCACCAGGTGTGCTGGTGTTTTTTTATTGATGGGATCTCATCTACTGGGACTGGATTTAGACCAGGATTGTGCTTTGTGGGAGCCCCGAGCTGCCAGATTGAGATAGGATAATCTAAAATCTGCCCTGTCTTTATTTTTCAGTGCTATGAGAAAGTGTTGCCTTCTTTTCTTACCCCTCTGCTGGAGGTCAAATTCCACTGCTGGAAGGAGAGACTGATAGTCAGTTGTCTTATCTGACAGTAACCTTGTCTGATGGGATCAAATATAAAATCATATTTACATCAATCCTATTGTCATAAATGGGCAAAGAGTAATAGGGTCCTTCCCCCTTCTATACCATCACCTTGCTGAGTAGCAAGTATGCCAAGAACTCCCACTATTGTATAACTCCAACTGGTCACTTCCTATAGCCCAACCTGGTTATAGGCACAAAAAAGGCCACTAGTAATAGTTTATATAACTGCCCTCTATTGAGATGACGACAAGGAAATCAGCCATGTTGGGAAAAGGTCAACAGTTTAAATGCTGTTAAAATTCATTAACACTCTACATGGGAATTTTGAGTTGGGGATTCAGACCCACATACACCCCAGTTTTGCAATATTTTATTTTTGATGTTTAGATAAGGTAAAGACAGTTCTCAGGAATATTAAGACACCCTTAAGGACTCAAGTCTGTCATTGAAGTTGGTAGCTTCCCAAAGATTTGCTAGAGGATATATTCTCTTGTGGATACTTTGCTGTACCTCCTTTGGCCAGGATGACTCTTGATGTTGTTGACATATATATTACTGTTGTTTAATAATACCTCCTAGACAAAGTTAGAGGTGGCAAAATGTATGTAAAACTTCAGTAAAGTTGCACCTATTTACATGCTTTCTGAATTTGATCTCAAGTGTTTTTGTATTCAAGTTTTATTATCTATATCATTTGCCTTTAGCATCCACATTGTATATTTTTTCAGCTATAGAACATTAATCATACACTAAATTGGACCCATTTGGAATGACAAAATTACTGTATGGAACTTCACCCACTTAAAGTGGGATGTTCAAAGGTATTCAGCCTTGGTTTAACACTGAATAATAGAATCATAGAGCTAGAAGAGATCTCAGGAGGTCAGAATCCACACCCCTGCTAAAAGCAGGACCAATCCTAACTAAATCATCACAGCCAGTGCTTTGTGAAACTGGGACTTAAAAGTCTCTAGGGATGGAGATTCCAATACCTCTCTAGGTAACCTATTCTATCTGTCACCACTGAGAACAGCCTCTCTCCATCCTCTTTGGAACCCCACTTCAGGTAGTTAAAGGCTACTATCAAATCCCCCCTCACTCTTCTCTTCTCTAGACTAAATAAGCCAAAATCTCTCAACCTCTCCTCAGTAGTCATATGCTCCAGCCCCCTAATCATTTTTGTTGCCCTGCGCTGGACTCTCTCCAATGCGTCTACATGCTTATTGTAATGAGAGGATCAGAATTGGATACAATACTCCAGGGCTACGTCTAGACTACATCCCTTTTTCATAAAAGGGATGTAAATTAGACGTATCGCAATTGCTAATGAAGTGGGGATTTAAATCTCCCCCGCTTCATTAGCATAAAAATGGCTGCCGCTTTTTTTCTGCACGGAGCTTTGCCAGGAAAAAGTGCCAGTCTAGACGCTGATCTTACGGAAAATAAAGCCTTTTCCGAAAGATCCCTTATCCCTTATTTCTGCATATTTATGAAAAAGGGATGTAATCTAGACGTAGCCCAGATGTAGCCTTTCCAGTGCTGAATAAAAGGGAATAATCTGTTGGAAGTGCTCCTACTAATGCACCCTAATATGTCATTAGCCTTCTTGGCTACAAGGGATCACTGTTCCCATTGAAGTCAATGAGGGATTTACCTTCTACTTCACTGAGTGCAGAGTTATGTCAAGGCTAAGGTTTTTTTGTTTGGGATTGTCAAAAACAAAACACTGTTATGTATCAAAGGTGTGTTAAGTGTAGTTAATGTGTCTAAGTGTAGTTCAAGAGAAGATGTAGGAATAAACACAACCTTTCAAGAAGTCCAATCATTAAAAAATATAACAAATAGTCTATAAAGTGCTGCCAGACCAACAAAACATGTAGATGGTATCATGAGCCTTCCTGAGCACAGCCCACTTCAGATAACCAGAGGGTTTTTTATTTATTAAAAATATGTATTATTCATTTATTTATTTATTATTTTTAGTTTATTAACAAATATGGAAATCACATGCTAAACTGACATGAACAATTCTAACACTGATGGTAATATAGAAGCAATATAGCATACTTCATACAGAATCTAACGGGGACTAATATGTGCTTGAAATCATAATACCCCAAACTCACAAAGCTATTGTGAATCTAAATTAATGTCTATAACATTCTTTGTCACCTTTGAATTTATTCAGTATAGCTTTAATTTAAAGTGCATGCAGATGAGGCAAATATTACCTATTTATTTAATGTGTATATTGTGAATGTCCTTACCATAGTATATGAGCACTTCACAGTCTATAATGTACCGTATATTATTTCCTCACAAGATTACCATGAGGCTATTAGTGCCATCTTACCAATGGGGAATTGAAGCACAGAGAGAGAAAGTGGCTTGCCCAAAGTCACACACAGGAAGTCTGTAGCTGAGCAGAAAATGAAAAATCGGTCTCCTACACTATCCTTCCTCTCCTCTCCCTCCTCAAGACAATAGAACCAATGTGGTTCTACTGCACAAGAGATGGGAGCAGAATGTGAATAGGCTGTGTTGAATTCTGCCTCTCCTGCAAGCTGTTCCATAGAGATCTGCAGCAACATCCAGAGCCTCTAGGATGGTCAGGGATTGATGGGCCTGTGCCATGGAAGGGGAGATGCAACTGAAACATGCTAAGGCAACCCTACCGGCTGTAGTGGTGAACATGGAACCACTCTGCTGCTCTGCAGTCTGGAAAGAAGATCCTATTTACTGACTCACAACAGATCCCTAGTAGCATGTGGCTGATGTGCTTTGTGATTTCACGCGTACCACTGAAGAACTATCAGGTGGTAAATAACTTTTGGCTACTGTTGATCCAGGCTTTATTTGAACCTTTATTTGAATCAAAAGGATTTGTAGCACATGAAACAATTCACTCCATTAACAAGATTATTTGCAATACAGTCAGGATCTGTGCACTCTCCCTTTTTCTTTCTCTTTGAATTATGAGTGCGGACAGTGATGAAAATATCTAAAATCTGGTTGGCACTCCTCATTTATTTGACCTTTTCATCTGACTGGCATTTAGTTTCAGTGGGATTTCAAAATCGACATGGAAGAGGATTCCCTGTGTGTCTTGCGTTCCTTGGCAGGTAACGAAATGATACACTGTATGTCTAGTAAACCCATTTCCACACTACATTAGGAATTTATCAAAGCAGGTCAAATCACTTCTCTACAAAAGGAAAGTATTTTGGGAGGATTTCATATCTTTGCCTTAAATCCTCTCTCAGTCTCAGCTAAAGGAATATTTTTTCAGCATATTTCCTTGAGTTTACACTGAAATAATATTGGAAGGGAATGTGAGAAAAGACAAACAGCAAAAAACAAACAGGCTACGTGTAGACTGGCATGATTTTGCAGAAATACTTTCCTGCTGGGTGCTATAGGACCTCTTGCAGGGACTGACAGCCGTAGCAGTTTTGGTGGTTGCCCTCTGCCTTTTTGGACACCACTACCTTTTGCCTTTTAGTGCCTTTGCCTGTTTTTTTTCATCTTGCTTGTTTTGTCTGCCATGGAGCCAAGGGTGGCCATGTGCCTGCTCTGACCCCTTCCGGCTACTTTGGAGTGCCTGCAGCTGGTGCTCCAGGCTGGTGCCCTCCTCTTCCAGGACCTGGAGGCGCAGGTCACTTTGGACTCGCTCACCACAGAGCGTGGAGAGGCCACTGTGGAGACTGGACACCAGTATGGACTGGTGGGACCGGCTGGTCCTGGGGCAATGGGATGACCGGCAATGGCTCCGGAACTTCTGCATATGAAAGCAGATGTTCCTGGAGCTGTGTGCCTGGCTCGCCCCTGCGCTCCAGAGAACCACCACCCGGCTGCGGGCACCCATCGCTGTCAACAAGAGGGTCGCCATCGCAGTCTGGAAGCTGGCCACCCTGGACAGCTACCGATTGGTGGCACACCAGTTCGGGGTGGGCAGATCCACCGTTGGTGTTGTCATGATGGAGGTAAGTCCCAGGGGCAGTGGGGAGTGGGGTGGGGGAAGGGTGCTGCACTCCATGCCCAGGGGCAGCCAAGACTCCAGGCTGGGTCACCCAGGGATTTGGGTCATCCCTCCCTTGCACAAGCCTGCTGGTGGGGGGGGGGGGTGGAGCGAGGGGGCCCTGGTGTGTGTGTGTGTGTGTGTGTGTGTGTGTGTGTGTGTGTGAGCACAGAGGGCATCCGGGAAGGGGGGGCCAAGGGAGCGCACACTCACCCTGCCTTATGTGATGTGTTCCCCTGTGTTTCTCTGCACCCTTCTGCAGGTCGTCCACATCATCAACGACGTCCTGCTCCCGAGAGTCATCTGCCTCCGCGACGTGGATGCTACGGTGGCCGGTTTCACTGCCCTTGGGTTCCCCAATTACGGGGGAGCCCTGGATGCAACCCACATCCCCGTCCGGGCCTCAGAGCATCGAGTGGCCCATTTTATGAACAGGAAGGGGTACTGCTCTATCGTACTCCAGGCCCTCGTGGACCACCATGGCCGCTTTCTGGACGTTTATGTGGTCTGGTCCGGCAGGGCACACAACTCCCGCATCCTATGGAACTCTGGTCTGTTTCACAGGCTGGAGGCAGGCACTTACTTCCCCAGTGGGAGTTTACTGTCGGGGATGTGCCTATGCCCATCTGTGTTGTGGGGGACGCGGCCTACCCCTTGCTGCCCTGGCTAATGCAGCCCTATACGGGGCAGCTGGATCAGAACCAGGCCCGGTTCAATGACCGCCTCAACCGGGCCCAGAACCAAGTGGAGTGCCTCCGAGGATGCACGGGACACGTCGGGGCTGCCGGAGGGGGCCTGAAAGGTAGCAGTGCTGTCCTTGTCCTCCGACGCACTGCTGCTGTCTCCCTCCCGTGCCTTGGTGGTCCTGGTGATGGGGGGTGGAGGGGCACATGCAGGTGTCCACAGGGACTTCCGGTCCCTGCGGTGCTGGCTGGCCCAGGATGGCGTGGAACCGTCGGTAGTGGGGGCAGGTGTCGGCTCCTGCCCCCTGGCCCTCGCTGGCCCGCACATAGCCCAGGTGAAGTTCTTTCACTTTAGCCCGGATTTGCTCCAGGGTCTGGGCTGGATGTCCCTGCTGGGCGAGCGCCTGGGCCATGCGGTGATATATGTCCGTGTTCCGGCGATGGGAGCAGGTGCTGTGCAGGGCCTCCTCCTCCTGCCAAAGGTCCAGCAGTGCCTCCAGGTCCCCCGAGGACCAGGATGGGGCCCTTCTTTTTCGGCCCCTTGGGGCCTCCTGTGCTGGGGGTGCGGGTGCTTGATCCCCCCCTGGAGCTGCCATTGTGGTTTGGGTGGTGTTGGGGACAGCAGGGGCCGCATGGCAGAGCTGTGGCCAGAGGTCCCAGAAGGGCTTCTGCCTTGTGGCCTCAGCAGTCTGGTCTGCCTTTAAGGGGTCTCACATTACCAGGAAGTCAGGAGCAGGCTTGCAGCTAAAGAGCATCCAAACGGCCACTAGGGCTTTTTTCCGTTTAGCCTGCTTTTGCGCAAAACGTCTTAGCTGCCTGTCTACACTGGCCCTCTTGCGCAAAATCATTTCCACAAGAGGGCTTTTTCCTGAACGGGAGCATCAAAGTATTTGCGCAAGAAGCACTGATTTCGGACAGTAGAACATCAGTGCTCTTGAGCAAAATCAAGCGGCCAGTGTAGACACACTGCTTTTGCACAAAATCTTGCCAGTCTAGAGGCACCCACAAAGTTTACTGTTTTCTTGAAAAAGAATAATCACTGAATTGCTGTGTTGCGTTACTGTGCAAAATTGCAGCACCAAATTACAGTAAGGTAGATTCAGTATAGTCTTTGTACAACAGGGGTGGGCAAATACCAGCCTGTAGGCCAGATCCAGTTTCCCAGGGTTACCCCGATGAGTCATTACCACTATATTTATCTGAGCCTCCGCAGGTATTGATGATTGCAGCTCTCATGGGCCATGGATTGCTGTTTGTAGCCAATGGGAGCTATGGGAAGCGGTGTCCCAGTCCGCGCCACTTCCTGCAGCTCCCATTGGCCAAGCATGGAAATCCATGGCCAATGGGAGCTACAGTTGCTCATACCTGAAGAGGCGCAGGTAAATAAAGCAGCAGTGACCTGCCAGGCATTAACCCTGGTGAACCACTGCTATATTATTGCCCTCCTCTATTCTATACAAAAACATCTTAAAATGCCCCCTCCAATCTTTTGTATGGGTATGTCTACATTACCACCCTAGTTCGAACTAGGGTGGTAGTGTAATGTAGACAACCGGAGTTGCAAATGAAGCCCGGGATTTGAATTTCCCAGGCTTAATTTGCATAAAGCCGGGCACCGCCATTTTTAAATGTCCGCTAGTGGGGACTCTGTGCCGCGCGGCTACACGCGGCACGGACTAGGTAGTTCGGACTAGGCTTCCTAGTCTGAACTACTGTTACTCCTCATGAAACGAGGAAGCCTAGTCCGAACTACCTAGTCCATGCCGCGTGAAGCCGCGCGGCACGGAGTCCGCACTAGCGGACATTTAAAAATGGTGGTGCCCGGCTTTATGCAAATGAAGCCCGGGAAATTCAAATCCCGGGCTTCATTTGCAACTCCGGTTGCCTACATTACCACCCTAGTTCGAACTAGGGTGGTAGTGTAGACATACCCTCAGTGACCAGTTATACTATGCGTCCTTGCATTTTCTGTTGAAAGAAGCCAAACTGTGTCCAGAGAAGCCAGTGTTGTAAAACAAGCTATTGTTCAGATCTTCTCAATAGATTTGATACTTACGGCAGAGAGTCATAAAAATGACATCAACATAATACGCAGGTTGGACCTCTGAGGCCTGGGATTCTCTGATCCAGCCATGGATGTTGCAGGACCAGTGAGCTTCAGGGAGAGGAGCTGGGGGAGATAACCAGCAATGGGGATCCTGGTGTCTGGGGTCAGAGCCAGTAGAGGAGCCTTCCCGAGGATAGGTGGTGGAGGTGGCCAAGACCAGGGCTGAGACCAGGGCTGGACCCAGACCAGTTGTGATGTGGAACTTAGCTACCAGGGCCAATGGCCCCAGGGCAGGGAGCCCAGAAACCAGTCTTGTGGCCAGGATAGCAGCCAGACCAGCCAGCAGAGGAGCAAAGTGGGGGCATGAAGCCCGGAGGGGAGTCTGGCCCTCTGCTGATGGACGCCAGAAGAGCCCTGAGTCCATCAGCAGAGGGGTGGGAATTCATCTCCCATGGTGTGGCAATACCCCTCCTTCGGGACTGGTCAGGTCCCGAGGGTGCTAAACTAAGGTGGTCCAACCTGTAGTCAGTTCTTTGAGAATGAAAAAAGCAACAAAACTGTCAAATGAGCTAACTGACAAAAGCAACGGTAGCAAATATTTGCAGGAATTCTGCCTGGCTGTTCTGTTTGACAATTTCCTGGACTTTTTTTGCTCACGGTGCGTGACTGTTTTGTTTGCACAACTGTTTGGTAAAAAAGTTCTTTTGTGTCAATACCCGTGTGTGCTTGCAAACACAGATATCTGCCTCAGAAGAAATGTATTTATCCTTTGTTATTTGATGTTCACTGATTAGTATTCTTGTTGTTGTTGAGAAGAGCAGTCATCTATCACACAAATTAATTAGGTTTTAAGGGATATTCTGGGTAGCTTTCGGAGATGGGGGTAAGGAAAGAGGCATTGCGCTTTGTTACTGAGAAATTTGGGGTCTGGAGATAAGGGAGGTGAGAAAATACCTTGCATTGGACCAGCTTCTGTTAGTGGGTGTTTCAGGGTTGACTCACTGGCTGGTCTTCTCTGGGATTAGCTCTTCTTCAGCCTTGGAGCACCTTCTGCTGGTTCTTTTTTTGAAAAAAACTTCAACTGCATCTAGACTGCTGTCGTGTTCTTTCGAAAGTAAATCGAAAAAACACGGAAGTTTTTTCGACCGCGGAAAACCTTGTTATTCGAGGAATAATGTTTTTTTTAAAGTGATCTTTCGAAAAAAGGCGCTATGTAATGCAAACTGTGCTTTTTCGAAAGAGAGCATCCAGATTGCCTGGGCGCTCTCTTTTGAAAAAGCGGCTTGCTTTCTCAAAAGTACTGGTTGTAGTCTAGACGCTGTTTTGAAAGAGGGTTTTTCGATACTTGCATCTTCATTGCACGAGGGACAAGGGATGGCTCGAAATAGCGTGTTATTTCAAAATTTGGCGCTATGTAGATGTGCCAAATTTCAAAATAAGCTATTTTGAAATAGATTTGAAATAAGACGCAATTTGTGTAGCACAAACCATGTTTCTTATTTCGAGTTAAGGGTGCTGTATAGACCACTTTTAGTGTGTGTTACGCAACCTTTACCCATGGAGATGAACACCTATTCATGTGAGGAGTCCCACTGAAAAATGATGTAAGCAGAGATTGCATAATCTATTCCTAATATATCCTAGACCGCTTCAGTTGAAGAATATTGACCTCAGCGGGCCTGAATTTGGGGCACAAAATGAATTCTCTGTTCATGCTGGGTTCTCAGCCATGGTATGAAAGAACCGCTTCCTATCATGTGCAGGAAGGTTGAAAACCTACCACGCTCTGTCTTTCACAGGTTGGCATTTTCTTGACTTTTCATTCTCTATTTCTAAATATACTGTTGTGTCTCATGAGATCTCCATTTACAAACTCTGAGGTTTGCTGTCTGGTTTTATGAGCCCTGATTCAGGAGCCCTCTTTGTATTCCTGAAAGTGACATTGTTACATTTTACAGCTGATTCAGTAAATTGGATAACAGGAGGTGGGGAGTAATATTTTATTCTCCGACTTTCCACAAGGTCACTGATTCAGCCCTGGCCTTTTCATTTGCATATCCCATAACAATCTGAAGCTGGTCAGTGGAACACAATTCAGCTATTTTTTTTTTAATTTTCCCTACTAAGCTGGCAATAAAGTGATATGGAGCAGGCTACTAACTATTGTTAATGAATCTTTTCAATACTAAATACATTAGATGGTATTTATTTATTGGCACTTTTGAAACTACTATTGTAATAAACACTATTTAAAAAGCACTTCAAGGTGGTCATTTGAATTATTCATCCATTCACCATGCCACAAAAGTTATACAGTTCCTCATCCCCTCCCTTCTTGTCTTCTGCAAGACAAATTAAAATGGCCACAAATGGATGCCAGGAGGATCATTGCTGACTTTAATTCACATGTCCTTGATTTATCATTTACAAATCCTCATGGTGCTACACTAACTATTTAAATGTTGCCAACACAGTGTATTTTTCTTTTTGACTAAGCCTGAAAACAAAGTTTTGTCCTTTCCCTCCTCCTCTATGCATATCTAGTTACTGTATATTATACGCTGCTGGTGTTATGACTTTTATATATATAGAGAGAGAAGGGCAGGGTAAGAAAAGGCATCTATGCTAAATGGAGCCCCTTAATATCTGCTGGGGTCCATGCCCATGCCTCAAGTTTTGTAAAGGAATGGAGGGCCTGTGACTGCCAGACCTCCTGGCATTTGAAGGTTTTGAATATGTTGCAGTTGATTTCAGAACTCATCTAGGGCACTTCAGTGGTGGGGAAAGAGTAGCAGAAAAGATGCATAGGCCACAGTGTCTGGATGAGATTTCAGAAGACACTTGCCAAGGATTCCCTAGCCCCACCTCCCCCTGCCCCAGTTAATTCCCCCCTCACAATAGTCAGACAAACCAAGATGAAGAACTTATCAAGAACTAAGAATATATCAGTGTGTCATCAAAGGCCTGGGTGTGTAGATTATTGCCCAGCCTGGGAGCAGGCCTGGACTCCTTAAACTGTTTGTGGCCCAGCCCTGAACAAGGGCCTGGCCTGTGAATTACTGCTGAACCAGAGAATAGGCCAGTACTTCCTTACCCTGTTTGTCGCCCACCCTGAGCTAGCGACAGGATAGACTCACTGCTGCTCGCTGGAGCATAGGCCAAAGCCCTGTGATTCTTTGTTGGCCTGTCTTGAAGTAGGGCCAGGGAAGACAAACTACTATTTGGCCCCAGTATAGGCCAGAGTACCCAGACTGTGGCAGGCCCACCCTGAAGCAGGACTCTGCTAGACTCCTAACAAGTCTGTTTCCAGCATAGTGAGGCATCTTGGCCTCCCTCCAGACAGGGACCAATACGTTCCCACTGTTAAAAAGGCAGGAGCTTAGTTTGCCAGAGAGTTTGTCAGCATTAGCTTTCTGACCTAGGTGAAAAGGCTGCAAAACACCAAGCTTCTAGATTGCCTCAACACGCAGAAAGCCTTATAAGCCAGCCAGTGCCCACTCCAATTCTAGAAACACTTAATGAGGCCATTAAGAATTCTGGAGACACAACACAGTTTATGCACATAAATATGCCTATCAATCATACTTTCTATTTAAGCAAGAGATAGCACACACTACAAATTGGAGGTCAATATTCACTGCATTGTCACTTGTTAACCCTGAAATTGAACTCTCGTCCTGAACAAGACCTGCAAATGCGCACCATCTTTCTGCAAGGAACTCAACTGGCTGGTGAGAAACACGCAGTGCAACATGGAAAGACACAGAAGTTGAAAAATGAAGAATTCTCACACCACTGTCCAAAAAAATCATATCTATGGCTAACGAATACACTTATGCAAATGTTGTCAAGTATTAAGTCATTGCATACATTATCTTGATGTCAGTGGGAGGCCAACAGATGCATTTCTAGATGGTTAGGTTATAGAAGACACATCAGCTGCATCTGTGATAACTCACATCTTAGAAGAGTTAAATGTTTATAGAATGGATGCCAAATAGACATCTGCTTGTTCCTTTCATGAAGCTGCAAACTTCCCTGGAAGACATAATGGAGTACAACTTTGCTCAGAGAAAAGCATAATCCTAATGCATCCTATACGCATTAATAACATCCTATACATCTTAACACGAAACAACAAATGGTCCTGTAGCACCTTAGGGTACATCTACACTAGCCCCCTAGTTCGAACTAGGGAGGCTAATGAGGACGACCGAAATTGCAAATGAAGGGCAGTATTTAAATATCCCGCGTTTCATTAGCATGTTCCCGGGTGGTCGCCATTTTGGAAACTGACTAGCCTGGAATAACTGCCCGCGTCTACACATGGCAGTGAAACAGGAAATCAAAGTAAACCCCTAACTCGAATTAGCTGTTACTCCTCGTGGAATGAGGTTCAATCGCTAATTCAAGTTAAGGGGTTTGCTCCGAACTCCCGTTTCACTGCCACGTGTAGACGTGCGCAGTTATTCCGGGCTAGTCAGTTTCCAAAATGGCAACCGCCCGGGAATATGCTAATGAAGTGTGGGATATTTAAATCCCGTGCTTCATTCGCAATTTTGGTCGCCCTCATTAGCCTCCCTAGTTCAAACCAGGGGGCTAGTGTAGACATACCCTTAGAGAACAACAAAAATATAGACAGAATCATGAGCTTTCATGGGCATAACCCCTTCTTCAGATGATGAGTCCATTTGTTAGAGGCTGGGAATGGGTGATAGGGGTGGGATAACTTGATGATTCCCTCTTCTGTTTGTTCCCTCTGGGGGCATCTAACATTGGCCACTGCCGGAAGATAGGACTCTGGGCTAGATGGACCTTTGGTCTCATTGAGTATGGCCATTCTTATGTTCTTATCTATGTGGGGATAAGAAATAAACTCCAGAGAGGGAGAAGAGCAAAATAAGCAGAAGGACAATGTTGCACGATGACCCATATATATATATATATATATATATATATATATATATAAACTAGCCATGATTAAATTTAGACTGGAAACGAGAAAAAGGTGTCTAACTCTCAGGCTATGTCCAGACTGTAGGCTTCTTTAGGGAGGAAGCTTTTCCAGAAGAGATCTTCCATAAAAACTTCTTCTGAAAGAGAGCATCCAGACAACAAAAGCGCATCGAAAAAGCGATATGCTTTTTTGAAAGATAGCATCCATTTAGTGGACACTATCTCGCATTTAAGCTGTGATTACAATGGATGGCATGACCACAAGGGCATTTGTGCTTTTTCCTCTTCTTTCAAAAGAACTCCCTTTTCCCCTTCCACACATACTTTTTTCTTTCTCGTAGAATGAGGATTACCAAAGTCAGAAAACCCCTCTCTGTTCTTTCGAAAGAAAGCAACTATAGTGGCTGTTTTTCCAAAAAAAACTCTGTAGTGTAGACATACCCGCAGAGAGGGGTGAGTTTCTGGATGAGACTTCCAATAAGAGTAGTGGGGAGCAACCAACCTAACTAGTTTGAAGAGGAAGCTTTACAAATTGGCTTATAAGAGAATACCTGTTCCTGAGGTAGGAGGTATTGGATTCTGCAGCCCAGGAAGTCCTTGCCAGTCTTATATCCTGCAACTCATGAATAAGGTTTTCTTGAATCCCAAAAGGCTATGTGGATTGCTCGAATGGAGACTGTGACTAAGCTGTGATATTCACTGTAACCATGGCAACCCCAGGCTCCTGGGTTTGGGAGGGATGCTAACGTATCTTATCCTCTTCCCAAATGCTTGAATCCCCTTCACAGCTTGTGTTACGAGACAGCTCCCCTAGTCAAAGGCATGACAGCTTGACTGGACCCCTGGACAGGATGGGGGGACACCTCCGTACTCCTGGAAGAGGGGTGGGGGCTTCGGAGGAAGAGACAGGGCTGGGGGTAGCCAGCCATCCACACCATCCCAAGCGTGGCGCCATGACCCAGCCAACTAGGACCCCCAAGCTCCTTTGAATCACCGGGCCCCAGGGCAACTGTATCCTTTGCATTTTCCTCCCTCCCCCCCGACTGTCAGTGGGCCTGCCTTTGACTCTTAACATAAGATGAAGATATAGGAAACTGAATCAGAAAATTCTACAATGCTGTATTCAAAATCTGTACATAGGCAACACAGCCGGAATGCTAGAAGGCAAAGAGATCCGATATTTAGAAATGCTGGTTTTTAGAAGAGATGGGCCTAAAACAAAACCCAGAATTCAAAGTCCAAGGTCAAATCTGAACTGGTCCCTGTGTCCATGAGGCTCCCAAATTCACTTTTCAGACCCAGATCATCACTTTGTGTCTTGGAACCCATTTCTACTTTATTCAGGATTTTTTTTTTCTTTTTTACAACAAAGAACAAATTGTCCTGGCTTTCAAAGGAAGATTAAAATCCCTGATTCTGTTGTGCCAGTTCTCATTTCTGGAAGCCATCCAGTATGACTCCACATTTGAAATCAAATACGGTATTTATTCAGTTTTTGTTGTTATTGTTGTTGTCCCTGAACTGTTATCAGTTATAAGAAACACTGGTCTGATTCTCTGCTACCTTGCACCTTATGATGCTTTTGACACTAGTGCAAAGTGAATGTGCTGGGAATGGGTAACAGGAGGAGGATCACTTGAAGGTTACCTGTTCTGTCCATTCCTACTGAAGCACCTGGGATTGGTCACTGTGGGTATGTCTAGACTACAGGGTTTTGTCGACAAAAGTGGACTTTTGTCGACAAAACTAAACCTGCGTCTACACTACCGCTGAGTTCTGTCAACATAACGTCGACAGAACTCAGCAGTTTTGTCGACGCTGGTAAACCTCATTTATCGAGGAATAATGCCTTTTGTCGACAGAATTCTGTCAACAGAAGGCGTTATTGCATCTAAACTGTCCTTTGCATCTACACTGCCATGTTGACAAAGCAGCTTGCTTTGTCGACAGAAGTGAATGTAGTCTAGACGCTCTTTGTTGACAGAAGCTTTGTTGACAGTATCTGTCGACAAAACTTCTGTCGACAAAAGCCTGTAGTCTAGACGTACCCTGTCAGAAGAGGGGGTCCTGAGCTAGATGGATCATTGGTCTGACCTAGTATGGCCGTTCTTATGTGCTTCTATAAAAAATTATCCGTCTGATTTAATTGAATTCTGCTACTTTTTCACAAATGCAAAAGATGATGCAAGATGCAAATTTACTGGAGAATTGGACCCACTAAGCGTTAACTGGCAAACTTATATTGTTGCCTGCAAATGTTTAGGAACTGGTGCCTGCCTCCCCAAGGAAATATATTCTCCAAACAAAAGCTATATTGGTGAAACTTGGTGTCTATTCTATAAACAATCTGTATATTCTCCCTGCCAAGGCTCCTGCATAATAAACAGAAATGCACGTATGCGGGTTGACATGACTTGCGTTTGTGAGCAGTTCAAATATTCATTTTGCTTTGGGTGGCTGGCAGTTGGGATGTAAATAGTCAATATCCGGATCAGCAGTGAGATTTTGCCCTGTTCTCCTCTTTGTTTGTGAGCTTCTCCTTTCACTGCTGTTCCGAATGGTGCCTGTAACTGAAACGTCTGCTAATCGATATTAAAACCTTTTCCCTTCCCATCTTGTTTGTTACCAGCTCTCAAAAGCCATGCATAGATCAAAAGAGACTTTATTGTTCACAGTTCAATAGGAGCTAATTCCTGGTATACATCAATAATCAGACTTAAGGTAAAATTCACACTGGGTCGAAGAGCAATCCAGTGCCTGTGGACCAGTTTAATCTAATTTAAGCCCTCAAAAGAGGACGTAAATGAGACCAAAATGGTGCATACCTTTGTGATGGCCCTCTGCACAGGAATAAACTCCATCCTAATATAGCAGTTTAGTAAGATACTTAAATATTATACCTCAATATACCCCTTTGAGCTATTATTATTCTGTCTACAGATGGGGTAAACTGAGGCACAGAGCAGTCACATACCATGACCTTTTTCTTTCCTTCCTCAGAAGAGTCTTCCCATCTCTTGTGCTCCCTTTCTGTTCAGAACCCGTACGTGCTCTCAAGAATGCAAGGCAGAGGCTAAAAAACCCCCAGTGAGCTGTTGTCTGTGTCTGACAGGTGATGTCGCAGGTCTTAAAGGAATGTCGCAGGTCTTATAGGAACGAGTCCGAACATTGCGAGATGGAATGGCTTTACCGGCTAATACCCAGGAGCCTGAAGTTCTGCATTTAATTTCTATTGACATAAACATATATCTTCTATTATGTGTTTAGAGCATTTGTGCATCTGTCTGTGTATCCATCTGCCCGTCTGTGAGTCCAACCTGTTCAAGAACTCCTCCTCAACAGTAAAAGGTAGGTAGATAGCTGCTTGCCATGGTTGCTCTCCCACTGTCCCACAGGAGGTAACCAATCCTCTGTCCCACCAGCCCATCACAACGGGACTCCAATCCACTTCCCACCCCTCCGCCCCATCACAGGGAGAGATGGATGGGACTGGAGGGGGAGGCCAGATGGGCAGCGCATTTCCCATCTCCATGAATGTCCCAGGTGGCACCATCACCAGACCAGTGCAGCCCCAGGTAACCCAGGCAGCTGCCCCCATGGCAGCAGTGAAGCCCTGGGCGCCACCATGGCCAGGCCAGTGTGGCTCTGGGAGCCAACACCACCACAGCAGCATGGCTCTGGTTGGCTAACCATAGCTGCACTTGCCATCATAGTTGGCCCTGGTAAGCCCTCTCAGACCTCCCAGCTCCCCTGCCCTGAACCTCCCCTGCCCCCCCACACCCCCAAGCCTGAGCTGCCCACCCTCTGCTGTGAGTCCTAAACCTCCCACCCACTGCCCTGAGCCCCTTCACACCCCCAAACCCTTTGGGCTGATCCCCACCCCCTGCCCTGACTCCTTCCCTCCCACTCCCTACCTCAGCCCCTCCCCCCACACCTCCAAGCCCCCTGCCCTGGCTCCTGCACCCTCCACACTGTGCAATGCTGGGTACAGCTGTTAGTTGTATAATAAAATATAAACTCACTCAATCCTGGATCTTCATTGATAAAAGCTGGATTCTGCATTGCAGAATGAATTTCAATGGGAGTAGGAGCAGGGCTTTGATTCATATAAATTGCTTGCTGCTTGAGTTCTCTGTTAAGTCAATCCCTGTAGTGGATAAACTTTGCTTTCACCCTCTATGTACAGAGAGAGGTTGTGAGCTGACGGCCATCCGGCTGCATAACGGGCATCTCCATCTCTCAGAAGGAAGGTAAAAAAGCAGGTTAAAAAGCAGTTCAATGCAGAGGTGAGGTCTCATGTTAAGGGATGGCTTCCAACTTTGATCTGACTCTTTGCTCACACCTGTGATTGTCAGTGAGCAAACCAAGCAGTTCTCTTCAGAAGTCAAACTGCAACATGATAGGAAAGCAACTGTTCTGAGTGCTCTGTTGTTCCTGTTTCCAATTGCTAACTCGTATCTAGCACTTAAATCTGTCTCAATTAGGACGTTTCCATTGAAGTAGCGAATGCATTTGATGTGTACATCCATTAATCACATGCTCATTACCTTAACTATTGCATGCGGGTTTGCAGTGAAGACATTAGTGGGGTTTGTATTTTGCTGCCTGTGATTATAAAAAAGGAGCATTTGATACAGCTTTATTCACAAGCGGTGTAGAAGTAATGACAGATCACAGAGGATGTTATCTGATAAGCTCGCATTGCTTTGGATGCTTTAAAATAACTGTCATGGTGTCAGAAACTCAGAACCACAAAGCAGTTAGGCACACAGGCCTCAGAAAGGCATTTTCCAAACAAATGATTCTTGTGACCATTTAGTCCAGCACTTCTCAACCCCTGGCCTGCTGTGTGCATGCAGCCCAATTAGTCCAGCTCACCTGTATGCTAAACATCATGGGTTCCAGGCTCCTGGCTGCCTTGTGGTTCCAGGGACCTAGCTGCTGTCTGGCCCCCAAAGAGGGGTCTGAGCTGCAGAGTCCCAAATGCCTCCCAGCTTGCCACATTGGGGTCTAGGTCTGGGGCAACCCACCTCATGGCTGGTGAGGCTCTAGGCCTGTCCCACAGATTCAGGGTTCTGCATCCAAGGAAGCCACCTGTCTCCATGGAGGTGGGATCCAGTCAGTTTATGCTGCAGGGTCTCAGATCCTGAGATTTGGGGCTGCTGCTGGCTCATCACCAAGCCCACAAGGGCCCAGGTAACACTTTCTGGGCTTCATATGTGACTCCCAATGTGTAAGCCGTTGAGAACCAATGATCCATTCTGACCTCCTACATAACACAGGCCATATGAGTTTCCCTGAATTAATTTCTAGTTCAAGTCCAATAGCTGTGGCAGGACTAGAGCACGTATTTTAGAAAAAAAAATCCCATTTTGATTTTCAAATTGCCAATGGTGGAGAATACACCAAATTGTTGTTGAGATATTCCTATTTCTATTCCCAATGCATGTGGTTACACACTGTGATTGAGTTGCCCTTAATCTTTCATTTGATAAATGAAATAGCTGGAGCTCCTTGGCTACGTCTATATTGGCAAGATTTTGCACAAAAGTGGCCACTTTTGCGCAAAATCTTGCCACCTGTCTACACTGGCCATGAGTACTTGTGCAAGAACACTGACGTTCTAATGTATAAAATCAGTGCTTCTTGCGCAAATACTCTAACAATCCTGCTCAGGGATAAGCCCTCTTGCGCAACTGTTCTTGCGCAAGAGGCCAGTGTAGACAAGCAACATCAATTTCTTGCACAAGAAAGCCCGATGTTTAAAATGGCCATTGGAGCTTTCTTGCGCAAGAGAGCGTCTACACTGGCACGAATGCTCTTGCGCAAAAGCACATCTTTTGCGCAAAGGCACATGCCAGTGTAGATGCTCTCTTACTCAAATATTCTAACGCAAAAACTCTTGCATTAAAGAGTATTTGTGCAAAATCTTGCCAATATAGACATAGCCCTTGAGTTTGCCTATAGGACACATTTTCTAATCATTAAATCATAGACACCTAAAACTGGAAGGCTCTTCAAGAGGTCCTCAAAGCTAATCCCTTGCACTCATGCCAGGGCCAAGCACCATCTACATCAGGGGTTCTTAACCTTTTTACCTTCACACCTCCCCTGAAAGTGAACTTCATGTTCACACCCCCCCTGGGAGCCATTTTGTGCACAGCCTAGCCCCCTCACCTGACAGGAAGCTAAGGGGCGTGGCCAGGACTATAAGAACTCTGCCAGGGAGCTCATTTGTGGCTTAGCCTCTGAGGGAGACAGAGGCTTGTCCAGAACTCCTGGCTGACGAGGCTGAGACCTGGCCTGGGCCTCTCACAGCCGCCTTCTCTCAGGCTGGTGAAGGCTTCCCTGTGATACATTTTCTGTGAGGCACCTCACACCTCGACTGTATCCCCTTCACACCTCCCCTGGGGAGGTGCACTTCACTGGTTAAGAACTCCTGATCTACACCATTTGTGGCAGGTGTTTGTCTAACTGGCTCTTAAAAATTTTCAATGATGAATGCACAACCTCCCTAAGCAATTATGCCTGTGCTTAAGCACCCAGACAATGAGGAAGTTTTTCCTAATGTCTAACCTAAACCTTTGTTGCTGCAATGTAAGCCCTTGCTTCTTATCCTACCGCCAGAGGTTAAGGAGAACATTTTTTCTCCCTCCTCTTTTACCTAATACCTAACAACCCTTTAGGTATTGTTATCATGTTCCCTCTCGGTCTTCTCTTTTCCAAACTAAAGAGACCTAATTCTTTCAATCTTCCCTTATGGGTCACGTTTTCTACACCTTTAGAAGGCAAGCAAGAGCAAGACAGGATCTTACTGCCCTGTTTCACTGAGTACAAGTAGGGCATTGTTCAGCCTTTCAAATTTACGATCACTTACATGCATTCACTCTATGAGGCTGGGGTTTTCTTGCAGAGGGAGGTCTTCCTGCCCCCACAGAACTTAAAATTGAATGGGTGGATTCTGCAAATAGTGTCAAATATGGACTTATATGAGTAGACCATTAGAGTCCATGCAATCACTCATGTGAGTAAATGCCTGCATATACTTGAGTGTTTAGAGAATTATATGTTAAGACAGTCAAATAAAAAGTTTCAGAGGGGTAACCAAGCTAGTCTGTAACAGAAAAACTTAAAAAACAACAAATAGTCCGGTAGCACTTTAAAGACTAAAAACCATGCAGATGATATCATAAGCTTTTGTGGGCACAGCCCACTTCTTCAAATGATCGGAGTGTTGGAAGTCCAGAACCAAGAATAAATAAGGGCAGGAGGGTGAGGGTAGGGGAAGGAAAAAAATTGGAGGGGAAGGGGACAGAGGACATTGGGCAGATACATTTCTAAGGGCTAGCAGAGCCAGTCTGTAACTGGAAAAACTTAAAAAACAACAAATAGTCTATTAGTACCTCAAAGACCAAATACACTGGTCTACAATTTTTTAGAAGTCGTCTGCTTCAGAGATAAAATGTGCTATTTATTATGTATTTTGATGTGCTGAATTCAAATATGACAATTAAATCAACTGATTGGCTACTGTTTCCAAGATATTTAAGTTTTTACATTTTACGTTTATGTATATTGTGTAGATAGTAGAGTTTTAATCATAAATTGTAAAACTAGGTCTTTTCGTGTGTTTATGGTTGCTTTACATGATAATATTTCACCTGTCCTGTTTATGTAACACTTTAAAAATCAGCAAAAAGGTTATATAAATAAAATTTATTATGAAACAAAAGGCAAAAAACTATTATGTACATAGTTTAGTCCTATTCAGTGTCTACTCGGCACTTCTTGGCTGTCTCTTGTATTCATTAAATAGAGCATCTCTTGTCACCATCCAGCAATAGTCTGCAAGCATTGATGGGCTCCATTTGCCCTGATAGCATTTCTCCATTGTTGCAATATCCTGGTGAAATTGCTCGCCGTGCTCGTCGCTCACTGCTCCGCAGTTCGGTGGAAAAATGTATCTTTAGTGACATGTTGCAACCAAGGCTTTTCATAGAATCATAGAATCATAGAATAATAGGACTGGAAGGGACCTCAAGAGGTCATCGAGTCCAGCCCCCCACCCTCAAGGCAGGATCAAGCTCCGTCTACACCATCCCTGACAGAGGTCTATCTAACCTGTTCTTAAATATCTCCAGAGAGGGAGATTCCACCACCTCCCTTGGCAATTTATTTCAATATTTGACCACCCTGACAGTTAGGAATTTTTTCCTAATGTCCAGTCTAAACCTCCCCTGCTGCACTTTAAGCCCATTACTCCTTGTCCTGTCCTCAGAAACCAAGAGGAACAAATTTTCGCCTTCCTCCTTGTGACACCCTTTTAGATATTTGAAAACCGCTATCATGTCCCCCCTTAATCTTCTTTTTTCCAAACTAAACAAGCCCAGTTCATGAAGCCTGGCTTCATAGGTCATGTTCTCTAAACCTTTAATCATTCTTGTCACTCTTCTCTGTACCCTTTCCAATTTCTCCACATCTTTCTTGAAATGTGGTGCCCAGAACTGGACACAGTACTCCAGCTGAGGCCTAACTAGTGCAGAGTAGAGCGGCAGAATGACTTCACGAGTTTTGCTTACAACACACCTGTTGATACAACCTAGAATCATATTTGCTTTTTTTGCAACAGCATCACACTGTTGACTCATATTCAACTTGTGGTCCACTATGACCCCTAGATCCCTTTCCGCCATGCTCCTTCCTAGACAGTATGCCTTGAGGAGGTTTTCCACCAACAACCTATAGTTGTCTGCCTTGTTGTTTCTGAGAAAATTTATTGCCACTAACTGGAAGGCTCTCCATGCCGTCTTTTCCTTGCCACGCAGTGCATGGTCAAATGCTTCATCTCGAAGAAGTTCACGAATCTGAGGACCAACAAAGACACCTTCCTTTATCTTAGCTTCACTTAACCTTGGAAATTTTCCACGGAGGAACTTGAAAGCTGCTTGTGTTTTGTCCATGGCCTTGACAAAGTTCTTCATCAGACCCAGCTTGATGTGTAAGGGTGGTAACAAAATCTTCCTTGATTCAACAAGTGGTGGATGCTGAACACTTTTCCTCCCAGGCTCCAATGACTGTCGGAGTGGCCAATCTATCTTGATGTAGTGGGAATCTCTTGCACGACTATCCCAGTCACAGAGAAAACAGCAGTACTTTGTGTATCCAGTCTGCAGACCAAGCAAGAGAGCAACAACCTTCAAATCGCCACAAAGCTGCCACTGATGTTGGTCATAATTTATGCACCTCAAAAGTTGTTTCATGTTGTCATAGATTTCCTTCATATGGACTGCATGACCAACTGGATTGATGGCAAAACATTGCCATTATGCAGCAAAACATCCATGACTTCTAGGAATAACATGATGCAATTCATATCATGTATGGCGCAATACCAGCTTCAGATTGCATCATTCATTGTTTTGCCTAAAAAGCAAGTACTGTCCAAACCCAGTCATAGATTTATTTATAGATCCAGTCAAAGATATATTTTAGTCATTTCTGGTTTAAATTGAGATCCCTTCCGTTTATGAGGGTATGTCTACACTACCCCCCTAGTTCGAACTAGGGGGGTAATGTATGCATACCGAACTTGCTAATGAAGCCCGGGATTTGAATTTCCCGGGCTTCATTAGCATAAAGCCGGCGCCGCCATTTTTAAAAGCCGGCTAGTGCGAACCCCGTGCTGCGCGGCTACACGCGGCACGGACTAGATAGTTTGGATTAGGCTTCCTAATCCGAACTATCTGTACACCTCGTTCCACTAGCCAGCTTTTTAAAAATGGCGGCGCCAGCTTTATGCTAATGAAGCCCGGGAAATTCAAATCCCGGGCTTCATTAGCAAGTTCGGTATGCATACATTACCCCCCTAGTTCGAACTAGGGGGGTAGTGTAGACATACCCTAACTCACTTATCCTCCACCATTCGCAAGTCACGGGTCGTATATACTGACCCAATAGCATAGTGACCCAATAGGGGGACGGATAGCTCAGTGGTTTGAGCATTGGCTAGCTAAAACCAGGCTTGTGAGTTCAATCCTTGTGGAGGCCATTTAAGGATTTTGGGCAAAAATTTGTCAGGGATGGTACTTGATCCTGCTGTGAAGGCAGGCGACTGGACTCAATGACCTTTCAAGGTCCCTTCCAGTTCTAGGAGATAGGCAATCTCCATTAATTTATTTTAAGTTAATTTATATCTTGAAAACTAGAGCCAATCAACAATTTTAAGCATCCTTTTCATTCTCAGTGACCCAGAATTAATAAGGTTTGACTACATTTATTTCAGAAGCATTTTGGCTGTAGAGCAGTGATATTTAAAAGAGGCGGATAAGAACCATTAGTTTGCACTAGGAAAGAAAGAGTACCAACACCAGATTCTACACAGACATCAAGAACCATTGGTACCTTCATTGGCACTCCCTCTGCCATGTATATTGGTCAAACTAGACAGTCTATATGACAAAAAAATAAATGGACACAAATCAGACCAGAAATAGTAACATACATAAACCTGTAGGGGAACATTTTAACCAGTCTGGCCACTTAATCATGGATTTAAAAGTAATCATCCTTCTACAAAGGAATTTCACTAACCAATTACAGAGAGAGATTCTGCTGAACTAGAATTTATCTATAGATTTGACACCCTTGCCCTGGGCTTAATCAAAAACATTAACTGGTCGGTGCATTATAAACCTTATTTCTTCTGCTATTAACATATGTATTGCCACATCAAAAGCTATGCATGAGATGCCTCCAGCCGACTTAATGAGCTTCATTAACACTGGTCCTACAATTGACAGGTATTTCTTCTGCAGTAATGTATATCAGGACTGCTCTTTTTTTAAAGATTAAAAAAAAGAAAAAATACAGAACAAAGCCAGGGCCAAGAAAGGTGTCAGAATATTGGAAAAACTGGGAGAAGGTGGGAATAATGTGAACAAGACAAGGAGGGTTTTAAGAAAAAGACCTGAAGGAAGAAAGAGATGGGAATTGATGGAGAAGAGTGGAGAGACTGTTCCAAGAATCAAAGGATGGCTGAGTTTGAAATATCTGACCTGGAGTTTGCTCCCTGTTTTCTGCAGTCTGACTCCCTATGTCATTTGCGTTGATGTTTTGGAGTGAAGGCTTATTGACTACCACTGCCAGTCTGTTCCATTGTCCCCATTGCTTTCCCTTCTCAACATTTTCTTCTAGTATGCAGCCTATATGTTTCCCTTCTTAGCTTCAGACCATTGCTTCCTGTCCTGCCATAACTGAATATTTCCCTTTGTCCATATGTATTTGTTCCTTGGTGATACTTATAGAATATAATCATGTCCACACGGAATATTTGCCTCTCTAGACATGTTCAGTGTAGCTTTCTTATTCTCTTCCTAGGGTACATCTACACTGCAAGCTTATTTCGGAAAAAGCTATTCCAGAAGATATCTTCCAGAATATCTTATTTCAAAATAGAGCGTCCACACTACAGGGAAGCCTCCAAATTGGCCTGAGGCCAGCTTCCCAAATGTGGACACGCTATCTCGACTTAGAGTCCCAGGAGGCACTGGGGAGGAATAACTTTAGAATGGCCCTGCTGAGGAGTTATTTCAACATAACAGCAGCGAAGTGTCCACACACCCTCTTCTGAAAGAGCTTTCTTGGAAGAGGCGTTATTCCTCGTGGAATGAGGTTTACTAACGTTGGAAAAAGCCCACCATTATTTTGATTTTCTTTCAAAAGAACACAATTGCTGTGTGGATGCTAGTGGTGGTTTTTCAGGAATAACAGCTGTTATTCCAGAATAACAGTGCAGTGTAGATGTACCTTTACATGTTATGCTGTTCCACTTTCTATATCATATTTGTTTATTTAATTATTTCCTTACATTTCTTGTATCCTCCCTCAAACAGTAGAAAGCTAACTTTACAAACTATTGGTATTGCCACTAGTACCACCTTGGTTTTACATATGTTCCTTCCATATTATAATGATAGATTATGAATTATTATTAATGCTATTTCTAAAGTTTCCCTTGCCGTGTTCAAGTTGCTTAAAGTACACTATAGTCATACAAGAACTTAAGGCAGTGCAAGAAAGAATTTAGATTAAGTTTGGGCCAGAACCCCATTTTCAAATAAATGTCCTCCATCCACTGCAATTAGCCTCAGACTTTGTAAAAAAAAAAGGTTGGATTTTCTACGTTGTAACATTTTCTGGTTAAGCCAGATGCTTTTCTCTATAGATATGCTTTAGCCAAACACAAGGAATGCTCTCAATACTATACTATATACAATTCTTCTACTTCTGTTACAAGGTGGCCAATTGATCTATTTGGTATAGTTGATCAAGTAGTCCCTTGAGGCCTTAAAATCTATGAATGGTCCTAACTTCCATTTGTAAACATTCCCAAAGCACCTGAAGTTTGTAGCATTGGCTCATCTCTGATAATATTCAGAAGGCTTTGATCTTCCAAGTCTAACCCACAAGATTTTCTTCCACTGTGTGGCTGTGTCTAAATTACATTAGATATGTTGTCTGATGTAGGAATTTTGTCTTGCAGCCTTCCCCAAATATAAACGGTTTGTTTATTTGGAAACTAAGTGTCTCACAATCTGGTATGTAAATCTACAGCCCTCTAGCCTATCATGCACTAAGTAGCTATGTGGACCCTAGCACTGAAGCAGCAGTACATCAACATTTTGTGGTAACTCCCTTGTGTTTTCCCTTCCATATGCATGAATACCCAGCCCAGACATTAATGGGAACAATATGACCCAAGCATAAAGGAGTATGAAGCCTTAATAGTCTGGTTTGATAAGTACAGTGGCAACAGGATTAAACCAGTCAATTATTTACAGGATTTCGTTTTATTTATAAGGTAAATAGTGACAAATGGCCTGTCAGTTTTATAAAGTTACTCCAATAACTTTTTTATTGCCCATAAGCTAATTCTGCAGTTTGGAATATGATTGAAAACTTCTGTGATTTACATGAATACGGGAATAGCTCCCTGTGACGGGGGCCTATCTACCCCTCACTGAAGGACAGAGGGTTGCCCTGGCCTAGTTGGCTGAAAAGGCCTCACCCCTACAGCCCTGCTGGGCATGCTCCCAGGAGAGGCAGGGTATAAAAGCTCAGGGAGCCGCTCAGTTGGGGCTGACCGCCAGAGGGGAAGGAGCTAGGGCCAAAGCTCCTGAGTTAGCCCACCAGCAGCCGCAGCCGCCACCGCAACAACCCCAAAGACAGCCCCGACTAAGGGGGCTGCCTAAAGGAGTCCAATGGACTGAACAACCCACAGAGAGTGGTAGGAAGTAGCCCCGGGCAGAGGATTAGCCTGCGGGGAGGTTGGCGTGTATCAGCAGGAATCCCCACCGAGCAGGCAGCAACACTTGCCTCTGCCTACAGGGCCCTGGGCTGGGACCCAGTGCAGGAGGAGGGCCTGGGTCCTTCAACCCTTCCCCCACTCTCCCCAACCATGCAGCTGCCTAGCCTTTGGAGGACTTACCCTGGTGACTAAGCCTCAAAGCTGTAAATACCCTGATAGATGGACCTGTAGTTATGACTGGGACATAAATACCCTCATAGAGGGACCTGTGCTTTTGACTGGGCCGTAATTACCCTGATAGAGGGACACATACTCTTGGCTAGGCCTTAGAGAAGCATATACCCTGTGAGAGGGGCACCAGTTAAAACTGAAGCTGCAGGTTGTGTTGGCCCTAGGGAAAGGGAACTTACAACAGATGTTGGGGACTTTCCGTACCATCGGGTTGTGTACCCCTTGACACTCCCCTTCACACAGCTAAACATCTGCAAGAGAGGGACGTGAAAAAGTACATAACAGAAAGTGGAGAAATGCTTTGTGGACTGGAACTCCACAGAGTGGTGGCTATCCTGTTTATTGCACCCAATGTAGCATGTATGATTACCTACCCCATGGGTTGGTGGTATATGTGTGCATTTGGTGAAAGGAGCTCCTGGCCCTCAGAGACCACATACAGGCTTTGGAGGCCAGGGTGGCTAAATTGGAGAAGCTAAGGGAGGCCAAGAGGTATTTAGATGAGGCTTTCCAGTACACTGTAGCCCCTGTGCTGTTAAGGAGGATGAAAGGCTTGGGGAAGGAGAACAGCCAAATGGAGCAGAGGGAAATGATCCCATAGTCGGGACCCTCCTTCCAGAGGATGCTGTGGTATCCTCTCACGCTGAGGACATTTCAGAACTTGTAACTGTGGTTTGTAACCTACCATTTAAATCAGCTTCTATAATGACTGGAAGATAGCTAATGTGATGCCAATATTCAAAAAAGGCTCTAAAGGTGATCCTGGCAATTATAGACTAGTAAGTCTGTCAGTATCGGGCAAATTTGTTGAAATTATAGTAAAGAATAAAATTATCAGATGCATGGCTAAACATAATTGGTTGGGGGAAAGTCAGCATGGTTTCTGTAAAGGGAAATCATGCCTTACTAATCTGCTAGAGTTCTTTGAGGGGATCAACAAACATGTGGACAAGGGGGATATAGATATACTTAGATTTCCAGAAAGCCTTTGACAAAGTCCCCCACCAAAGGCTCTTAAGTAAAGTAAGTTATCATGGGATAAAAGGGAAGGTCCTTTCATGGATTGATAACTGGTTCAAAGGTGGGAAACAAAGGGTAGGAATAAATGGTAAGTTTTCCAAGTGGAGAGAGGTAACTAGTGGGGTCCCCAAGGGCCTGTCCTGCGATCAATCCTATTCAACTTATTTATAAATGATTTAGAGAAAGGGGTAAACAGTGGGGTGGCAAAATTTGCCGATGATACCAAACTGCTCAATATAGTTGAAGCCAAAACTGACTGTGAAAGGCTTCAAAAAGATCTCACCAAACTAAATGATTGGGCAACAAAATGGCTTGGGGAAAAGCTGGAAAAAAGCGTCTAGACTAGCGCGATCCTCCGGAATAAAGCCCTTTTCCGGAGGATCTCTTATTCCTACTTATTCCAAGCCGGAAAAAAAGCGGCGGACATGTTTATTTAAATCCCGCGGGGGATATTTAAATCCCCCGCGGATTTCCCTATTCTGACTTACCTGCTTTGCATGACTATTCTGGAGAAGGGGCCAGTCTAGACGTAGCCCCTAGGATGTGTAGGAATGGTGTCTCTATCCTCTGTTTCTCTAGAAGTAGGTGACAGGGGAGGGATCACGTGAGGATTACCTGTTGTGTTCCCTCCCTCTGAGGCATCTGGTATTGTCCACTGTCAGCCGACAGGATACTGGTCTGGATGGACCATTGGTCTGACCAGTATGGCCGTTCTTATGTTCTAACTCAGAAGATATAGTTTCAGTTTCCAGCCCTGACACAAACTTCTTGTGTGACCTTTGCCAAGTTGATTAATCTCTCTGTGCGTCAGTTCCCCATTTGTGAAGTGTGGGTAGTAATAATAATTCCTCCCAGTTCTACTTTCTTGCCCATGTAGGGGTATGTCTATACTAGCTCGTTAATTCGAGCTAGGTAGGCAAATCAGGGAACCGAGGTTGCAAATGAAGCCTGGGATTTAAATATTCCGGGCTTTATTTGCATGTTCCTGTCTGGCCGCCATTTTTAAATCCCCCTTAGTCTGAACGAACTGCCCGCAGTTACACACAGCAGTTTAAAGTTGATCTGAATTAAATCCTTAGTTTGGATTAACTGTTAATCCTCATTCCACGAGGAGTAACAGTTAATCCGAAATAAGGATTTAGTTCAGATTAACTTTAAACTGCCGTGTGTAGCCACGGGCAGTTCGTTTGGACTAAGGGGGACTTAAAAATGGTGGCCACATGGGACCATGCAAAGAAAGCCCAGGATATTTAAATCCCGGGCTTCATTTGCAACCCCGGTTCCCTGATGTGCCTACCTAACTCGAATTAACGAGCTAGTGTAGACATACCCTTGATGATCAAGTCTTCATGGCATGAAGATTCTCTTAAATATGTTTGTACAGCACTCAGTAAAACAAGCCATTTATCTTGGCTGAGTCCTGTAAGTACTATCATGCTATGAACAAGAACTAGTAATAATGAACTCACTACCTCTGTCTGCCGGAGATTATAGTGATGGTATTTTTCCAGCAAATTTGCTGCTTTAATAAGAGTAAGAAGTATAATCAAGTACATTAACAGGAAAGGAGAGAGAAAATACAAAGACAATTTAATACAAGACATTCCAAATGATAAGTACTGTTACGTTATAAAAAATAACTGTATTTAGCTTCTTTAAAAACATATTTTTCTTTTTTTCAGGAAGAGAATTTTAATGTTACTTTGTTTTTCTCCTCTTATTTGATAGTGCTTAATCTTGGGAATTTATTTGCCATGTTGATTACAAGGAAGGAATTTTTGTTCATCAGTGGTATTTGTAAGTGTCGTCCCCACCCCACTCGCAACATCTGAATGAAAGCTGGTCTCTGTGGCTATGTCTACAATATTTTGAAATTAGTAAATTCAACTTAACAAATACAAAGTAGCATGTCCACACCATAGGGAAGCCTTGAAATTAATCTGAGACAGGCTCCGTTAATGTGGACATGCTACCTTGTACTTAGAGCCCCAGGAAGCTCTGGGGAGTAATTAGTTTGAGTTACTCTGGAAAGTAGTTTTTTCAAAATAGCAGCACCAGAGGGTCTGCGCTACTGTTATTTTGAAATAAGTATTTTGGAATTAGTGTTACTCCTGATGAAAAGCAGAAATACAGATTTTGAATTTTATGGCCCGTTATTTCAAAATAATGGGCTTGGTAGAGTGAATGTTCTGCTTATAAATCTCACCTTGGGGGAGTTATTTCGAAATAAATTCCCAGTGTAAACCAGGGCTCAGATGTCTGTTCTGCTATGAATTGAAATAACCAAGAGAGAGGGAGTGCCTAGAAATGAACAAATTAACAACCTCCTGGTATAAATGCAATGCATTACAACATCATTTCAATATCAATTCTGTTATTACCCAAATGGTGCTCATTTTTCATCCCATGCCTGCTAAGTTGGTAATAACACTGGTTTACTATTTCTTTCAGGTCCTCTTTTGAGGATATCCTTATTGCTATGTCGTTTACGTATAGCAGTAACTTTTTCCAATTGGGATACTCCAGCTGACCCAATCCATCAATATGATAAAAAGTTAGTGGTCGTAGGGAAAACCACTGGTGCAATCCAAATGCCACTTAATACATTCCAACTTTCACTTTCACATTTCAAAACATGTTTAGATCATTGGTTTAGGTGATCTGTGTAGAGAGCATTCACCATGTTTAATGAATCCATAGACACTTCATATTTCCTCAGAACAAGCATGAGCATTCTTTTTCCATTTCTTCATATCATATACCTAGATTTTAGTAAGGCATTTGATACGGTCTCGCATGATATTCTTATTGATAAACTAGGAAAATATAACTTAGGGCCACGATAAGGTGGGTGCATAATTGGCTGGATAACCATAGTCAGAGAGTTGTTGTTAACGGTTCTAAATCCTGCTGGAAAGGGATAACAAGTGGAGTTCCTCAAGGGTCTGTTTTGGGACCCGTACTGTTTAATATCTTCATCAATGATGTAGATATTGGGATAGAGAGTACGCTTATTAAGTTTGCAGATGATACCAAACTGGGTGGGGTTGCAACTTCTTTGGAGGATAGGGACATAATTCAAAATGACCTTAGAAAGTTAGAGAAATGGTCAGAGGTAAACAGGATGAGGTTTAATAAAGAGAAATGCAAAGTGCTCCACTTAGAAAGGAACAATCAGTTCCATACATACAAGATGGGAAGCGACTGTCTAGGAAGGAGCATGGCGGAAAGGGATCTAGGGGTCATAGTGGACCACAAGTTGAATATGAGTCAACAGTGTGATGCTGTTGCAAAAAAAGCAAATATGATTCTAGGTTGTATCAACAGGTGCGTTGTAAGCAAAACTCATGAAGTCATTCTGCCGCTCTACTCTGCACTAGTTAGGCCTCAGCTGGAGTACTGTGTCCAGTTCTGGGCGCCACATTTCAAGAAAGATGTGGAGAAATTGGAAAGGGTACAGAGAAGAGCGACAAGAATGATTAAAGGTTTAGAGAACATGACCTATGAAGCCAGGCTTCATGAACTGGGCTTGTTTAGTTTGGAAAAAAGAAGATTAAGGGGGGACATGATAGCGGTTTTCAAATATCTAAAAGGGTGTCACAAGGAGGAAGGCGAAAATTTGTTCCTCTTGGTTTCTGAGGACAGGACAAGGAGTAATGGGCTTAAAGTGCAGCAGGGGAGGTTTAGATTGGACATTAGGAAAAAATTCCTAACTGTCAGGGTGGTCAAATATTGGAATAAATTGCCAAGGGAGGTGGTGGAATCTCCCTCTCTGGAGATATTTAAGAACAGGTTAGATAGACATCTGTCAGGGATGGTGTAGACGGAGCTTGGTCCTGCCTTGAGGGCGGGGGGCTGGACTCGATGACCTCTTGAGGTCCCTTCCAGTCCTATTATTCTATGATTCAATGATATGCCCTTTCTAGGTCTATAAGGGATAGCTACACAGCAGGACCAAAGTCAAATTAAGCTACACAACTTGAGTTATGTCAATTGCGTAGCTGAAGTCGAAATAGCTTAATTTGGCTTTTGGCGCTGTCTACACAGCAGAAAGTCAAAGCAAGGACACTCTTCTTTCAATTTCCTTTACTCCACATAAAATGAGGGTTACAGGAGTCAGAGTAAGAAGTCCTCTGGCTTGAAGTTATTTTTAAGTAATGGCTTGCAGTGTAGATGCACTCTTCATTATTTTGGAATAACACCCGTTTTTCTAATATAACGCTGCTGTGTAGACGTACCCTAAAAGACCAGAAGCTGCCCTGTTGTTTCTCCAGCCACTTGTGCTTGTTGCTGAAGTACAAGTGCAGCATCTGTGGTTCCATCATTCTCCTAATCCTAGCATCCAGACTATGTTCCAGTTATCTTCATCCCACACAACAACATTTTTGTCCCTTGATGCTTTGCATGTTCACAGATGCTTCCCTGCTTATGTACTGGGACCAAGACCAGTTCTCCATCACTTCTCATATATTGCTGTCTTACCGTTCTTCATTTCCTGAATTGCATTTTTTTGCTGCACCCTTGGATGCATCAGGCTCAGGACCTATATTGTAGATTGCATGTTGGCAACTCCATTAAGGATCTTGCTTAGTTTAAGAATCTCTTAAAAGTATTGTGGCCACTTTGCCTTCACTTGTTCAGGTGTAATGAGCCTCCCCTGACTGTCACTTATACATTTTGTTACAAATGGAAGGAGGATGGTATTGTATCTCCTTTTTGCAATGCCACAGATCGTTTTGACAGTCATCGGTGGCTCATTCACAAGCCTAACATACACATGAGTGATTGCACTCCTTGGCCTTCTTCACAGCATGGTTGGCATTTTGCTTTGCTTCTTTGTATTCATTTCCATTTGCACTTGACAGATTCATTTCTTGTTCTTTGTGAGCCATATTATTGCTTTCGATCACTACTTGCACTTCATGGGTCCACTGCCACTCCTTTGTGTCCCTTGGCTTACTCCATCTGCATCAGCTACAGACCTTTCCCATTACGGCAATCCACATTCTTTTCGGCTACTTCCAGTTCTTTTCAGAACAAGAAGCAATGGGCTTAAACTGCAGCAAGGGAGGTTTAGATTGGACATTAGGAAAAAGTTCCTAACTGTCAGGGTAGTCAAACACTGGAATAAATTGCCCAGGAGGTTGTGGAATCCCCATCTGTGGAGATATTTAAGAGGAGGTTAGATAAATGTCTATCAGGGATGGTCTAGACAGTATTTGGTCCTGCCATGAGGGCAGGGGACTGGACTTGATGACCTCTCGAGGTCCCTTCCAGTCCTAGTATTCTATGATTCAGTGGGTGCCAAATATTTTCCTTGTTCTGCTTGCTCAGACTTCTCTGCCCTTAACTTCCCATACTTTTCTCTCATTTCTTTTGTGTTTAGTTAGCTTCTTATACCATGCCATAAAGTGTGCACCTTGGTCAGAAGAGTCACCTCATTCATAGTCTAGGCTGCATTTTCCTAAAAACACTGTATACCCTCTTCTGTTTTTACCTGTGAGTGCATTCAGATCACCCAGCACTCAAAACAACTCCTCGAGGACTTCTGTATCTACTAGTGCCTACAGTTCTTGGTGGAAAATCCCCTCCTCTTATGACATCGATGTTGAGTGATATCACAAACATAATTCACTCTGAACTTGGTCTCATAAAGACATCAGTCTTTCACTTACGCTGGTAACTTCAAATGCAGTCTTCTTCAGCTGTTCTCACAACCACCCCAGTTCCATTATGTTCCCTTTTGTCACCCATATCAAGGAATCTAAATTAAGCTCAGCTCTCTCTGTGGGTGTATCTACATAGCACCCTATAGTCAAAATAAGATACACAATTTTCGCTATGCAAATTGAAGGAATGAGGTGAGACCATGTTACAACTCCAGCTTTAATGCAGTCAGAATTTGTGCACTGCAGTGCCTGCCTCCCCTGCAACTGCCTTCCCACATAACCCCGTTGTTTTATTCTATTCCCTTGGACTCAGCCTGTGTCTCAATCCACAACCCTGGCAGCCCAGCCAGTGGTGGAGGGGAAGCCCTTTACAATACTACTCTGTTCATTAGAATACAACATAGCATGGAAATTCTAGCTCCCTGCGAGGAACAATCAGTCATAGAATAAAGACATTTGGCAATAGGTTTTGAGCTCACTCTCCTTGTGCCTCCTCCTGATCACGCTGGGGATTAGGTCCAGAGATCAGTGCTACCTTCTGTGGCTTGCACGCTGTCGTTCTGTATCTCTCAAAGTTTGGCAGTTCTTCTCTTTTCTCAGTAACCACAGCATCTTCTTCATGACAGGCTACATCCACACTGCAGCTACTGGAGGTACCCCAGAAAAGCTATGCTGCGTCCAAAGAATGCTTCTGCTTTTCCGGAAAAAAAATTTGGAAAAGCGGATGCGTTCTTTCGCCATTTCTGTAAACCTCATTGTACGAGGAAGAAGGGATGTGCCGAAAGAGGAGGTTTTTCCAAAATTTGACACCCTGTAGATGAGCCAAATTTCAGAAAAGCATCTTCTGAAAGAAAAGCGGAAAAAGATGCGTAAATTACAGTTCACAATTTACATATTTTTTTCTGACTTTTCTTTGTAGTGTAGACATCGCCTCAGTGTCTCCTTCTGAGATAGCAATGTCCCTTCTCTCTCATGGTCCTAGGCAGTCTTCCCTCTCAGTGCCCCGTGGTTCTACTCCCTCAGTGGCTGGTAGGGGAAACCAGGCCCAATGTCTAGTTGGGGTTCCATCCAGGGATCCTCACCTTAGCACTTCTGGGTCTTCCTCTCTCTGCTCTCGCTGCTCCTTCACTACACTGCTTCTTACCACGCCTGGTTCCCTTCTATCACTGGGTGTACTCACTCCAAAACCTCCCGCTTCTCAGAACATGACTGCTGCCTGCCTTCCTGCAGTCTGTGAAGTTAATTGGCCTGCAGGACCATCTTAGCCCTTTTCAGTGACCCCATCACAGAGGGATAAAGTGATTCTTTTTAAATCAAATAGTGCAAAAGTTAGTGTGAGTGACACTGAATAATTCTAATTAATTTATAGCCACATCACCAGTGACACGCACTGCTGTTTTCTCACCTAGGGCTTAGAAAAATAATTGCAATTACACAAGTTCCTTCTCGCCTTCAAATCAGATTGAACAAATCCCGTAAATTAGCAGCAAGCAGTGAGATGAGTTGATTCTTAGGAGCAAAAAAGACACCTCATGTTAGGCTTTTTCTTATTGGTACAAGAAGGTACTATCCTGCAGGGAGTGGCAGCTGTGTTCACTGCCTTGCTAAGGGCCCCATTAGAGCACTTAGGGCTTCTCTTCACTATGGGGAAGATCCACACTGCTGCAATCAATCTTCCTGAGTTTGATTTAGTGGGTCTAATAAAGACCCACTAAATCTAACTCAGAGGGTGCCTGCATTGGCAGCCAGTACTTCTGCTCCTGCAAGGAGTAAGGAAAGCAGATGAGTGTTTGTTCCCATTGACTTCTCACTGTGGGGAGGGTGGGGAAACTCAAAGTAAGGTATGTCAACTACAGCTAGGTAATTAACATGGCTGGACTTGTGTATATTAATTCAACCTTCCCCTGTAGTGTAGATCTGGGCTTAGACCTTATTGCCACTCAGTAAAACCTAATCACCAGCAGGAGTACAGAGAGCTGGGGTGCTGCGGATGGAAACCTGAAGATAGAATTCTTTGTTTTGTTTTATACTAAAACTAAAATAAAAAAGTGCCCATCCCAGGCATTGGATAGTGTGACTATAATAATAGAACCATCGAACACTAGAACTGGAAGGGACCTCAAGAGGTCATCCGGTCGAGTCCCCTGGCCTTGCAGCAGTACAAAGCACCATCTAGATCATTCCTGACAGATGTCTATCCAACCTGCTCTTAAATATCTCCAGTAATGGAGATTCCACAAACTCCCTAGGCAATTTATTCCAGTTTTTAACCACGCTGACAGTTAGGAAGTTTTTCCTAATGTCCAACTTTGCTGCAATTTAAACCCATGTCATCTTGTCCCATCATCAGAGGCCAAGGAAAACAATTCTCTCCCTCCTCCTTGTAACACCCTTTAGGTACTTAAAAACTGCTATCATGTCTCCTCTTAGTCTCCCCTTTTCCAAACTAAACAAACCCAGTTCCTTCAGTCTTCCCACATAGGTCACGTTTTCTAGACCTTTAATCATTTTTGTTTCTCTTCCCGAGACCTTCTCCAATTTCTCCACATCTTTCTTGAAATGTGGTGCCCAGACCTGGACACAATATTTTAAGTGAGGCCCTAATTAGTGCAGAGTAGAGCAGAAGAAAGACTTCTCATGTCTTGCTCACAACACTCCTGTTAATGAATCCCTGAATCATGTTTGCTTTTTTTTGCAACAGCATCACACTTACTCATATTTAGCTTGTGGTCCACTCTGACCCCTAGATCCCTTTCTGCCGTACTCCTTCCTAGACAGTTGCTTCCCATTCTGTGTGTGTGAAACTGATTGTTCTTCCTAAGTGGAGCACTTTGCATTTGTCCTTATTAAACTTCATCCTATTTACCTCAGATCATTTATTCAGTTTGTCCAGATCATTTTGAATTATGACCCTATCCTCCAAAGCAGTTGCAACCCTTCTCAGCTTGGTATCATTTGCAAACTTAAAAAGCATATTTTTTATGCCAATATCTAAATCGTTGATGAAGATATTGAACAGAACTGGCCCCAAAACAGACCCCTGTGGAACCCCACTTGTTATGCCCTTCCAGCATGATTGTGAACCATTAATAACTATTCTCTGAGAATGTTATCCACCCAGTTATGCACTGACCTTATAGTAGTCCCATCTAAGTTGTATTTGCCTAGTTTATTGATAAGAATCTCATGCAAGACCATATCAAATACTTTACCAAACTCTAGGTATACTCTGTAGAAATGTCACAGAAATGAACCAACTCTTCAGTCTATAGGTAGGGTACTGGCATGGTACTCAGACCTGGGATTCTATTCCTGGCTCTGATAGTGATATGTTGTTGGTCTGGGACAATCATTTCGTCTCTCTGTTACCTGTGTAAAACATGGCTAATAGTGATTCTTTTCTCCCACCCTTTGTTTTGTCCATTTGATTTGTAAACTTTTTAGGGAAGGGACAATTTCTTACTCTGCCTTTATATGCCATCTAGCACAATGGGTGCTGATCTAGCTTGTAGGTAACTGGGGAACACTTGGACCGTAACCAACATTTAAAACCTCCAAACATAAATCTCCAATAGTGCTGTCCACTTCCCAGCCTCGCCAGCCAGTCTCCTAACAAACTAAAGTTGCAGAGCTAAAGAGAGAGAAATCACTGAGGTGTATAGGCCATTATGGAAAAAACCTTGACTGATCAAAAGCAGAAATTGTATTTTTCTTACTATTTTATTACTACAGGTTGAATTTCTCTGGTGATGTCTAGACTGCAGGCTTCTTTCGGAAGAAACTTTTTTCGGAAGAGATCTTCCAAAAAACTTCTTCTGAAAAAGTGTCCACACTGCAAAAGTGCATCGAAAAAGTGATTTGCTTTTTCGAAAGATAGCATCGACGCTGAATGGACGCTGTCTTGCATGTAAGCTGTGATTGCTATGGATGGAATGGCCACCAGGGCACCCGTGCTTTTTCCTTTTCTGAAAGAACTCCCTCTTCCCTGTCCACACACACAGAGCTCTTCACAGCTTTCTCATGGAGAACCATGAATAGGGTGGCTACATAAGGTCTTCTAAAACTTGGTTCCCAATTAAACCCACAGAATGGGGGCATAAGTAGGACATGTGTTACAGTCCTTTTATAGGAGCTCTATACCCTGTACATTTCAGCACAGTCTCTGGGTAACTACTGTAATTCCTGTCATCTATGCAGAGTCCCCATGAGGTTACCTTCAGAAAAGGAATGTTGGACTGAATGGATAATTATTCTGTTCTCCTCTGGCATTTTCCATGAGAGTTCTACTGACTGCAGAAAGTGCATGAGATGGAAATGTGTATTGAGGCAGCTTGTTATTGAGTTAACTTGGTTGTTAATTCAGTTGTGGGAGCACTGTAGATTGCTGTGCTGTGCAATAATCAAATGAAATATGCTTGGAATTATGGCTTGACATCTTTCATGCAGCCTCAACCCTGATGATGTTTTTATTTACCTGTAGTTAAGTGGAGGTGTGACTTTGCAGTCAATGTAGCTTGTGATATCACAGTGAACTGCAAAATTAAATCAATGCTTAACGTGCCTTGTCATAACTCTTTTAGAAACCTCTAACCGCTTGTTTTCTACCTTACCACGTGCTTTTTCTGAGCTTTTCTTATGGTCTGTTGCTGTGCTGCTCATAATGGTCTTGTGTATCCAGTTCATAAACTGGGATAAGTTGGCAAAGCTCTATTGACTTCTGTTACACCAATAGTCCATTTGGAGTAGTAATAATACCTAGTGGTTACTTGGTCTTTACAAACTGGGCCATTGCTATTATCCCTATTTTACTAATGGAGAGACTGAGGGTCATAAAGGAGAAGTGAATTGCCCAAGGTCACCCAGTGGACAACTGGCCAAAGCCAGGAACAGATGCCATATCAGCTGAATCTTGTTCCCATTCTCTGTCCTCTAGGTCATATTGCCTCTATTACCGTATTAAAATCACTATTATCCCATGGTATGTACTGTGACAGGGTCAGGCCAGAAGGATACAAGAGTGATGGACGGGAGGTATATATTTGCCTCAGATTGAGTAAATCTCTGTTCCCAAAATAAACTGGTAGGGGCTAGTCCAGAACCAGCAAGAACTTGCCAGAGTCAATCATGGAGTCTTTGGAGCTAATTAAGTGAGCTTGAGGAGTCAGGTGAACCAAGGCTAGTTGGAACACTTGGAGACAATTAAAGAATCGATTGAAAATAGTTAAAAAGGAGCTTCTCTGAAGTTAGCACATGGGGACCTGAGAGGACAGAGGGAGTGCTGCAGAAGGTCTAGGAGGAGCAAGCACCAACAGATACGAGGAGGCAGAGCCCGAGAGAAGGAAGGTGCTGAAGAAGGTATGGGGAAGTAGCTCAAAACGCTCAGTATATATGTGCCATTGCTCTACAGTCTCCTCAAAAGGTCCCAGTGGCCCTGTAACCGTAGCCATGGCTGCTGCACTTCCCTTCCTTCCCTTCTCTCTCTCTCTCTCTCTTTTTCTCCCAGCCTCTGGGCTTCATTCTGTCAGAACAAAGCAGACCCTGGTTTTAGTTTCACTTTGCACTGTCAGTGTAACAGTCAGTTCTCACCCCCACCTTCCAGAACAGCAAAAAGGTTTGTTTTCTTACATTGATGTCTACTTCTGTTGCTGGAGGCAGCACAGGTATTCCATCCTCCGTGCCACTTTGTTGCATCATTTGAAGCTACAGAAGCTTCTTCTTTAGGAAGAAATAGCGTGAAACACAGAGAGCTGTAGGTGCTTCATGTTGCCATTTTATTCCATGGGGCTGGGCTGATCCCTAATGACCTAACTCAATTACTATAACAACCAGATCTATATCTACAACAACCCAATTCACAACACTACTGTGAGCCTCTGAGGCAAGCAATCTACCTAAAAGCACAGGACCCACTAGTTTGAGTAGGAGCTTTGTCACAATACATTTTCCATTCTGTACTCAGACATTCTATGTAGTAGAGTATTCTACTATGCTCACAGGAGTCATTTCTAATCTATCACTCCCTTACTTGTGTATGTTAACTGTATACCCATATACCGGGAAACTATACTGCTGGAAGACCATTATGAACAATTTTCAGACTGTAATGATTCAGTGGCTTCCTTTCCCATTACAATCTTTAGCCAAAATATTGGACGAATGTTTCCCATGCCCTTCCCAGTCCAATCTTTGTAATGGCATGATTACTTAAGAGAAATACTTTAGCTTCTACTCTGACAATATAGCACACTTCATTCAGCTTTATATGTAGAGTGTGTTTTAGATTGTCAGTTCCATACAGTTCTTCCCATGAGTAAAAGTTTGCTGGATTTCAACTTTAGAAACTTCCAGGGGAAACAATATTCGAAACACCATTGAAGCATATGCCCTAAGCAGTGGGACCTGTGCACCAGTAGTCTTAAAGCGCTTTTGGCAATCTCTCCTGCAGTCAGGATCATCAAGGTAGCTAAACTTAATCTAACCTCAACTTCTTTTCCTTCTCTAGACAAAACCATCCATGAAACAGGAATACACATCTCACCATGATTTGAAGGACCTAACTTCTGTCTCTAAATCATCCTATGGCAGGGATAAATCATACATCATGTAAACATGCATTTCCTTACACTTGGTTGGAATTTGTTACCTACCAGATTAATGGAATGTCTCTTCTCTTCTGCCTTGTGAATATTCATTTTCTCTCTCTCTCTCTCTTATCTTGGACTCTCTTTTGTTTCCAAAGGGTTTGTTGTTGTTGTTGTTGTTGTTGTTTTTGCTCAACAAGTTTGGTCACTTTTTTTTTTTTCTTCTCAACCAATTTTTTTCCCTGCCATGTTCAGGATATTTTGTGAAAGTATCTGGCAACCCTACATATTGAGAAGACAATTGAAATAATTTCACTCTTCTGGTGAATGACGTATGTTGTTATGAAGGTCATTTGAACTCCTTCATATCCAGGGCATCTCTTTTGTTCACCTATTGTCTGTAGCATCATTTACTATGTAGGGTTGTTCATCCCCACAAAATGTGTCTATTTCATTACAGTTAGTGGATCTGTTTCTATCTTCTTAGCATGACTAACAGAAATGACTCTTGACATATTCTCTGGGGGTATGTCTACACAGCAACATTATTTCAAAATAACTAGCGTTATTTTGAAATAATTTAGTCCATGTAAATAACCCATTTTGAAATAAGATATGCAAGGGTATGTCTACACTACAAAGTTAATTCGAACTAACGGACGTTAGTTCGAATTAACTTTGATAGGCGCTACACTAGCGCTCCGCTAGTTCGAACTTAATTCGAACTAGCGGAGCGCTTAGTTCGAACTAGGTAAACCTCATTCCACGAGGAATAAGCCTAGTTCGAACATACTAGTTCAAATTAAAGGGTGTTTAGCCCCTTAATTCGAACTAGTGGGAGGCTAGCCCTCCCCAGCTTTCCCTGGTGTCCACTCTGGCCAACACCAGGGAAACTCTATTGCCCCCCTCCCGGCCCCGGACCCCTTAAAGGGGCACGGGCTGGCTACGATGCCCATGCCAGGTGCAAACCTGCCAGCACCCAGCCAGCAGACCCTGCACCTGGCACAGTTCGAGCCAGCCATCCCATACCCCCCAGCCTTCCCCCTCTTCCCGGGACCAGGCTGGCAGCTCCCGGGAGCTTGCCCAGGACCGCAAGAGGTGGGCATCCGCCTGGTCCAGTGCAGACATCGTGGACCTCGTCCACCACCTCCGCACTAGGCACAGGAAAGCGGCCGTCTAGGGCAGGAGAGCTGCAAGCCTGGCCACCCAGGAGCAGGTTTGCATGAAAATCAAGGTGGTACACTGAGTCACTGCTAGGACACAAGGTCCCTCTACAGCAGGCAGCCTAGAGAAGGCTGACGGATGCCCCAAGGGTCTGTCCCGTGGAGGTGGCAGAGCCCAAATGCCCAGCTCTCACTGCGTCTGCCCCTATGACCGGCTGGAGTTCTTTTGATTCTGTCTGGTTCTGTTACAGCAACAAGAGGAGTCAGATTAAAGCTTAAACAGTTACAGATTTATTAAAGAGGTTTCTAAAGCATGTGGTTACAATGGCTATTGTTGTACTTAACTGCTAGCAAATACAGATCTTAAAATGGTTGCAAAGGAAAAGGAAGATAGAAAATAATGGTACCAAGTGACAGCTTAATCTTTAAAGAGCTCTATTCTATGCATGCACTAAAACAAAAGGACACATACAGGTAAAATGTTTACCCCCTTCTGCGTCTCTCGATTCCAGCGTGTCAGGCCAGGATCGGTCCCTCAATTCCCCAGGAAAGATGAATACGAGGCTGGGTGTCCCCATGTGGACCTTGGGAGGCAATCACCTAACCCGACCAGCAGGTAGATGGTAGATTGACGCTCAAATAAGCATGCTGCTGGACCCATCTTTATACCTGTGGGGTCACGTATTCTCTTATCTGTGGTGCCAAATTGTGCTGGTTTGTCTTTGTGACACCAGCTCTCACAAGGGAGTTGTGAACTTAATTTACACTTGTAAGAGAGATAACTAAATTGGGAGTACTGAGCATTCTTTTCTCAGAGGGTAATTCCCCCCTTCCCCTCCCCGAGGACGGTCGTGTGATCGTATCAATATAGGTGTCAGCCAAGGGCAGTTCTTGCAGCCTCTTGCAGGTCAACAATTGGCGTATCTCTGTTTACAGCCATTCAGGGTCACAGCAGCCAGCATATCTGGGCCTTCTGTCAAGGCTTCAAAGACTATGCTGATTTTATTGCTCTCTGTGCCCTGTGCGCTCTGAGGCACCTAAAAGGGGGCAAGCAAGATGGATGTTGCAGGGGCGGGGTTCCTTTCTGGCTACAGGAGTACAGCTGCTACTGCTCCAGATGGAGAGGAGCTGGTTGAGGTAGTTCAAGCACCTGATAAAGATGTCCCCTGGGAGGCTGCCTTTGGAACTGTACCAGACACGTCCCACTGAGAAGAGGCCAACCCGGGACATGCTGCAGAGATTATATCTCCCAGCTGGCCTGGGAGTGCTGGGGAATGCCCCAGAAGGAGCTGCAGCCTGTTGTGAAGGAAAAGGAAGCCTGTTCCTCCCTACTTGCCATGCTGCTGCCACAACCCTAGCAAGGAAAAATGGCATAAAGGAAAAAGAAAAGGATGTGGGCAGGTTTAAGGTTCCTGAACAGAACAGTGCTGCTTTCCCAGGGGTATTCTTTACAGACTGGGTGGCAGCTGTAGTATATGGAAGGGTCTTCATAACACCCCCATGAGCAGCCCTGTTCACACCTTCTCTCCATCCAACAACTCTTTATTTTGGGGGCAGTGCTAACCCCATCCATTCTCCTTTCCCTGCACTGGAACAATCAAGGTTGCAGCTGATTTCCTTTTCATAAGACTTTCTGGTTTGGGACCCTCTACCAGCAACCAAAGTGACAGATCGTAACAGGGTTGACCTCCTGCCACAGCACCTCCTGCTGGCCACACTGGAAATTAGCTCTGCTGGAGTGCCTCACCTTCTGGCCATCTATCATCTCACCCATCATCACTCTCTTCCACTGTCTCCACCTCTTCTCTGCAGACCCACGTCACCCCCTGGACTGCAGTGTCCTCTTCCAGAGACTGCTCTCCAGCAGTGCCACCACTCCATTCTCATCCCCTTCTGGGAGTATCAGCACTCCTCAATTGATGCATCTGCCTCCATGGCCAACTGAAGCCATAACTCTAACCCCTTTCACCAGGGGCCACCAGCAGTCTCTAAAGGCCAAAGTCCTTGGGGGAGCAGGAGGGACCCAGACCTGCCCAATACTCTAGGTTCTGGCCTAGGGACCCCTTAGCAGCATCCTTTTCCTGCTCTCCTTCATTCCACCTTAACTGCCCCTCACTGCTTCACCCAAAGCACTTCTTCCTGGGAACTGGTCCTTCACCCTCACTGGTCAGGACCCAACTACCCTCTGCTCTGCTGAGTAGCTCCTTATGTCAGGGCTATCCCAGCAAACTACCCTTTGATTGGCTCCCTATAGCCCTCACTATGATTGGAAGGATTTGCTCAGTCTCCCTCCAGCCTGCTTTTAACAAATCCGTGGCCAAAGTGGGGCAGCCGCCCCGCCACACAGCTGTATTAGAAATGCATGTAGAGATGAGTAAATGGGAAGCAAAGAGGGAGTTCCTCTTGTCCTTCATAGAGAGAATGCCAGCAATAATCAAGTACTACACTGTTGTACTTTCAATATAACATTATTGAGTAGGGATCAAAGAAGCTAATGATCCATCATTGTATCTTCCATTTAATTTCTCTTGTCACATTGCTAATGACAGAAATAGCCATTTTGGGATGCCAACTTGTTCATGTGGTGACAAAGTTCAGGAGAATACACTCTAGCACAATGATAATCAACCAGCTGGTCACAGCAAAGTGATGGGCCATCGGCAAAGCTCAGGTGTACCATGGAATCCCATTTCAGTAAGTGAAATATGCTAAATAACTGTACCTTATCCAAGGCTGCATGATCCCAGAGCTTCACCCTAGACTGAAGCAGTACACTGGACAAAGTCCTACCTGTGAAATTCTCCCTCCCCAAGCTATAACTTAACTTCGGATGTATGGTAGGATGAATATTAAATAGTTCACAGAGAATACTTGTTTGTAGCTGTAATTCTTTTTAATCACCTGCATTTTTTTGTTTTTATTTTATTTTTTTAAGTCTTTGTCTGCAGAAGAGAAGAGTGAGGGGGGATTTGATAGCAGCCTTCAACTTCCTGAAGGGAGGTTCCAAAGAGGATGGAGAGAGGCTGTTCTCAGTAGTGACGGATGGCAGAACAAGGAGCAATGGTCTCAAGTTACAGTGGGGAAGAACTAGGTTGGATATTAGGGAAAACTCTTTCACTAGGAGGGTGGTGAAGCACTGGAATGGGTTACCTGGGAGATGGTGGAATCTCCATTCTTAGAGGTTTTTAAGTCTCAGATTGACAAAGCCCTGGCTGGGATGATTGAGTTGAGGTTGGTCCTGCTTTGGGCAGGGGGCTGGACTCAATGACCTCCTGAAGTTTCTTTCAGCCCTATGATTCTATAATTAAGACTCTGGAGAGGGTTTCCATCTTGTTAAATTCTCTTCAGGCCAGCAACTGTTTCTTATTATGTTACAAAATCAGAATCGAGTCTTGATCTTACTTGGAGCCCACAGTGCAAATGATAACCACTTAGAAAGCCTTGCCTTGTCTATGAAAAACGGGTGTTTTTCAAAGAAAACTTTACGTGTCATATTTGCAATCTGAAATTCAGCAATCTGAAATTTCTATTTCTGTTTTTGCTTTGCGAGTGACATCTCTTCCAGGACTATGTAAAGACTCGGAAAATGGCACATTTGTCCTTTTAGATCTACCTGGTTTACTGAGGTTTTTTAGTGTTTGATTACAGTGCAGACATGGATTCCCTTGTAGTGTGTCTGTCTGGTTCATTCTACTGTGGAAAATATATTTTTCTCCTGATTCTTATTTGTTTGGCAGAAAAACAAAGGAATAAAACCAGAGACAGTGGAGGTTAGGGAGACTCAGGGCTGGAAACAGACAAGGCACCTGGACTAGGTAGGAGGGTTCGGCTCCGGGACCCCCAGAAGAGGCTGACCCTAACCTTTTTGAACAGATTATTCTCAATAACGTTGAATGGCCCAAGTTTTAAACAAGCAGCTGGAGGTTATGTCTACATGGCAGTGATATTTCGAAATAACATAGTTCGCATCTACACACAAGCAGTTATTTCGACATAATGTCAAAATAATGTCGAGCTGGAGGACTGCTTACTCCAACTCTTGTAACCCTCATTGTACGAGGAGTAAGGAAAGTTGGGAGAAGAGTGATCTATCTCAAAATAACTGCTGTGTAGACGGCACCGAAAGTCAAAATAAGCTACTTCAACTTAATCTACATAATTAGCATAGCTCAAGTTGCGTAGCTTATTTTGAGTTTAGCCCTGCTATGCAGACATGCCCTTAGATTTCTGTATTCAAACCTGTCCACTAAAATATAGAGTTATTAACTTAAGGGGAAATGCTGATTTGGAGCTATTAGGAGTCTATATATAGCTGAGACATTCAATGAATTCCATTCATTTATTGGACTGCTGGCAAAATTACTTTGGAAATCTGGACTTTCATATAAACCACCTCACAGGCTGCCACTAAATGCAAAATGTGATGAAAATTAAAAATAAAGTGATTTCCTACAAGACTGTAATATTAAACAATGCACATTACAATACGTAAATCTATATGACTCCAGCAGTGCCCACAACTCATTTTATGGATATTTTGACACTCCCTTGGTGGGAATCAGGCAATGAGATACATTAGTATTTCCAATTTAATTGATATCCAGGCACCAGAAAGACTTTGGGGGGATAGTCTCTGGAAGGCACAATCCATGTAGTTAAAACAAAACAATTCCAGAATCTTATTACTGTGTAGAATTGGAGAGTGGGGAGGATTAATGATAACATTATTAGAGTGGATGAATGAGGGAAAGTCTGTTCAGGCTTATTAACAGGAAAAGATGATACAGTATGTAAACAGAACAACTTCTAATTTCTTAATGCAAGAGTTTATGATAACGGTATGATAGAGTCTATATATTGGAGTCTGGTCACTTCAGTCACAGTCATAAGATGTTTATGTAGCTAATGCTTAAACAGGAGAAAATGTGTTAATCTCAACAAAGTGTGCTCCTTTGATTGTGTTCTTTTGCAATTTACACCTTTTTTATATCCATGTAACTTTGTTGGTGCCAAAGCGTTGATTCCTGTTCTACCGTGGCATAAATTAGAGAACAGGAACTTTTGTCTCCTGTATAACAAGCTCTGCATGAATCCTGCTGTTTAAAGAATACCTTTTGATAGTGGAGAGGAAGAATATGTATACAGTTTTACTGTCTGTGTGTCTGTGTGTGTGTACGCACATGAGAAAAATGGAAGCAAAGATAATCTGTCGTTTGCCTTGACAGGTTTGCTCAGTTTCATCTATCATCAAAATGAAGGTTTTGCTAGTCGTGATAACTGCAGGTCATAGAATAGATTCCACTTGTCTGCAATGTGGTTTAGTAAGTAAAATGGGGAGCTGAGAGTCAAGCTTCTAATAGGGAATGTCTATTCTCACCTACAATACAAACAAAATTCACTTACTATCACTATGTCACAGCTTATCTATCTACAACTTGAACACAAAGTAACCCAGCTCAGAGGGTTAGCTGCGTTAGTCTACACAGGGTATGTCTACACAGCAGCATTATTTTGGCATAACTCAAGGACTTCTTACTTACATGGTAACCCTCATTTCATGAAGAATGAGGGAAGTCAGAGGAAGAGTGTTCCTCCTTCAACTTCTTGCTGTGTAGATAGTGCCAAAAGTCGAATTGAGCTATTTTACTTGTTATGCAACTTCAGCTACATCAGTCGTGTAGCTTAATTCGACTTTAGCCCTGCTGTGTAGACGTACCCTAACTTTTAAAACAGTGAGCTGTCCCGTGGCACCATAGGGCATGTCTACACTAGGAAATGGTTTTGAAATAACTTATTTCAAAATAATAACTCATGAAATAACTATTTCAAAATAAACTTATTCGCCCCCGCCTCCCTCCCCGCCCGCCCCCCCCCCCCGCTCCAGAATGTAGGGCTGTGTCCAGACTCAGGGGTTTTTTCGAAAAAAGTAGCCTTTTTTCGAAAAAACCTCACCTGCATCTAGACTGCAGCCGCGTTCTTTTGAAATTAAATCGAAAGAACGCGGCTTTTCTTTCGATGGCCGTAAACCTCAATTTACGAGGAAGAATGCCTTCTTTCGAAAGTTCCTCTTTCGAAAGAAGGCGTTCTTGAATGTAAATAGGGCTTCTTCGAAAGAAAGCATCCAGACTCACTGGATGCTTTCTTTCGAAAAAGCAAGCCGCTTTTTTGAAAGTTCAACGTGCAGTCTAGACGCTCTCTTTCGAAAGAGGCTCTTTCGAAAGTATCTTTTGAAAGAGCCTCTTTTGAAAGAGGCTTGCAGTCTAGACATAGCCTAGGTGTACAGATTGTGAAATAACCAGCCTCTTATTTTGAAATAATTCCCTAATGTAGACCAGGGTTTAGAGACTAACCAAAATATATACAGTATCATGAGCTTTTGAGGCAAAACCCACTTCATCAGATGAATTGGAGTGGAAATAACAGAAAATAAGTCAGTCATATAGCTATAGATATAAACAGAAGAAGAAATATCTGTCAATTGTAGGACCTGTGTTAATGAGGCTAATTAAGTGGACTGGATATGTCCCATTCATAGCTTTTGATGTGAAAATGTGGATGTTAAAGTCAGGAGAAATTGGCTTGTAATTCATCTACAAGTTAATGTCTTTAGCTAAGCTCAGGGTAATGGTGTCAAATCTGTAGATGAGTTCCAGTTCTGCAGACTTTCTCTGTAATTGGTTAGTGAAATTCTTTTGTAGAAGAAATAGCTACCTTTAAATTCATGACTGAGTTACCTGGCAGGTCAAAATATTCCCCTACAGGTTTATGTGTGTTACCATTTCTGATATCTGATTTGTGTCCATGTATCCTTTGTCATAGAGACTGCCCAGTTTGGCCAATCTACATGGCAAAGGGGTATTACTGGCACTTGATGACATAGATCACTTTGGACTAGAGGAGGTGCAGTTGTATGAGCCCTTGAAGTTGTGGCTTATTTGGTTGGGTCTTGTGATGGTATCACTTGTATAGATGTGTGGATAGAGTTGGCAATGGGGTTTGTTGCACAGGTAGGTTCCTGGGTGAGTGTATCTGAGGGGTGATGTGTGGCTGCTGGCAAGGATTTGCTTCAGGTTGGGGGGTTGTCTGTAGTCGAGGATTGGCCTGTCTCCCAATCCAATCCAATAGTGTAACCTGTATGCCTAACTTGAAGCTCTTCCTTTAAGAGACCTAGTGATGAGAAGTGTGTGGGCAGTGGAGGGAGGAATGAGTTGTCTGTGGGTCATTGATGCTCTGCAGAGGCCCAATTAGCATTCCAATCCCCGACATTTCTGATCTTGGGAGTGATTTAGTATATGCTCAGCAGGCTCTCTGCAGCTGAATTAATGGATTCCATGGAAGTCAAGTGGTCACGACAGCTGCTTTATAAAAGTACTAGAAGATTTACCCAGCATTGCTTGGGTCCTTAACTTGATACATATTTGGCTTTGTTCTTTGAGTTTTTTTGTGTGTTTTATTTTCTTTTTGTTTGTTTGTTTTGGAAAATGAAATTAAAATGTTCATGCTCCATTAAAATCCCTGCTCTGGGGCTGGGGAGGAGGGGTTCAGTGTGCAGGCTGCCCTGGGGACAGAGGACTACCCCAGCCCTCTCTCACTGTAGCAGTTTGAGGCCATCTCTCCATGGCCACTGCATCTCTAGTGGACACAGCTGGAGGAGGGGTGCATGTCCCCCAGCTGGGGCAAGCCCAGGTTCATCTGCCCCCTGTGCTCTCCAGCCAGAATGAAGAATGCAGCAAACTGTGCAAATTCCCTTCTCTCCCTGATGAAGAGGAACAGCCAGCAATGTTCCTGTATAAATCGGTGGGAAGGGCTGTTGACTTTTCCTTCAAAGCCTGAAAACAAGGGCACAATTTGAGAGGCTGTGGAGGTTAGTAGCCTCCCCCCCCCCCCCCAAGTGTGAATCCCTGGATTTCATACATGAGATCTGCTTAAAGCACATACCCTAGCTCCAGAGGCAGTTCTTAATTGCAACCTTCCAGCATTGCCTTTGGGGCCGGGCATTTCTATATAAACAGAGAGAGGCAGGGCAATTAAGATAACAAAAGGCTTGTCATTCAAGTAATTGAAGGATCCTTAAATTATCACGAAAACATTGTCTAGTCTTCCACTGAAAAGAAAGAAGAAAAAAGTGTAGGAATAAAAGTGGTATGTGCCAGGGATCTGCATTTGGACCACTGCTGTTAAACTCAGAAATTTTCTTGAAAAGGGGGTAAACAGTGAGGTGGCAACAGTTACAGGTCATACAAAATTACTCAAAATAATTAAGTCCAAAGCTGACTGCAAACAGTTACAAAGGGCTGTCTCAAAACTGGGTGACTGAGAAACACAAGGGCACACAGAATTTAGTGCTGATAAATGCAAAGTAATGCATATGGAAAAATATAATCCAAACTATACATACAAAAATAATGGAATCTAAAATAACACTGAAGAAAGAGATGTTGGGTTCATTGTGGATAGTTCCCTAAAAATAACTGCTCAAGGTGCAATGGCAGTCTAAAAAGCTAACAGAATATTGAGAATTATTATCTATTCTTTTTCTAAGAAGACAGAAAATATAATATTACCTCTATATAAAGTCATGGTATGTCCTCATTTTTATTACAGATTTGGTCATCACATCTAAAAAAAGACATATTGGATTTGGAGAAGGTACAGAAATAGAAACAGACATGATTGGGGGTAAGGTACAGCTTCTATACGAGGAGATTAACGAGATTGGGACTTTTCAGAGTGGAAATGAAATGACTAAAGGGAGGGGAAATATATTACAGGTCTAGAAAATCATGAATGAGGTGGAAAAATAGAATAAGAAAATGTTATTTACTCCTTCACTGACACAACACATGAAGCTCACCCAATGAAATTTATAGGCAGCAAATTTAAATTAATTCTTCACAGTCAACCTGTGAATTCTTTGCCAGGAGATGGTGGAAAGGCCTAAACTATAACAGGGTTCCAATAAAAACAAAATAAGTTCAAGTAGCATAGGTCCATCAATGATTACTAGCCAGAATGGGCAGGGATGATGTCCCTTGCTTCTGTTTGCCAGAAGCTGGAAATGAGCAACAGGGAATGGATGGATCATTTGATGCCTTCTAAAGCACCCGGCATTGGCCACTGTTGGAAGACAGGATACTGGGTTAGACAGATTATTGGTCTGACCCAGCCTAGCCATTATAATGTTCCTATATAGTGCCCAACTGTATCTGCCCTCCGCTGTAATCCACTGGAAGTTACTCCCCTTCCAGAGCTGAGAGAGAACCTACTGGTATGTCTACACAGCAGCATTATTTTGGAATAACTGATGTTATTCTGAAATAACAAAATGCATGTCTACACCACAAGCCTTTATTTTGAAATAATGTTGAGCTGAAGGACTTCTTACTCTGACTCATGGTAATCCTCATTTCATGAGGAGTAAGGGAAGTCGAAGGAAGAGTGTTCTTCCTTCGATTTCCTTCTGTGTAGATAGCGTAATTAAGATTTTGGCGCTATTTCAACTTCAGCAATGCAATTGATGTAACAGAAGTTGCGTATCTCAATTCAGCTTGTTCCCTGCAGTGTAGATACGCCCTAGGAGTCCTGACAGTCATAGAATCATGGGGCTGGAAGAGACATCAGGAAGTCATCGAGTCCAATCCCCTGATAAAAGTAGGACCAAAGCCAACTAAATCATCCCAGCCACGGCTTTGTCAAGCTGGGACATAAAAACCTCTAGGGATGGAGGTTCCACCACCTCCTTAGGTAACCCATTCCAGTGCTTCACCACCTTCCTAGCGAAATAATTTTTCCTAATATCCAACCTAGACCTCCCCGACTACAACTTGGATCCATTGTTCCTTGCTGCCATCCGTCACTACTGAGAACAGCCTCTCTCCATCCTCTCTGGAGCCTCCCTTCAGGTAGGTGAAGGCTACTATTAAATCCCCCCTTCCGCCCCCCCCCCCACATGCACACTCTTCCTTCCATAGGCTAAATAAGCCCAAATCCCTCAGCCTCTCCTCATAAATCATGTGCTCCAGTCTCCTAATCATTTTTGTTGCTCTCAGCTGGATTCTCTCCAATGCATACACATCCTTTCTGTAAATGATGGGGGGGGGGGGGGGGCAGAAAAATGGATGCAATACTCCGGATCTATCTCTTTCTATCTCCTCCTCTTCAGAGTTAGTAACAAAGTAAGACTATACATTAAAATGTAAAGGCTATCCAGTGTCCCTTGAGTGACTTGCCACAAGATGTCAGAATATGTTAGTATTTGAGCTTTTATACGGGAATTAGATGCAGTGCTCCTGTAAGCTAATTGCTAACTAATCTGCCCAAAACAAAATAAAAATAGTTTTCCAGTGCCTTCATAGCCCCTGGAAAGGCTGATTTCCCTCTCCCCCCCCCCCCCCGTCCCACCCACCCACCCATTTGCTACTTGGCTTGTACTGAGCATGCTCCATAACAGTGCTGAAGCTTCTGTCCTCGGTCTGCCCCCCATGTTTTCTCTCTTCTCTCCCATCACAGTCTACACCGGTCAGCCTCCCAACCTCCCAAAATCTGAAATGGTGCCCCTGCCTGAAAAGTGAGGGTTTCATTAAGAAGCTTCTCATCATGGTTCCCTATAAGCCTGCCACATGTCCTGCTCTGTATCACTGTACGGAATGTGAAATCCTATCAATACATGCTATGTGTTGTGACTGTAACAAATGTGCACTCAGCTCTCACTCAGATAACAGGTAAGTTTACTGGCTTCCAGGGCATCTGTGGTTGATTTGAACTGTCACCACATTTCAGCTGTGTTTATTTCCCAGAATACCTGTAAAAGGCTTTGGGACAGCCCTGAAAATGGCTAGTGATCGGTGCACACTCAGGTGAACCAACAGATGCACTGGGCCCCTGGGCAAGGTGGGAGGGCAGGCTTCACACTCCCACAAGGGGCAGGGCCTCAGGCAGAAGGGGCGGAGCCAAGGCAGCTGGTACCACCTAGACCATGCCTTCTCCCCAGTGCTGAGTGGCACATGCCACTTGGAGCTCTGCAATGTGCCATCTGGGGCTTCAGCTGCGATTTAAAGAACCCAGGGCAATTGCCCCTTTCCCCTCTCATCTGTGGGACTGCACAAACTACATATGATTTTCATTAATTAAGAGGAACACTTCTGCCCAATAAAAAAAAAAGTTTTTTACTCAGTCTGCAGTTAAAAAAAAAAAAGAAGTGTGTAGAATATGTAAAATCTGTAATATGCACCTTCATTGTGCCGGAGAAGCACCAGCGTGGTGTGCATTATATTTGAATCATGATTTGGGCTCGGCTCCTTGTCTGACAATGGCTCACAGTGCCACCATTTCATCTTCATCTGCGTCTACAGATGTGTAAAGCTCAACATTCAAGTGCTGAAGTCTCAGCACCCTGTCAAGGGCAGTATTTATTTTTCTTGCTCGTCCAATGTCATGTGAACGTGTGGCGCTATCGACCCACATTTAAGCACATTTCTGCAATGGCAGACTGTCACATTAATCAGATGAATGTTCCATATTTATCGATCGATCAAGAAAATTTCTTAAGCAACAGCACAGAGCCCTGAAACTTGTGATACCGCCAGATGCATGAGGAGCTTGCAAACAGCTCAAGGGCCACACTGGATTTGCATCATATAGAATGTGTTGATTCCACAAACAATTGGACTGTGCTCTTTACCCGAGTCTTGACCCAAAACTGAATCAATTAAAAAAAAATTAGCCCTCCTGTAATAAAATCCTGAAGTTGCTTCAGCTTTGTTGGGACATGGCTGTTCTAGTGGTTAACGCACAGCATAGGGTACCAGCAGACCCACTGACGTGGGGGAAAAGGAGCAACTGTTCCAGGGCCCAGTGATCCTAAAGAGCCCAGGGTTCCCGGATACCGTTGCTACTACTGCGGCAGTGCCTGAAGCCTGGCCCCTTTAAATTACTGCCAGAGCCCCGCATGGCATACTCCGGCCGGCTCTAGGGGCTGGCGAGGCTGGCGTAGCATGCTCCCAGAGGCAAGGCGGGCCGGCTGCTCCCAGCCCTGCCCCTTCTGCCTAAGGCACCGCCACTTCCGGGAGCATGGAGCTGCCTTCAAACCTTGCCCGGGTGCTATTGGATCCCCGGGTGCCAGAACACCTGGTTTGTAATCCATGGGTCCCACAAACCACTCCTCTGCCTCCATTTCTTTGTGTGTAAAATGGGGATAAGAGCACTTCCTATATCAGACAGGCAGCTTTAGGTTTAATTCGTCCATATCTGTAAAGTGCCAGGCTTCACCCAGAAACTTAGACAGCTAGAAAATCACTCGGATTCACACACAGCCTGATTGAAGCCTGGAATCCTTATACAAGGAATGGAGAGAGATAGGTGCTTCCGAATGGGAGTCACAGATGCTAGCATGGTAGGTGTCTCCTTGTCTGAGGGAGCCATTCAGAGATGCCAAATTGAGGGAGGAGGCTAAGCCCTGTACCTCTCTCAGGGTATGTCTACACTAGCTTGGTAGTTCGAGCTAGCTAGGCAAATGAGCTAGAGTTGAGTATCTTAAGTCAACTTTCCCCTTCAATGTAGACCAGGCCATATGGATGTAATTAAGAAGTTGGCTACTTGACAGAAGTGAGTTAGACTGGAGTAAGTGATGAAATACTCAATCCCTCCTCCCTTCCCTGGGGCACTTGCTAGGAGATTTTTACTACCTGGTAGTTTCTGTTTGGCTGGAAACTCAAGCAACCAGATCCTTCACTGCCTTGCACTTCCTACAGTTGTTTTTACATTCACTTTCCATGGGTGTCAATGACTACACAAGGTGCAAGGAACCCAAGGATCAGACTACGTGTCTTTTCTGCAGCGCATTAGAAGACTTATTCATGTTACAGCCAAACATGCAATTCCCCCAGGGTCTTTCTGAACATGGGAATACTCCCAGGAAATGACATCTGCATTATTCATACTTGGGAAAATATCACAGAAACTAGGGAGACAAGGTGGTCTTTTGAGAGGGAAATGGTGTTAGAGGCAGCACTAATGGAATATGATGAGAAGGCTACTGGAAGCAAGTAATGGAGGGGCAGTGGAAAAATCAGAATGGTTTTTTGTACAGGGGGGAGTGAAAACAAGGCTAGGACGATGCCAACCTGAATCGGCAAAGCGCTGTAAAGTGGTAACAAGAGATACAGGGCTTTATTCTCTAAGTCCATTGGCTCTCCAATGGAATCACATTGTCAACGTGGTGTAAAGAATGGAAAATTGCCCCCTCCCCCTCTGGATTTAAAATGAATCTGATATATGAAATCAGGCTGAATAAAACAGAGAGGGCTTCAAATTGTGAATTGATTGTCAGAGTTGTGGGGAAATGAGGCCCAGGGAAACTTAAGGTAAGTATGAGACTAGTGAAGGGTTGTTAGAAAAAGAAACAATATTTTGGAGAGCTTTTGGCTGGCAGGCTAGATAAAAGATAATACCTCTTTAATTTGATACAGCGTTATTTTTTTCCCTCCTGAAGTTTTGCACCTGTAAAAGGTCTCTGAAATTGCACATTGCTCTAGATCTGTAACCTGAATAAGCACAGACAAAGAGCGAGCTTGCTTTTCGCAATGAAATTCAGTATATTGAAGCTTGTAATCAGGTTCATTGAGGAAAAATGTTATTCAGAGGAAGCATTTTAATTCATCATAGCATTGCAGAGAATACTTAAGACTCTAACTTTGGAATGCAGTGCAGGCAGATATTCCCGTCCCCTTTATCTCTCTGTCGACAAAACGCAACCACGGCCTCAAAGTACTGCAGTCCTGGCTGTAGGAGAAAGAAAGAGCCTGAAGCATGGGCCTGGTGCTTGAAACAAAGTAAGTAAGGGTATGTCTACACTACCACCGTAGTTCGAACTAGGGTGGTTAATGTAGTCATACGAACTTGCAAGTGAAGCCCGGGATTTGAATGTCCCGGGCTTCATTTGCATGTTGCCGGGCACCGCCATTTTTAAATGTCCGCTAGTGCGGAATCCGTGCCCGCGGCTACACGCCGCACGAACTAGATTGTTCGGACTAGGCTTCCTATTCCGAACTATCTGTATACCTCGGACATTTAAAAATGGCGGCGCCTGGCAATATGCAAATGAAGCCCGGGAAATTCAAATCCCGGGCTTCATTTGCAAGGTTGTATGACTACATTAACCACCCTAGTTCGAACTAGAGTGGTAGTGTAGACATACCCTGAGAGTTATGCGATGAGTAATAGACAGGCCGTGTCAAAAGCAGATGTTTGCCTACAATTCACTACTTCTCGACACTAGAACTGCTAGCACTGATAAAAGCACGAGAAGTAGGTAAATACATTCCACCAGGACAATACAGGAACACTCAGCTGAGTACATAATAGAACAGTTTGAAACACCAAGAGTGAAATCATAACAATGGGTAGTGAATGCTTTGGAGGAAAGTACAAGACCAAACATGTCATTAATGTGTCAGATGATATGTCTGGTTCGTATTATAGACTGTTCAGTTCTGTCTACAAATATTGGGATACCTCAATTTAATTCTTTGGCTGGCCTAGGGGCAATAGTGAAATCCATACTATCGACTGAGCCATGTCCACTGTCCCAGGTATAAATATGTAGGGGCTCAGAGGCCATACAACTATTAATGGACTTCATTCAACAATAAACCTGACTCAGGTGCCTTCATATCTTATCTAAGTCTGTGGTCTTCGGAGGCTCTCATGAAGTCTATTAGGCTAGCTACTTTTGCAGAGCGGGAATAATTAATTGAGGGAGCATACAGAAAAGCACACAGCTGAACATTCATCATCACTGACAGAGCATGAGAACTGTCCGGATGCCACACCGGTGAATTCTAAATTTACTGTATCGCTATCCTGAGCTACTACACTGGTCAGTTATTAGAACAGAAGAGACTTACATCGCATATGCATTTGGGGGGCTGTGGAACACATGCCAATATTCTAAACCTAGATGGATGGCTAACTGTGGGCTAAATGTTCAACTGGTGGAAAGATCAGTGGATTTCCATGGCACTAGGGAGATACAAACCAGCTGAGGGGTGTAGCCCTAAGAAACCTTTTTATAAAACAGAGAATCCCCTCCAACACATAAGATGCAAAAACTTAAAATAAGGAATAAGGGATCTTTCGGAAAAGGCTTTATTTTCCGAAAGAGCTGCGTCTAGACTGGTGCTTTTTTCCGGCAAAGCTCCGAGCCAGAAAAAAGCAGCAGCCATTTTTATGCAAATGAAGCAGGGGGGGGATTTAAATCCCCACTTCATTTGCAATTGCGATGTGTCTAATTTGCATCCCTTTTACGGAAAAGGGATGCAGTCTAGACACAGCCAAGAAGTGTGTTGGTTACCACCAAAAATTGTGCAATCTAGGGGACACCAAGAATAATACTAGGAAGGAAGCAAATGCACTTTGCAACGTTCTTTTCACATACAAATCTGTTTTAAAGCTGATGCTGCTAGGATAAAAAAAAAGACTATCTATTTTTAAAACTCCCTGTATTGTTATTAACACCCTACAGCATTGCAAGAGAAAAGAATTGATCAAACCCAATTTACTTTCCACCATTTCAGATTTTTGTGCTTCACTGGTCTTGGGCCACATAACTAGATTAATCAGTTTCACTTTCTAGTTCTCATGATCTGTCTAGTCTATCTAATCTAGATTCTAAGCATGCTCCTGTTGCCAACCTCGCTGATGGAGTGCGGGGGCAAAGTGGTCCCAGCAATTCAAAAAGGCCCAGAGCTCACTGTCCAGAGCCCCAATCCCTTTAAATGGCTGCCAGAGTGCCACATAGCGCATTCCGGGTGCTTCTGAGAGCTTCAGGTGAAGCACCACAGTCTGGGCGGAGCTGAGGGCTAGCTGCCTCTGGTACCGCCCCTTCTCCTCAAGGCCCCGCCCCTTCCTGGAGCATATAGATGCCTCCCCCTCAACACGTACCTTGCCCAGTGGCCTGGCCAGGATGTCAGCTTCTCTTCCTGATGCTATAATATCCACAAGGATCATCCTGTTCTGTTTTGGTTTCCAAGGGATAATTTTAAGGGCCTCATGTCATAAGTGCATTGTGTATGGTTCTCTTGTTGACTTCAGCATGAGTTCTATGTGGAGGCTGCTTTCAAAGATAGTTCTGGATTTTCTGAAAAAACTTTTCTTTAGAAACAGTAGAACACAATTCCATAGAAAAATGTTGGGTTTTGTTCATTTTAATTTATAACAAACCACATTGGCAGGATCATTCCATTGTTCTCAAAAGACAGGCTTGGAGATAAGGAAAAGGAACTAAATATAGCTACACATCTGTTTTCTCACTTCTTTTCTGTACCATGGAATCACAGAATCATACAATCATAGGGCTGGAAGAGACCTCAGGAGGTCATCAAGTCCAGTCCCCTGCCCAAAGCAGGACCAATCCCAACCTAATCAACCCAGCCAGGGCTTTGTCAAGCCGAGACTTAAAAACCTCTAGGGATGGAGATTCCATCCTCTCCGTAGGTAAACCATCCCAGTGCTTCACCACCATCCTAGGGAAATAATTTTTCCTAATATTCAACCTAAACCTCCCCCACTGTAACCTGACCTCCCCCGTACCTTTAAATATTTACATCCTAGTTTACACTTGGAATGAACCCCAATATAAGCCGACTGATATCTACACCAGAGAAATACTCATGGCTCAGAAAAATCATCTTTTGCCTCAGTGGGTTTACCTATTCACAAAAGAAACCCAAGGTCAGGTCCATCCATGCAAAATGAGTTTGGAAATGTTTCAGCAGCCATTTTGTCCTCTAAATTCTTGCAATTTATGGAAAGGAGAATTTTTTTTGTCATATCAGCTGCTTTCTTCTCAAGGGGAAAAATTGTATCGGATGTTTTGGCAATATTTACTCTATATCTGCCATGCTTGTATGTATTCATTATTATTGAAAGCAGAATCAAAGATCATACCTTGCATTTCAAAAAGCAAGGTATGAGGTAGGTCTTAAATTTTGTGACACTCCATTTATAGGTCTTTGACCAGCCTCCAAGAAAAGTCGTTTTTTTTCCCACCTGCACAAGCACTAACTTTTTGGTAGACAACTTCATTATAGTTGAAGAATGGAGTTATTGACCATAATCCACATCCTAGAAATATGGGCGCTTTTTCTTTTTTTTTTTAAGTTTTCCAGGAAGTGCCTCTTGGGTTGTTCCTTCCAATTTATACTATTATACTTTTTTATCGTTGCCTGCCTTAATCTAAAATAAAATAGTTTATGTTTTGCTTTTCATGGGTGGAAATACAGTGGCTTGGGCCACTTTCGGTGAAGCAAGTCTCAAACTGTAGGTCAGGACCTCAGAGTGGGTCACAACTCCATTTTAATGGGGTTGCCAAGGCTGTAATTAGACTTCCTGGGGACTGGGCCCATGCCCAAGCCCCAGTACATGCGGCTTCAGCCATGGGTGAAGTGATAGGACTCCCGTTACAGGCCTCTTGCCTAGATCTGAAGCCCTTGGGTTGTGGCTTTGGCCCTAACACTAGAGTGGTGCAGTTTAGACTCGGGCTTTGGCTTTGCCTCCTCCCCCACCCAGGGCCGGATTAAGACCTTTAGAGGCCCTAAGCACTGAAAAGATTATGTTGCCCCCCATATATAATTCAAAATAAAACAATGCTATACCTTAAAATCTCTTTTTTTTTGGTGCCCCTGCTTTGCTGGTGCCCTAAGCACGTGCTTAGTCTGCCTATTGGGTAATCCAGCCCTACCCCCACCTCTGGTGCTGGGCTACAGGGAGGCAAGCTCAGGTTTTGGTCCCCACTCCTGAAGTCGCTTAGTAATTTTTGTTGTGAGAAGAGGGTGCCGGTGCAGTGAAGTTTGAGAACCACTGTGGGAATGCAAAAGCAAATTCCAGAAGCAAAGGCTTAAAAGGAGCACAACACAACCTGAAACAGAGTTCTAAATACCAGCATGGCATCCACTATATTCTTCATGGGCGCCCAGTTAGACAGGACCTGTGCATTGTAGATGGGAAATTTCTGCTCCAGCAGCAGAGATGACTTGCAGCTCACAGAATTTGGGATATGAATACAGCGAGCACTGATATGATGAAGACTAGCAACGACAATCAGTTGCATGCTTCAGAGCCATAAAGCACAATCAGTCTAACAATAGGATGCCATTGTTAACTTCAAATTTCTTATGAAAGCAGTTTCACAATGAAAGAGCCTTGTGAGAGTACTTCATCAACCCTTGAACTATATCTAGGTCTATTTTTCCCTCTACTAGCTGTGGTCTGCTCACCAGAGGGTAATTCATCAGAATGGTTAAAAAGTTGTACATACCTGCATGTTGGTTATATTTGGTTTTGCTTCAGTTCAGTAGACCAGGTCATAAAGATAACTCACCCCAAGGTCAGGCTGAAATCCCTTAGAGCAGGTGCGCCCCTGCTGCTTTACCTTACTTTTCAATAACATGAAGAAACATAAGATATCTTGTGTTAAAGCATCATAGCAGATAGCTCTGCACACAGTGGAGTGGAAGGAGCAAACAGGACTCTATTAGGTTTTGGTGTGTGTGTGCACAGATTAGAAATTGTGAAATTCACCAACAATTAATTTGAATTTTTTTTTCAGGAAGAACATTTTCCCCCACCTCTTTGGCAAAACTAATATTAGTACTGTGGCAGCCTGAGAGCAAGGGGCTGCAGAAACCTAATGGAAGGCAGATACACAGGGACTATGTCTACATTGGCAAGATTTTGCACAAAAGCAGCTGCTTTTGTGCAAAATCTTGCCACCTGTCTACACTGGCCACGAGTACTTGCACAAGAACACTGATGTTCTAATGTATAAAATCAGTGCTTCTTGCGCAAATAATTTGACGCTCCCACTCAGGTATAAGCCCTCTTGCTCAACAGTTTTTGCACAAGAGGCCAGTGTAGATGGGCAACATCAATTTCTTGCTCAAGAAAGCCCGATGTTTAAAATGGCCATCGGAACTTTCTTGTGCAAGAGAGCGTCTACACTGGCATGGATGCTCTTGCACAAAAGCACATCTTTTGCGCAAAGGCACATGCCAGTGTAGATGCTCTCTTACTCAAATACTCTAACGCAAAAACTCTTGCGTTAAAGAGTATCTGCACAAAATCTTGCCAATATAGACATAGCCAGGGAGCTGGGTATGCAGTTTTATGTTCCCGGTATAGGCTGCCAGAGACTGCGACCCAGCCAGTTCAACACCTGAAGCCCCTATGTCATCAGCCTGAAGGGAAGGCTAATTAGAACTCCTGCGGCCAATTAAGGGTAATGGGTGCACCATAAAAAACCCTCCCTCAAACAAGGCTGGGGGGAAGGAGTGGAGGAATGGACCAGAGAAGAAGTAAAGGAGAACAGAGCAGCCCAGCATAAAAGGCTGACCCTAGGCAGCCTGCAACGAAGCCTGGCCCAAGGCATCGAGAGGAGATATTCAGGAAGAGTTGCGGAAGTGGCCCAGAGAGGGACTGCTGTTCAGTGGAGCAAGGGCCCAGCCTCATTACCCACTTGGGTCTACTCCTCCTCTCCCCCATAGGACTGTAGGCCGGAACCTGGAGCATATGGGTCATACCAGGTTCCCCTCAACCATCCTTCCGGCTGATGGGCTGCCAGCAAGAAACTGGGGAGGCCTTGTGGACTAACGGAGAGACTGACCTCCCATACCTTGGACTTGCCTATGATGAAAGGGGCTCTGATAGCGGGGTACCATTGCCTTCACAGAAGTGATAGGGACACCACGAGCCTCTGAGGCACACAAAGAAGACCCGCCAGGAAGTGCAGGACCCAGGGGTTTAGTCCCAACTGGCCACAGTATGCTTGAAGAGACGCTAGTCTTTTCACCAAAACTGACACTCCAGAAAAAGAGAACGCGTTTTCTGAACATAACTGAGCTTTCCTCCCCTAAATATTCAACATGTGGCCCTGATTTAGAATGAGCTTCCTTTTTCTAAAAGGCCCGTCAGTTGGGGAATGATTCCTTTGAGCCCTACCCACTTCAACTTGTCTCCTTGCTTGTCAATGGGTACATCTGCTCAGTCTAGTTTGGTACAGAAAGATTTGGAGTGCAATCATTTGTATTTATAGAGCACCTAAAAGTGTGCCTGAAATTTTACAGACCCTGTATTAAAGAGCTTACCATCCAATTTAAACAGCAATGACATGAAGAGGGAAGATCATGATAGGAAAAACCCAAAGATCACAAGGCAGGGAATAAGGAGACCAAGAGTTGCAAGTATAAGATCATAGTCCTGAATCTGTTACTTAAAATATGATCCTGCTCCCACTGAAATCCCTGTCAAAATGTTGTTATCTTTAACTGGAGCAGGATCAGGCTTGTATACATGTGGAAAGTGGACTCTGCCATTCAGATTTGGTATTCTTTTTATGTGCACTTTGCTTTGCACTCGTACACTTTGCATTTCATGGAGTTAGTTACATCTGTGCAAAGCCAGGGAGAACTGGGCTCCATTAATGTAGTTGGTGGTTCTACGAGCAACTGGGAGAGCTGCATTTCTATGTCTACTTGTCTGCCTGTTATGATATTTTCTCTTGACACTACTCTACACTGCAGGCTTTTTGCGCAAAAATGGTGATTTTTGCGCAAAAACTTGAGGAGCGTCTACACTGCACGTGTGTTCTGGAGCAAGTAAATTTACAATAAAGCATCCGAAAAGAAGGCTTCTTGCACAGGAGTTATTTCTTTCCCCATGAGGAATAAGCCCTCTTGTGCTAGAGCTCTTGTGCAAGAAGGCAGTATGGATGTGCAACAAGGGTTTCTTGCGGAAGAAACTCCTATGGCTAAAATGGACATCAGAGCTTTCTTGCACAAGAAAGCATCCACGCTCCATGGACGCTCTTGCACAAAAGCACATGGCAGCGTGGACGCGCTCTTGCGCAAGACCTTTTGCGCAAGAGCTCTTACATAAAACAGTTCTTGCCCAAGAAGCCTGCAGTGTAGACGTAACCTTTGTGTTTCACGATTTCATAGATTTCGAAAGGCCCCGGTGTATTTATCATGAAAACCACCATTTCATAAACAAATGAAGAAAACTGAGATGAAGCCCGCTTTGGACATGTTGTATTTGTTGTAAAACTCTAAAGTACAGTGTTGAAGTAATTTGCTGTGCTTGCTGCTTTGTTATGTAAAAGCAGGCCACTTATTTTCTGACCTTAAGAATCAGGTTCCTTATGAAAAAGATTATAAAATGAGCAATGAAACAAACTTAGATATAAAAGGAGCTAGTTGCTTGCTGACATTTTGTAGGTCTTGGGCCACACAGAGGTGGTGGAAACAGTGCAGACCCAGAAGGAGGGGAGGATTAAAATGATAATATTAATAGCCATACTGCATTCATTGAGCTTGTTCATGCTAAACCTTCTGGCTATGAATGTCAGTTTGCAAAGCACCCAACCTGATTCCCGTATTTCCATCTCTGCTTATTCTACAGAGACCAGGACTCTGTCACTGCATGCAGTTCAAGTGGTAGAGGCGTCTGCTTTAGCTCCGGAGGTCAGGTTCAATTTTCATTGACAAGTGAGATGATAGTCATTTAAATGACTTTACTCACTGTAAGGAGACAGTACTATATTATAGATGTTTCCCGTGGGAAATGACTGTGGGTCAGAACATACCTCTATTATGGAAGAGCGTGAAAAGAATGCATTATGGAGGTACGTTACAGATAGACTGATCTATCTATCTAGGCATTTATGAATCTGCCTCTATTTAAATTAAACATATTTTTCTCTTTAAAAATTAACCTATTGAAAATTAAATTTGAAATTGTGACAGTTTATTTTAAGGCTTAGATTTACTATAAGCTATTAAAATATATTCCCAAGCAATATGTGTTTGTTGCCAAAGTTTTAAAGAAAGTCAGAGCCCTGAACTGGTAAAAGTCATTGCCTTCTAAGCACCTGGACCCAGAGTTTCTTACAGTGCTAAACCAGCTTTTGACAGCGGTAGCATCTTCTGCAGGTGTCAGGAAAAAATGTTGCTCATTTCATTACAGTTTATTCAAATTGTGAGTTCAATGACGAGTTCATTGCAAACTGTGAAACCGATGGGGAGTTGAAAAAGCCGGAAGCTTGTTTTCCTCCTCCAATCTATGAATAAAAAGGAGACGTGAGAAGATGAGACCTACTAGTGCTAAAATATTGGAGGTAACAAATCCATTCAATTCACTAGCTACAGATAATACTTCTTTTATAAAACGAGTCAGTTCATTTTAAATGCAATATATGTTTGTTAAACTTACTTACTTTCCCCTTATGAATCCATAAAATTTAAGGCAGCCATATTTAACTAATTAACAGCAACAAAAATTGGTGTTTTGTACATTTTAATTATATTTCAATTTCCGGCCAAATGCAGCTTGACAAAATTCACAAGTTAAAAATGAATCATCTAGTAAATAAGAAATGTGTCATTCACCATTTTCGAATGTCATAAAAATGTGGAAATTAAGAATGTGAGTATTTACATGTTAAGCTGCATAATTGCATCAGTAAATATGCATCTGTACAGTAGATCCTCCTTGTTAGCAAAAAAAACCCAGTGAGAATCAATCTTCCTTTAGGAAAATAACCCAAAAGTACAAATGCAACACACGATTAAAATTGATGATTTATATAAAGGTTTCTTGCGTGATGATGATTTAAATGGTAATTAAATTGGTCATTTAAGCCTCTTTGAATTAAATTAATTTAACCTGCATGTCCACAATGGGTACATCTACACTGCACCTTTAGCTCAAAATAAGATATGCAATTTGCACTATGTAAATTGCGTATCTTATTTCGATTCTTTTTCAAAATAGGCTATTTGAAATTTGGCACATGTACACAGCACCAAATTTCAAAATAAAGCACTATTTTGGGACATCCCTTATTGTAGACATATCCAATAGGACCAGGTTTCTGGAATCCATAGATACTGACCCTGAAGGGATTCCCTTTTTGTCCCAACTTTGTAGAGTATGGTATTTATATGCATATATTAGCACATTTGGTCCTCTATTTTGGAATTATACTTATTTGACTGAAACCCTTAATCCAGGGGTTCTCAAACTTTGTGATACCACGACTCCTCCCCCCAAGTTGCTCACGACCCCCGCTCTAAGTTGCTTGCGACTTCCCAGTTTGAGAAACGTGACCTTAATCCATTTGTTAATGCTTTTCTCCTTTTTTGTTCTGCAAGCATTGTTCTGATGTTTTCCCCTTACAATTACGGTGTTAAGCTGTCAGAGAAATCTTGGATCTCTTTTGTTTAGATAAATAGTGCTCAGTAAAATCCCCCAATCCTTGATGTAAGTAGCATGTAATACAGGGTATGTCTACATTGGAGCTGGGAGGTGTGATTTAAAGCTCATCTAGACACACCAATGTGCCTCAAAGAAACAGCATGGTGATGGTTCTAGCAGCCCTGAGTTTCATCCTCCCTGTCTTCCCGGGGCACATACTTGGGCAGCTATCCTAAGCTTCCACCTTTGTATCTATGGAAACCGAGCTATTTTTAGGTGCTCGCTCAAGCAGATCTAGCACAGAGATGTCTGCGCAAACTGGGAATTGTGCTTCCCAGCTCAAATTTAGTGAAAGGCATCTTGGTTGTATTATTTGTCCAACAGGGCAATTTGTATTGCTCTTTCAAGCAACACATGACTCAACCCATTTTGCGCAGAATGAATTAAAGCTACAAGTCCAAAGACTTCACAAGACTTCACATTTTCTGGAAAATTATGTAACTGCATACATGAAAATATCCTTTTTTCTAAGCTATGATGAATTTAGTTTTAGAGGGTCAAAGGATTACATTTGATGGACTGAAACTGAACTATGTCGCCCTGTAGAATAATGGAGCAGCTAAATAATGTTTAGCATATTATTCCAGTTTTAAAACATTTTCTCATTATAGTGTTGAGACAGCTAAGGGCTCTGAACCAAGTAGGTTCTTGTCACAACAGCTCTGAAGTGCAGTGTCCAAGTATTGAATTACTAGAACATTACACTATAGTATAGGCTAGTGAAAATCTGTCCCTAATCTTTGCCCTTTTTCTGTTCAAGAGAAACAAAATGGTCAAGAGAGATACACTGATTATTCTGATCTCACATCTACACAGAAGAGGAAAAAATCCAATGAACCAGTTAGAATTAAAATTAGTTACAATAATTCTACAAAACAGAAGTCAAGCCATTTGAGCATCTATGTGACAATTGGTCTCACTCTGTCTATCTCCAGGTGCCTCCCTTTAAACCTACCACTCCCTCACCACGTCTATGTTGTAGTACTAAGGCGCGTCTAAACTACGTTTATTTTTGAAAGTCATTTTATTTTCCAAGTCATTTGGGTTATGAGACTGACTTGTCTAAAATAGTTGTTAGAATCTTTGACGTTTGGAACACGATTGGATCACTAGTGTCCAAATGAAGGACTGTAGCCTTGCAAGCATTTAGGCTATGTCTAGACTACGTTCTATTTTCGAAAGTGGATTTTCATGTCTTCTTCCGATCTCACTTTCTAAAGGGGATCTTTCGAAAGTGAAAGTAGTCTGGACGCAGTCTTTTGGGGGAAAAAAACCCTTTTTCAAAAAATAGCATAAACCTCATTTTTAAAGGAAGAGCATTTTTTTTTTTTTCAAAAAAGGGTTTTTTTTCCAAAAAAAACTACGACCAGACTACTTTCACTTTTGAAAGATCCTCTTTCAAAAGTGAAATAAAAAATAGAACGTAGTCTAGACATAGCCTAAATGCTTGCCAGGCAACCGCCCTTCATTTGGACATTAGTGATCCAGTGGTGTTCCACACGTCAAAGATTCAAATGACTATTTTAGACAAGTCAGTCTCATAACCCAAATGACTTGGAAAATTACCATTTACTTCACTATTGATAAGATTTCCCATATGCAAACCAAAGGATGTTCCATCCAAGTTTTCATGTATGGGATATTGAATATATCATAGTTTATATTTCTCAAGATATTCATGTAAAATAACAGGTCAGAATTTCCTTCTGCTGTAAACATTGTTTTAGATACCAAAGCATTTTTTGGAAGAGGCTTCCTAGATTTTAATGTGACTGTTACTCTAGATGGATTCCTTATTTCTTTGGACTGATGGGACACCTGGGTGGATTTTGCTGATAAAACTAAATTCCATGTACACCAAAGATAAATATCCTAGCTATTTATAATTAAAATTTGTACAGATTAAGAGTTTCTCTTCATAAGAATATATGATAGATCTTACCAGATTGAAACAGTGGTATCCCTATTCCGTTTCTAACAATGGACAGTATTGTATCTTTGAGAGGAAGGTGCAAGAAAACCTGAAAAAGACAATTATAGAATAGCCTGTGCACATAAAGAATACAAAGTCGTCTTATCTTCTGTCCAGTGATTGGGTTATGCCCTGAAGCATTAAGATTTATATGCAGAAAAAATGTATATCCTTTCTAAAGTAACTGTTGATGTTCTCATTATCAATATAAATGTCTAATCTCTTTTTGAATCTTGCTAAGCACTTGCTAAGACACATTGATTTTTATCTCTGGCTACCCTACAGGTATCACCCTCCTGCCTCTCTAAAGACCTGACAGCAGGAGAGTAGTAAGTTCTGCAAGAATATTTTCAGTGTCTTAATCATCTCTGAATCCAGATTTGGATTCTGTTATTTTTCAGTAGCTGTGAGAAAATCTCCCTCAAAAGTCTCTTTAATTCAGCTAATAGTTCTGCTACATTCTTCTCTAAAACTTGGATGCGTTACACTTACACACTTTCTTTACTACGATAGATTCAGAAAAAATCAATAGTTAAGCTTGAAAACATATGAAAACAAATTAGCTATCCTGGAGATAATGGTTCAGACTTTGTTTTCACTTTGATTGCTTAACTGTCTTCAGTTTTTCCTGTAAATAGAAAACTGGGGAATAATCTTTTGTGGTGTGATTCATCATGCATTTCTAGTATTGCAGATATTCATCCACATTTGTCATTGTTAACCATGATCCAAAGGGGCAAGAATCTAGCCCTTAATGTGGAATGTCATGGTACAAATCTCAAAAAGGACACTACTGCTATAATGCCATCCCTACGTCCGCTATGTCTTCTGTGTGCGTTTCGAATCCATTGAATGGCATAGAAGGGTTGGTGATTTTTTTTGTCAGAAGATTTTATCAAGAATAAGAATAAGTTTCAGTGAAAATGTTCCGAGCAGTTTCTCTTCCTGTTTGGCCCAACCAGCTGGTTTAAAAAAACCAACATTTTCATTGCAAACTGTGTTTGATGGAAAGAATGGGAATTACAGAGCAGATTTAATATTCACATGTAATCAAACATTAAACAGGATGTTGGGTTGTTTGTTCTCTGGCATTTGGGATTTCAAGGTTTCATTTGATTGATTGGTTTCTAAATATAATCTTGGTGCATACTGTAATTTTCATGTGCCCATTTCAACCATTTTTTCTTGAAGAGAATGAACACACAATCACTTTCATTAGCAACATCATAGCTTGCTTACCACTCCAAAACCTTCATTTTCTTGCTGCTTCTTGTTTCTAAATGTACAGCTCCTACTGTGAAAGTTGCAAGGAGTCCATGCTGCAAGAATCCAATTTCTGTGAGGCAAAATCCTCCATTTCTAGTTCTGATCACTAAGGGCTAGGTTCTATACTGGAATATTAGGTCAACCCCCGCTATGTTGCTCAGGGGTGTAAAAAAATTCCAAACCCTCAGAGACATAGGCTATGCCTAGATTGCAGGCTTCTTTTGGAAGCAGATTTTCCAGAAGAGATCTTCCGAAAAAACTTCTTCCGAAAGAGAGCGTCCAGACAGCAAAAGCACATCGAAAAAGTAATCTGATTTTTCGAAAGATAGCATCCACACTGAATGGATGCTATCTTGCATTTAAGCTGTGATTATTATGAACAGATAGAGGGACCATCAGAGCACCTGTGCTTTTTCCTCTTTCCTCTTCTTTCGAAAGAACTCCCTCTTCCCTGTCCACACACGCCTTTTTCCAGAAGAGCTCTTTTGGAAAAAGGTTTCTTCCTCATAGAAAGAGGTTTACCAATGTCAGAAAACCCCCTCTGTTCTTTCAATTTTTTTTGAAAGAACGTGATTACAGTGTGGACATAAGTGGACATGAGTCTCAGTTTAGAGAGAGAGAGATAGGCCAATTGAAGAATTCTTCTGTCAATCTATTTCTGTCTGTCAGAGAGATGGATTTCAAGCAGGGATGGAAGAATCTCTTCTGTTGTCATAGTAAGAGTCTATACTGAAGCACTGTAGCAGGGTCCCAGTGTGGACATAAACTGAGTGAAGGAACAGGCCCTAAATACTGTACTACATGAGGTAAACTCTCTTGCCTTTGGCTGTGATTTTTTTAATTATTTCTTTAAAAGAAAATACTGAGTATTCCTATAGCCTTTGACTTCCCTAGAACACCGTGTGCCTGGACCAAGGTGAATGTTGTCATTTTCATTTTACTGAAGATGAAAATGAGACTAAGAGAAAGTGTATTCAGAGTTGTATAGTGAGGTAGTGGCCGAGTCATGGGGGGGGCATCCATGTCACCTGGTGCCCAGTCCCATGCATTATCTTTTTAGATAGTGCTGCATCTAAATAAAACTTCTCCATCATGAGCTAACTAAATAAGAAACCAATTAAACCAAGAGCAGATGACAGCTCTGCCCTCAGATGAACCAGCTTATTTGCTGTGTGTTTGACAGCGAGACAATAATGAACAATTCTGAAGCATTTTGAATACGGTGTATTTTTATGAAACAACAAATGGATATAAAGATATTTATAGACATTGCTGTGGAGTAAAAAAAAAAGTCTTTCCCATTGCTGACTTGGTGCCAGCACACATGTCATGTTCTGTTATGAAGCCACGGGATGAACAGAAGTGGGATGTGCACTTTGGTCCCTGCAAGACAATGAAATCTACTTGTAAAAGACACTGAAACTTATTTTTTCCCAAAAGCTGCAAAACCTTTCATGAAAATATTGCAGAATCCTAGATAAAAATTTTTAAAAATGTCTATTTTTAAGGAAGGAGAGAAATGATGTAGTATGTTACCTGTATGTACTTAGGAGTAACACAATGAAACGTTTAAAAAGGAACAATGTTGGCTGAATATCTGTGAATTTTTTCTGACGGTGAGATGTATTTACAGTAGAATCATCTCTCAAGGGTAATGTTATAAAACCTATCCTGGAAGAGATTAAAAATTAAAGGGCACAAAGCATTCAAAAATGAACAATGAACAATCCGGCTTTGGTGAAGAAATAGACAAGCAGTAATTCTGCTGGAAGTAGTTCTTTTACCACCCTATGACAATTTATGACATTGAAAATATGTCCCATTTTGAATTAGGATGAAAAATCACAATCTCAGAGGGATGATCTGAAATAAAAATGAATCTGACCAAACAAAATACTTCATGTTGATCATTGTGAAGTATTCCATTTTGCTACTGACCTTTTTTCTCTCCATTGGGCTACGTCTACACTGGCCCCTTTTCCGAAAGGGGCATGCTAATTTTATAGGTCGTAATAGGGAAATCCGCGGGGGATTTAAATATCCCCCGCAGCATTTAAATAAAAATGTCCACCGCTTTTTTCCGGCTTTTAGAAAAGCCGGAAAAGAGCGTCTACACTGGCCCCGCTCCTCCGGAAAAAAGCCCTTTTCTGGAGGATCTCTTATTCCTACTTTGAAGAAGGAAGTAGGAATAAGAGATCCTCCGGAAAATGGCTTTTTTCCGGAGGATCGGGGCCAGTGTAGACGCTCTTTTCCGGCTTTTCTAAAAGCCGGAAAAAAGCGGCGGACATTTTTATTTAAATGCTGTGGGGGATATTTAAATCCCCCGCGGATTTCCCTATTACGACCTGTGAAATTAGCATGCCCCTTTCGGAAAAGGGGCCAGTGTAGACATAGCCTTTGTGTTTTTAGTAGAAATTAACTAACTAAAATTGTTAAACAAGAAGTCATTTCAAACCAAATCCCTCAAACATATTTATTTCAACAATACCAACCCAGGACATTTCAACAACTTAAAACTCTTTGAACTTTTTTTCATAGCAGGACATATGTTGAAACAGACATTTTCCTGTGAAGAGTTTGGGGTTTGATGAATGGGCATTTTCAAACAACAGCAACAGCAACAACACTTTCACCAGAAAACTGACCAGCACTTGAAGTAACCCATTGACTTCCAATGAAACATAGGTGCTTAAGGGTAAGTCTACACAATATTTTTGAGCAATCAGGGAACAGCCTCCTATGCAGAATCAACAGATTTAGGGTTGTGAGCTCATGCTAACATCCTAATATAGTTGTATGGACGGTACTTTGAAGTTGGTGCATGGACTGTATCTTTGTCCCTGAAGCCCACATCCTATTCTCAATTTCAGATCCCACTTTCCAGTCAAAGCTACAACTTCAAAGTGCTGTCTATAAACTATTCTCAGCGCACTACTGCACATTTGGGGGCTCATTCCCAAGTGCCATGTAGACATACCCAAAGTCACTGTTGAAAATTTTATTCAGGTTCCTAAGTCATAGAATCACAGTACACTAGAACTGGAAAGGACTTCGAGAGATCAAGTCCAGTCTCCTACCTTCATGGAAGAACCAAGCACCATCTAGATCATCCCTGATAGATGTCTATCCAACCTGCTCTTAAATATCTCCAGTGATGGAGATTCCACAAGCTCATGAGGCAATTTATTCCAGTGTTTAACTACCCTGACAGTTAGAAAGTTTGTCCTAATGCTCAAACTAAACCTCCCGTGCTGAAAGTTAAGCCCATTGCTTCTTGTGCTATCATCAGAAGCCAAGGTGAACAATTTTTCTCCCTCCTCCTTGTAACAGCCTTTTAGGTACCTGAAAACTGCTATCTTGTCTCCTATCAGTCTTCTCTTTTCTAAACTAAACAAGCCCAGTTCTTTAAGTCTTCCCTCATAGCTCATGTTCTCTAGACTTCAATCATTCTTGTTACTCTTCTCTCGACCTCCTCCAATTTCTCCACATCTTTCTTGAAATGTGACGCCCAAACTGGACACAATACTCCAGCTGAGGCCTAACCAGCGCAGAGTAGAGTGGAAGAATGACTTTTAGCTGACTTTCCCAGACGCCGGCACAGCTCAAAGCCTCTGTAAGAGCTAATGCTGCTGCTTCCTCCTCCTTCCACTTCTTCCCAACAGCAACAGCTTCTCAAATCCTCCAAGCAAAGAAGCCACAGCAGTGTGTTCTTCAGTATGGACTAGCCCTACCAGTACATTTCCCAGAGTTTTGGGGAGGTTTGTCTAGTAGATTTTCTGGTCCCCATTTCCTGAACATCCCCCCACTTACTGAAGGCACCTGATGACCTATGTAAGGAATTTCCTGATTCACATGGGATATATTCTGTGATCAGGGCTGGCTTAGTTCCAGGCTGTCCAACCAAAAGGCATGCCACCAGGTTAGAGTTTGCAAATACAGAGGATTAGGAAACCTTAGAACATTTTAAACTTTTTTCCCCCTTTCTGCTCTCCAACAGATAGCACCTAAGGCATCATTTATAGAGAAATCAGCCTGCTGAAAAACTTATTGCTTGATTTTAATATTATAATAGCAATATATTATAAAGTGGAATACACATTACTTTAGAGCTCAAAATATTATTCCCACAAGACATGTTAACTTGAGGCATTTTGAAATATGACTAAAATCAATTTGTTTGGTCTTCTTTTATTGCTTATATTTAAAATGCAATTTTAATATAATTTCCGTTTCAAATCGGCTGAATTCTAATACATGCTGAGGAAACTTTACATGGGACTTTTAAATGAGTGTGGGTAGTTTAAAGGAGTTGCAAGTGTTTTTTCATTGTTCTGTTTATCTTCCCACTTGGTGTATTTTAAGCCGTGCATTAGTGATAATGCCTCTTTTCTTCTCTTCTTCAGAACCGGAGATAACAGGAAAGCCTCACATGTTGTCAGAATCTTGCTGAAAATAGAAGCATAAGCATATATTTATTGCAGAAAAACATTATATTTCTGAATGTGGGTTATTAAAAGGTGCATAATGTTTAGTATGTTTTTTAATGATCGATTTTTTTTCTACTGCTAAATGTTAATGATCTTGTTTTAGATGTGGAATCAGTTGCCATCTTCTCTGCCCCCTTTCACTCAAGCAAGAACTATATATATATTAGAAAAATAATGAATGAATATAGATTTGATGACAGAAAATCAGCCAAAAGGAGTATGAAGAACGACCAAGAAAAAAAACCCAAACACCTTTTTAAGTGAATCCAACAGTAACTATGTATCTGCCCTTCAAGGATATGTTTTACTTGTGTTTTGATTTGTAGGTTTCCCAGACTGTCAGTCTCTGAATAGGTTGCTGGTATCAGGGATTGAAGCCTTTACAAAGTTCAAAGACACAGCTCTCTTAGCAAAGCCTGCAGTATGTTTAACCATCAGTATGTGGCCACCACTAGAAGTGGAGAAAGCTCCACTCTGAGTGGACGTGGTTTACTGTAGTTGCAGGCAGAGGTCGTGCGTGGCCTTTGTTCTGGTTTGGGCACAAGAATTAAATATCTCCTGTGACAAATGGGAGGGGTACTGCATTTTTCTGGACATCCCCACCACTCAGCTAACTAACATTACATTTCATCTGACATTTTGTTGCCCAGTCACCTGATTTTGTGAAATCCTTTTGAATGTTTTCTGTCTGCATTGAATTTAACTCTCTTGAATCATAGAATCATAGAACCATAGAGCTGGAAGAGAACTCGGGAGGTCATCAAGTCCAGCCCCCTGCCCAAGGCAGGACCAATCCCAATTAAACCAACCCAGCCAGGGCTTTGTCAAGCCAAGACTTAAACACCTCTAGGGATGGAGATTCCACTGCTTCCCTAGGAAACCCATCCCAGTGCTTCACTATCCTCCTAGTGAAATAGTTTTTCCTAATATACAACCTGGACCTCTCCCACTGCAACTTGAGATCACTGTTCCTTGTTCTGCCATCTGTCACTACTGAGAACAGCCTTTCTCCAGCCTGTTTGGAACCTCCCTTAAGGAAGTTGAAGGCTGCTATCAAATCCTCCCTCATTCTTCTCTTCTGCAGACTAAATAGACCCAACTCCCTCAGCCTCTCCTCATAGGTCATATGCTCCAGACCCCTAATCATTTTGGTAGCCCTCCACTGGACCCTCTCCAATGCATCCACATCCTTCCTGTAACTGGGGGCTCAGAACTGGACACAATACTCCAGATGTGGCCTCACCAGAGCCAAATAAAGAGGAATCTCTGGATCTACTGGCAATGTTCCTCTTAATGCAACCTAATATGCCACTAGCCCTCTCAGCTACAAGGGCACACTGTTGGCTCATATCCAGCTTCTCATCCACTGTAATCCCCAGGTCCTTTTCTGCAGAACTGATACTTAGCCAGTCAGTTCCCAGCCTGTAACAATGCTTGGGATTTCTTCTGTCCAACGTGCCGAACTCTACACTTGTCCTTGTTGAACTTCATCAGATTTCTTGAGGCCCTATCCTCCAATTTGTCTAAGTCACTCTGGACTGTATCTCTGCCCTCCAGAGTATCTACCTCTCCCCCCAGCTTAGTGTCATCCGCAAACTTGCTGAGGGTGCAATCCATCCCCTCATCCAGGTCATTAATAAAGATATTGAACAAAACCGGTCCTAGAACCGAACCTTGGGGCACTCCGCTAGAAACTGACTGCCATCCTGACATCGAGCCTTTGATCAGTACCCACTGGACCCGACCTTTCAGCCGGCTTTCTATCCATTTTACTATCTATTTATCCAATCCATACTCCCTTAACGTGCTGGCAAGAATATTGTGGGAGACCGTATCAAAAGCCTTGCTAAAGTCAAGGTATATCACATCACTGACTTTCCCATATCCACAGAGCTAGTTACCTCATCATAGAAGCTAATCAGATTGGTCAGGCATGACTTGCCCTTCCTGAATCCATGCTGACTATTCCTGATCACCTTCCCCTCTTCCAAGTGCTTCACAATGGATTCCTTGAGGATCCTCTTCATGATTTTTCCAGGGACTGAGGTAAGACTAAGCGGCCTATAGTTCCCTGCATCATCCTTCTTCCCTTTCTTAAAGATGGGCACTACATTTGCCTTTTTCCAGTCATCCAAGATCACTCCCGATCTCCACACTTTTTCAATGATAATGGCCAAAGGCTCCTCAGTGACATTTCCAACACGTTTAGCTTTTTTAAATAATTCCTAACCTGTTCTTTCCCACCAAGGGCTGTCCACCTTTGCGTCACTTAGTGCATCTTGAGCGGTTTTGTATCATCAGCAAAATTTCCCATCTCACTGTTTATTCCTTTCTCCGGATCATTTATGAATATTTTGAATAAGATTGGACCCAGAACGGACTTGTGGAGGACAACATCTCACCATTCTGAAAAGTCACCATTTATTCCTACCTTTTGTTTCCTGTCTGTTAATCACTTACCAAACTATGAAAAGAACTCCCCCATTTTCCCATTTCAGCTTACTTTGCTTAAGAAACTTTTGTGAGGGACCTTGTTAAGCGCTTTCTGGAAATTTAAGTACACTATATCTAGGATTCCCTTGTCCACATGCTTGTTAACCCCTTCAAATAATTCTAGTTGATTGATCAAACACAATTTCCCGTAAGAGAAAACATATTGACTCTTCCACAACAAATTATGATTTTTTATGTGTCCAATCATTTTTGTTCTTTATTGTAGTTTCAACTAGTTTGCCCAATACTGAAGTTAGACTTGTAATTGCCAGGATCACCTCTAGAGCCCCTTTTAAAAACTGGCATCACATTAGCTATCCTTCAGTCATTTGGTACAGAAGATGATTTATAGGATTGGTTACAACCTGTTGCTAATATTTCTGCAATTTCATATTTGAGTTCTTTCAGAACTCTTGGGTAAAGGCCATCTGGTCCTGGTGATCAATTACTGTTATTTTATCATTTGTCCCAAAGCCTCCCCTGATGACACCTCAGTCTGGGACAGTTCCTCAGATTTGTCACCTAAAAATAATGGCTGAGGTTTGGGAATCAGCCTTGAAGACTGATTCAAAGGACTCATTTAGTTCCTCCCCAATGAGTTTATCATCTTGATTGTCCAGTGGCCACACTGGTTGTTTAGAGGGCTTCCTGCTTCCTATATAATTAATTCATTTTTTGCTATTACTTATTAAGTCTTTGCCTAGCTGTTCTTCAAATTCTTTGTTGGCCTTCCTAATTGTATTTTTATACTTCATTTGACAGAATTTATGATTCTTTCTATTTTCCTCACTGGAATTTATCTTCCACTTTTTAAATGGTGCCTTTATATCTCTCGTCGCTTCTTTTACTTGGTAGCTGGGGGCTGAGGAAAGATTCCTTCAGGATAGGTTTCAGATGGGTAGCTATGTTAGTTCAGTTCAGCAAAAATAACAAGGACTCCTGTGGCTCCTAAAAGACAGAAAAATCAGTCAAGGGCCACACACAAAAAACCCTCATGGACATAGTGCCTCACTGAGAAGGAGAAAACACTTCAGAGGGGTAGCCGAGTTATTCTTTAAGGTTCTTCTAGACTATTTGTTGTTGTTAAAGTTTTTCCAGTTACAGACTAATATAACATGGAGATGGGATCATGACCTTTTGTGGGCACAACCCACTTCTTTAGATGAATGGAGTATTAAAAGTCCAGTTCCAAGAATATATCGGGAAGGGGGAGGAAAGAAGGGGTAAAATAGTGAATTAGAGTGTTCAAATTACAAGAAGCTGATAATAACAATTTGCACCTTCTCTAAGCGCCCATTATAGATTTGGTTAAGTCATTAGGATGTGGAAAGTAGTACGCAAGCCAGCCAACGTCTTTATTCATACCTCTGTGATAGGAATCAAACTTGTAAATGAAGTTAAGCTCCAACGCTTCCCTGTGTATTTGGCTTGTGAAATTGGCCTAAAACAACAGGGTGACTTGGAGATCCATTAATGAGTGCCTGGGCAGGTTAAAGTGTTCTCCAACAGGTTTCTGTGTGTTACCATTTGGAATATCTGATTTGTGTCCATTAATACTTTCCTATAGAGACTGTCCGTAGAGACTGTCCAATATACATGGCAGAGGGGCACTGCAGGTATGTTATGGTATAGTTCACATTTGTGGATGTGCAGTTAAATGAGCCCCTGATGTAGTGGCTGATGTGGTTGGGTCCAGTGTTGAAATCGCTTGTGTAGACGTATGGATGGAACTGGCACCGGAGCTGATTGCAGGGGTGGGTTCCAGGATTATGATGGATGTGTGCTGCATGGTTACCGGAAAGAATTTTTTTGAGGTTAGGGGGTTGTCTGTGGGCAACAATCTACAACCTACCCTGGAAAATGACCCCTCATTCTCACAGGCTTTGGGGGAAAGACCAATTCACCTCCTAGATCAGGCTAGCAGCTGAAGCCTGGCTGGGGAGCCTGGGCAGCTGTGGGGTGCTGTGGACCCTCCACCTGCCCAGGATGAGAGGGTTGAACACAGTCCCTGGCATGTATCCCTGCCCTGAGGGCCCCCTGCCTAGAACAGAAAGGTCCACAGTTCCCCCCACCCCAGTCTCCCACATGGCTCTTACCGTGGCCAAACTGTGTTGTCCCTCCATCCAAAGCCAGGTTGGGGTAAGAACCACACAATTAGCAGTGGAAAGCCATGAAGTTTCCTGCCTTGGGCTGAAGGCTTGTGGGATGGGAACATGGGCTGGATGCTGCCCTCAGCTCCTCCACCAAACCCCTGGGAGATGGACAGTCTGAAGCTCCAGCTTCCAGCTTGGCTGGGATGGGGCCTTAGGCAGAAGAGATGGGGCAGGGGTGGGGCCGTCAGCGAAAGAGTAGGGGGCAGGGCCAGGACGAGAAGGGGTGAGGCCCTCTGCCTCCATCCAGTTTTGGGAAGGCTCTGCCATCCCTGATCTCTGGCCCTGGGACTGACAATTTGCAGCCCACCAATGGACTGTAACAATGTGCCTGAATGTTCAGCCTCTGGATTGCAGAATGCCTACATTTGCTAAGCTCTGCAGCACCCCCATTGCAGGGCTGAACCTTACAAGGCTCAGCTGAAACCAGGGTATTTGCTGGTTTCCACATGCCAGGCTGTACATTCTCAGGCCAAATGTTTTGTATGCAGAACATCGCTTGACAGGCTCTCTGTCATGTATTACAGCACCAGGATTGTTTGGAATTGAATCCCCACTTTGGTGTCTTTAATTTAGGGGTTTGCTATAGCGGGAGCTCATTTCAACAGTCTAATTAGACTTGGTCTGGAAAAATAAAATACTCCAGGGCTAATCGAGAGAGAGAGCTTGTTCTGCTGATGATTCTGCCATAATTCATCCACTCTGATGCTTGTAAAATGTTAACCTGTCTTGCTTGTTAATTTTTTTTATTTGAATGCACTATAAAAATTATAACTTCCTCAATATTTTATGTTTTTATTTGTAGTTGATGCTTGTAACGTGTTACGGAAAGCAGGTTTTTATTTACCTGTCAAGGATGCTTCCTGAAGCTATCCAACTGTGTTTTCAAGTACAGCAGTATAAAGTTTGTGAAGCTCAAAGTTAACGTTAGGTAACATCCAGGGCCTTTTCCATCATTGCTCTGGCTCCTTGTGCACTCACATGTCCTTGAGCAAAGCAGGGATAAAAATGTTATTGCAATTGTTCAATAACTAACCTGTAAGGCTACATCTACACTGCACAGTTATTTCGGAATAAGCTATCCCGGAAGAGTTATTCTGAGATAGCTTATTTCGAAATAGCACGTCTACACTGCTGGGAAACCTCAAAATTAGTGCAAGCCAGGCTTCCCTAAAGTAGACGTGTTATCTCGATTTAAAGCCCCTGGGAGAATAATTTAAAATGGCCCCGCTGAGGGGCCATTTCAAAATAGCAGAAGTGGAGTGTCTACACACAGCTTATTTCGAAATAGCTGTTTCGGAATGAGCATGCTTCTTTGTACAATGAGGTTAACAGAAGTAGAATAAGCCACTGTTATTTCAAAATCATTCCAAAATAACTTTGCTGTGTAGACACACCCTAAGAGCAAAGCATTTAGTTTTCATCAACCTCACGTAGGCACTTTGGTGACGGTCATGGTATAAGAACCTACATAGAACGGAGTTCAATTTTCCTCTTCTTTTGTTCATCACTCTCATTGGTGCTTCCTGTCTCAGGGTATATGTTCTGGGCAGGGATTGTTTCTGTGTAAATAAAGTGTCTTACCCAATGGGGTTCCAATCATTACAGCCTTGAGAGACCCAAACATTTGGGTTGACATCCATGGTAATGAACTGGCATCTGTATCCACCTGATACACTCATCTTGTATATGTCTCCAAATCCACGCCAGCGGATATCTGCAGATGTGCAGGTCTCTGCTGCTCATTAGAGTAGCCTGTGGGCATGACTGTAAAATAAGCACCTGTAGGAATTTCAAAGGGGGAAGTATTGAACAAGGCAACATGCTGGCTATGCACATGGAAATGCCTATGCAAAGCATAAGGTAGTGGTACTGGTGAATCCTCTGAGTGGTCAGTTCTAGTTGTTATGTTCCAAGTGTACATGAACCACAGCAGTAATATGGTGCTTGAAGGCTTGATCCCAACATGGTTTTATCATCTCACTCCTTCAGGCCTGCTGACAGGAGAGTGGAGGGGGAGGGGGCAAAAATGGCAGCTGCCCCAGGGCCCAGTGATTTAAAGACCAGAGGCTCCCAGCCAGTGCCAACACTACAGTGACAATGACAATGGTGCATGCCAGACAGTGCTGAAGGCTGGCTGGGGAATGCTAAGCCACCAGCCCCACCGCGTCCACCCAAGATTCTGCTCCTTAGGGCACAGCGAAGTCTGTCGGCTGCCCTCATCACTGAAGTATCTGAGGACCTCTGAAATTGGTGGAGAGACTGGTCAGACCAGGCAACGAAGTGTTTTTAACAAACACTGGTGATCAGATCCAGCATGTACCCCCTGGACACTAATTCTGTGGTTGGAATGGAGGTCATATCATGCCAAGACAGCACACAATGACCACAGTTTGCAAAACAAGCCCATGGTTTGGGTCCAAGTCCCATGTTAGAGGGAGAGTGTGCATAAATGTTTTTTGACTTGGCCCATCCCTAGCTAAAATTATAGATTTTGTGAGACAGCATTCTAGATATTAATTTAAATATTTCTTGTATAGAAGGACTTCATGCAAGGGCCAAAACTCTTTAACCCCTTTAAACGTTCAGGAAATTATTAATCTGGGGGCAGCTGTAGTTGAATATCTGTCTGAAATGTCATGGTAAGAGAAAAGTTGATCCTTAAATGCTGTCAGATCAGCACAGTACTAGCCAAAACCGATAAGCTAATTCTGGCACATTACTTGAGGACACTGAAATTGCCACTGTAAGAGCTCAGTTAACTTTAGGAGCACAGCTGTTGCCATTAGCAACAGGCTAGCGATTTATAGAGGGGAATGACATTTATCACTCAGTGTTGCTCTGCATTTCTAATGCCTTACTTAGAAAAAAAACAAGTGTGTCACGGTGTTTATTTTACATTTGTAAGCCCATCTCTGCTTTTTCATCAGCCTAGATCTAATTTTCTGTGCAGTACAAAGTCGAGGTTTGCAAAGGGCCTAGCATTTGTGTGGTTTTTCAATGTACTGGGGGGTGGAGGTTGCATTGGGATTTTGCTCTGCCTTTTCCCCCAAAATCTCAATTTTAATGGACCAGAATCTCTCTTATCTCTCTGTAGCTCCTCTAGTTCTCCTCCTGCCAACCTGATATCATATCCCTTGGCATGTCTTTTGGTGGGTTCACTTCTTCCAGTCTCCCATGGTGTGTTGGTGTTGACATGGGTCTGTCTTTGGTTCCCTCATCTCTCCCTTTACATCATCTCACCGGGTGATCTCAATTGTTGCATGGTTTCAATTATGGTTTTTTGTTTCTGTCTATTTGCACATCTACCTTTCCTATCTTGACTACACCCATCCAATCTCATATCTCCATCTACCTGGGTGTTTTGCCGTCCATTTAGCAGCCAAAACTGACTTCTTCCTGGTCGTCCCCCTGATTCATGCTCCTTGGGCACTGCCAACACCATTAACAATCTCCCTTTGACTGTGGCCTGCAGTCTTGAGGTTATCATTGCTCCCTGTCTCTCCCTTGTCCCAACGCATGCATCCAAGTTGTGTCCCAAGTCTGCCATTTCTTTCTCCTTATCTCTAGAATCTGTTCTTTTCTCCCATACCCACTGTGAAAGTTCTGGTGATGCCCATCTTGAGTGGTGCAACATCCTCCTCTCAAGCCTGCTAAACACCAACCTCTACTCTCCCTCACTCCACACAAAACATTGCTGGTAAAATAACATACCTTGCTTCTCAATTATATCACCTTTCTTTCAGCTTCCATCCTTCCTACTGCCTCCCTTCCTCCACAAGAATACATGCAAACTTCTTATTGCTGCCTTTAAAAAGGTCCTTGCCTCTTTACCCCCAACTCAGGCTGTATCCATTCCTTCATGTCTCCAACCAAGACTGTTCATTGGTTTGTTTCTCATATGACTGTCTCTGTGCCTTCTTCCACCGTGCTCCTGATGTAGCATTATCTTACCAAGCTCATGCACAAAGCCATTTCCATCTCCTCCCTGAAAACTTATCTCTGCCATAATACCTGGAAGAGATTGTTATGCTTTAGGAAAAAGCTGGATACAATTTTCTTTTCCTCTTTTTATTTGTTCATTAACACAGCCATTTATTTACTGTTCTCCATTTCCTTTCCTGGGTGTCTGTCTGACACTCAAAACCTGCTGAGACTTTGCACAATAGAGTGGCCCCACTGAAGTTGGTGGAACTGCTTATGTGTATAAAGTTAAGCAAACCCATAGACGCCTTAGCAGAACTGGGACCAGAAACTATAGGCCTTTCGAAGCAGGCATCAAGTTATCTATGTCTGGAAAACATTAATCAACCATGGGCATTGCTGGAACTTAATAAATAGAAATAACAATGTAGGTGACTGGAGGAGTCCAGGGTTCAAGCAGTGATGTCCCATAGGCCATGTCTACCCTATGTGGAAGACTGACATTGCCGCAGTCGATCTTCCAGGATTCAAATTAGTGGGTCTAGTGAAGACCTGCTAATTCTAACTGAGAGGGTGCCTCCATCAGCACCAATAGTCCTTCTCCTCATGAGGAAGTTGATGGAAGCATTTGCTCCCATTGACCTCCTACTGCGTGGATGGCCCGAAACACAATTTGATATGTTGACTCCAGCTAATAATTAACATAGCTGGAATTGCGTATCTTAAGTCGACTTTCCTCTTAGTCTAGACCAGGCCTTTGGAATTAATTTATGAAAGAGGAAATTCTATATCTTAATAAATAGGATTTGAAGTAAGTTGAACAGTCAAATGTAAAAGAGTCCCAATGTAAATATAACCCATGAAGGCAAGCAACAGAATGTATTGATGAAGGGTATAGGTGCTTATATACAAAGGCTGCAAGTCTAAAAACTCAGATGGGTGAACTAGAGAGCTTGGCATTAAATGAAGCTATTGATCTAATGGTAATTGTGAAAACTTCCTGGAAAGAGGATAATTAATGGGATACTGAGTACAAAATATATAGGAATGACAGAGTCAAAGAAGGCATAGAGTCAAATACAGTAAAAATCTTAAATGAATCAAATTGTACCATAGAATTTCTCTGAATAGAAATCCCAAACTTGAACAATAAGAGTATTGCAGCAGTAATATACTATCAACTTATTGAATAGAATGGTGATTATGACTATAAAATACTCAAGCAGATGAGAGAGAGAGCCATAAAAATGAGGGATTTCAATTATCCTCATATTGGCCGTGTATATGTCACCTTAGGAAGGATTATAGAGATAAAATTTTATACATACCATTACTGATTGCTTCTTGGAGCAGCTTGTTCAGGAACCCAAAAGGGAAGAGGCAGTTCTTGATTTGGTCCTAAGTGGGCCACAGAATCTTCTCCAAGAGCTGAATGAACCATCCCATAATAACAATCATAATGTAGTTACATATAACATCCTTGGAGCAGGGGAGAATGCCAAAGAAAGAATCCCATTACAGTAGCATTTACTTCAAAAGGAGAAACTATATAAAAAATGAGGAAACTAGTTACATGGGAAGTAAAAGGAGCAGTCGTGACGGATAAATGCTTTCAAACAACATGGAAATGCTTCCAAAAGACCCTTTCAAACAACATGGAAATGCTTCCAAACAACCCTAATAGAGGTGCTAACTAAATACGTGCTTAAAAAAAAATAAAACAGAAGATCAACAAGAAAAATGCCTAAAGAGACTGCCTAAAGATGGCCAAAACCAGATGAGTAAAAGAAGCGGTAAGAGATAAATATCTGACGTAAAATACTAGAGAGGAAAATAGGAGCATAAAACCTGTCAAGTCAAGAGTAAACGTATAAAGAAAGAATATGAAAAGCAATTAACTAAAGACACAAAACTAACACCAATTATGTTTTTCAAGTATGTCTCAGGCAGGAAGTCTGCGAAAAAGTCATTGGGGCCACTGGACAATGGAGGTGCTAAAGAAGCACTTAAAGACGACAAATGTGTGCAGAAAAACTAAATGAATTCTTCCCATCAGTCTTCATTGCTGAGAATGTGAGAGAGATTCCCCTCACCCGATCCATTCATTTTAGGTGACAAATTTGAAGGACTGTCCCAGAAAGAGGTGTCAGTTGAGGAAGTTCTGAAACAAACAAACACTGAACAGTAGTGAGGCACTAGAAGGAGGTGGTCCTGTCGTGATGGCAGGGGACCGGACTTGATGACCTCTCGAGGTCCCTTCCAGTTATAGAATTTGATGATTCCCTAGTATTCACTCCACAGTTCTGAAGGAACTCAAATGTGACATTGCAGGACTATTAAGTGGTACATGTCCACTCTGGGCTCCTTCTGTTGGTGAAGTGCATCCTTATTTGGTGCACTTCCACTTACTTAAGAGAGATAGTGAGGGGAGCAGGCGAGAGGTAAGGCTTTCAGCTCTGAACATAGATTCCTATCAGTAGCACATCTCCCTACTGAGAACTAGGCAGCCACACTCAGTTTCTCAGCTCTGTACCAGGATCGGGGCTGCCTATTCCACACAGCAACTGGATCCCTGTTGAGAATAGGGCAGTTGAGTGAACTTGGTGCATAGTGCTCCTACCTGGGCACGGCCATGTTTCCAATGAGGAGTGGGGAGACATGAGTCGGGGCAGCAGCCTAGCTAAGAGCAGGGAGTTGGGATTCCAGGCAGCATTTTGAGCAGGGAGTCTGTCTAGCAGACCAGCTTGGAGCAGAGACAGGGCATCAGCCCATCTAGGGAGCCAGCTTGCCTGTCAGTTACACAGCATCCCTACTACTAGTGATAGAGGAGTTATGTCAGTGTAGTACAGGAGTAGCCAACCTGCGGCTCGTGAGCCGCATGTGGCTCTTCACCCCTGAAAGTGCAGCTCACGAAGCCTCCCCCCAGCTCACGAAGCTCTCTGTGCTCATTGGGTGCAAGGGAGCTATCTGATGCGGCGATTCAAAATGGCGTCTCAGGTCAGGAGCCTGACGTGGCCAAAAAGTCTAACCCGTGAGTTGCTCAACAACTCTGGCTGGTGCAACTCTTGGCATTTTTTCTGCCGCTGTTTTGGCTCTCTTCATTTAATGGGTTGGCCACCCCTGGTGTAGTAGGACAATTACATCGGTGGGAGCAAGGCTGTAATTTGTACTCTGACTGTGTAAGCTGCCGTACGTCACCCTTATGCTGTTGTGTAGATGAGGCCTTAGAGACAATCTCTGAAGAACTTACAGTAGAAGTAGACAAGATAGGGCAAAGGGAGAGAACATAAAGTTTACACCCTGCAGAGAAGCACTGAGCACATTGTTGGTTCTTAGTTAATAAATGGTAATATACTGAATAAACACCTTTATCAGATACTTTTAATGCTGTTAGAGCTTAGCATATTGGATCAAACTGGCTATCTATGTAAGGCTGAATATATTATTGGAAATATACAACATTCAGAATCTCCTTTTTCTCCCTACTGGTTTGTGTGGTGTACAAAATGGCCCATGTATATTTGCAATTTTTTTCTAAAGAACCCCGTCTAGACTGCAGAGCTTTTTTCAAAAAAACCCCTTTTTCGAAAAAGCACTTGACGTGATTATGCAAATGAAGCACAAGATTTGTAAATCCACACTTCATTTGAATTTTTCAACCTGCTTCATTTGCATTCCTCTTTTGAGAGAGGAATGCAGTCTAGACGAGCCCAAAGACACAGCGATTGATTTGCATCTGTTTATATTTTTTAAGGCAAAAACTTTACATGGAAGAACGTAGAAGTCCCTCTAAGCTAATTTTTCAAGAGCTCAGCCACATATTGGGTGCCGAACATTCCAGACAGTCTGGACAGATATCACAATCGGCGTTACTGGGTGCTGACCACTTCTGCATGCTAGACCCTTATTGAAATGCCTAGACGGGAGTCTAGCTCTTGAAAATCTGGACCCTATTATGGGTGCTCAGCTCTCCGGCCTTGAGTTCTTTTGAAATGTGTTTACATTAAGAAGAAAAAATAAGATTTCCCTTCCTCCCTCCAAAAAATATGGCTTTTGTAGATGTCATAAATGCTGGCTCTGCCTACGGACTATTAATTGCTTTTGTTCCAAATACAGCATTAATTGCTTCCATTTACAGATCTAGATGAAATGGGGGGAAAAAAAACATGTGTAATTTAACAGCCTTTGTTTTTCTGAATGGAATAACTCCAGATATAAATTTTCCCCTAAATCTTTGCACAGTACCTTAATTAACTATACTCCACTTACAAAAATACAGCATAGAAAGTAGCAGCGCTAAGACTTAAAGTAAATAGTTTGGACAGTATCATTTCAGATTACTAATAAATATTCTTTGCCCATTCATTTATATGTGTGCACTCTGCTGGAGGAAGCTGCCATTTGGCACTGCGTTCAGATGCAACCTCCTACCAAGAAGGTACAAACATGGTGCTCTCTTGTGGACACTTTTCTTTTGTTCTTTCTTGTTTTGTCATTTTTCCTTCACTATGAAAATAAACATGTTGGGTTTTTTTTTTTAATTGGCCAAAGGGTGTAGATATTACTGTAGCTGGAGTCCCCTTGCTGCTAGTAAATTCCAATCTCCCACTCTACCTGTTGGGTAAGGAAACCTGTAGCTATATTAATAATAATTGGCTTCATCAGGAAATCACTTGCATGCACCAACACAGAGTTCACATGCCCCGCCAGCATCAGTCCCTCAGTCACCACTGTGTGGCCTCATTCCCTTTGTCCCTGGCCACACCTCGGATAGAATAGTCATACTTGTAGGGACGGTCTGGAGAGTCCTTGGCCTCTGTGGAAACCTGGAGCTCTGCTCTAGGCTGGTGATGCCCTAGCAGCATCAGCATATGCCTTCCCTACCAACTTATGCAGTTCCTTCTCTGATCCTAGGAGAGCTGGAAGAATGGAGAAGCCAGCGTCTCCTTTTTGTTCACGCCCCCAGAAATAAGGGTGTGAGGGCATGAAAACAACTAATACACCTGAACTCTTATCCATGACTAGGGCTTCTAGGTGCCACAGCAGTACAAATAATAAAAGATGCAAAAGGTTAGGTATTCAGCTTCCTAAGCGAGGACTCTTATAAAGCTTTATTATTACTTATTAGAGTGGATCAGACAAATCATTTTAAATAGTCATTTTTACAACCAGCCCTGTTAATCACCCAGCACCCCAAATGTACATGGTGCTCAGCAAGAAACGGACGTGACACACCCCTGCTGTGGGGAGTCCATCTAATTCTTGTTGCTTAGCACTAGCTGCCCCCTTGACCCCAACAGCCATGATGCCAGCTACACGAAGCTGCTACTCCCCACAGACGTCAGCTCCACCCACGTTGCCTTCGGCGGAATAACTGATGCACAACAGAGGGAGCCTGCCCAGATGTGAAGAGGCTAGGCAGATGGATAGACATGTGCATAGCCTCGTATAGCGTAATTTATTTTGCCAAACATGGAGGAAAAGGCAGGCACTTTCCTGAAGACTGTGTAATCTTAAAACATTACAACAAAAACGATAAAGGTTATAAAGAAATTAGCAACACGGGCCTTCTTGTTAGTAATGGACCCTTCCTGAAAGATGTCTTCTCAATGTCTATGAAACCAGGTGGGCTGACTACACAATGCAACATCTGCTGTAATGCTGCTCGTACATCTCATACAAGCCCAGGGAAAAGCTATCTCTGGTCTGAGCCTTCCACTCAGTGGGAATTGATCAACTGCCAGCCTAGTGAAATTTAAAATATTTTCTCCAGTTACTTCATAGCACTCCTTTGGAAGTCAGAACACCTGTGAGGAGATAAATGATCTGCAAACCCCTCTTCAACACCCAGCATGAGAGAACAAAAACCAAGAAGAGAAAAATCTCTCTGCTACAGTTAGATACTATCTACAACACAACAGCTTCCTGCTGTGAAGGGATATGTCTACTCCCAGGACTGCAGGCTGGGAACTGTGTTTTAATTGCATTACAGCGGATTTGTGGAGAGGGAACTTCCAATAACTTACACAGCATTAAAATAGGGTTGGTCCATAGTCATGTCCTGTAATGCTGTGACGTAACAGTACTAGGGATCTAATCCAATCACTAAAATACAAATCAAGAATCTACTCAAATGTATTTATCTGTAACAAAAAACAGGACTATGTAGCACTTTAAAGACTAACAAGATGGTTTATTAGGTGATGAGCTTTCGTGGGCCAGACCCACTTCCTCAGATCAAATAGTGTTGATCTATCAGTATTTATCTGTAGTATTCACACACACAGAGTTATCTGAATATGAAAATACAGAGTAAAATACATAGTATTTCAATACATAGTGAAGTGTACATGAGCACCATTGAAACTTAGCATGGCGGCATTAACAATTACACCATAGTTAAGGTTTGAATTGAGTTTTGCATTGAAAGCCAAGATTCAATTGTATTATGTATGAAGATTACATTGCATCTTCCCTCAGATTACAGCATTCTGTGAGGACAGAATGGATTTCCTAAGAATTTGCAAGCAATCTGTTCATTAGTTTAGGAATAAAAATTAATTAAAATGTATTCTTTGAGTTTAGCATCCAGTGATAGTCTTTGGAATAAAGGTGCTAAAGCCAAGAACTTGACCTTAAAGGGCTTAGTGCCTGGAGTATCTGTTAAAATAAAGATATACTCGAAAGGTCAATATGTTAATAATGTGGCCATATTCTTATCACTTAGCTAGTTACAGGGGTGTAAAAAACAAAGAATCAAAAGCATAACTCACCTGTGTATGGGATTTCTTTCGCGGTGACAGTCTGAGGCCTTGTTCTTTGGCTTAGCAGCAGGGATAGCCAAAAGCTATGAAGCAAAAGATCACATCCTCAAATTCCAAACCAGTCACACTGAAATAAGTTAATATTAGGCTATTAAGAAGGTGATCCAATCTAACACCCGTAGGGTAAAAAAAAGACCCTAGAATGTAGTTGAATAGCAATGAGTAATACTGTGGCACTTCAGCCCTGGTCTACCCTAGGGAGTTACTTCAAATATCTACCCTTATTTTGAAATAAGAAGCAGAGTTTCCACACTACCAAGTTAATGATTTCAAAATCAGGGGCTGGGTATTTTGAAATAACAGCTCCTGCTTTCTACGGCTATGGCTACCTTGCAGCACTACTTTGGGATGCCTCCAGTATCCTCAAACAACTATTCCACATCTTTTGAGCATGCTTGTTATTTTGAAATATGACAGGCTCACTATTCTGACATCCCTGTAAACCTCATTCCACAAGGAAAGTTTAGGAATAGTGATTTATTTCGAACAGGTACTTCCCCCCTGCATCTTCTTTTTCTGATATAAATCGTGAGCCCCTCCCCCCCCCCCCCCCCACACACACACCTTTTTACTCCACTCAAGCTCATCTGAGGAAGTGGGGGTTTGCCCACAAAAGCTCATGTTACTATATATATATATATTTCTTTTAGTCTCTAAGGTGCCACAGGACTATTCTTTGTTTTTAAACTTAAAGAACTAGGCTCTCTCTAGTTCTTTAAGTACTCTAATTCTCTGCAGGCCTCTTTTGGAAGAAGTTTTTCTGGAAGAGATCTTCCAAAAAGACTTCTTCGAAAAAGAGTGTCTACACAGCAAAAGTGCATCGAAAAAGCGATGTGCTTTTTTGAAAGAGAGCATCCACACTGAATGGACGCTATCTCGCATTTAAGCTGTGATTACTATGGACGGAGTGGACACCAGGGCATAGGTGCTTTTTCCTCTTTCCTCTTCTTTTTCCTCTTTCCCTTTTCCCTCTTCCCCATCCACACACGCCTTTTTCTGAAAGAGCTCTTTCAGAAAAAGGCTTCTTCCTTGTAGAAATAGGTTTACCAATGTCGGAAAAACCCCTCTGTTCTTTCAATTTTCTTTCGAAAGAATGTGATTGCAGTGTGGACATAATTCAATTTTTTGCAGAAAAATGGCTGTTTTTCCAAAAAAAATCTTTGTAGTGTAGACATAGTCCTAGAGGTCACCAGATGAAATTAATAGGTAGCAGGTCTAAAACAAACAAAAGAAAGTTTTTTTTCACATAGTGCATGGTCAACCTGTGGAACTCCTTGCCAGAGGAGATTGTGAAGACCAGCACTTTAACCGGTTCAAGAAAGAACTACATAAACTCATGAAGGTTAGGTAAATCAATGGCTATTAACCAGGATGGGTAAGAATGGCATCCCTAGCCTCTGTCAGAGGCTGGGAATCGGTGAAAGGAGAGGGATTGCTTGATGATTCCCTGTTCTGTTCCTTCCCTCTGGGGCATCTGGCATTGACCACTGTTGGAAGACAGGATACTTGACTAGATGGACCTTTGGTCTGACCCAGTATGGCCATTCTTATGTACAGACTAACAGGGCTGCTCCTCTGAGACTTTTAGTTTAATAGCTTTCTTTCTGGCAAGAACTCACTTATCAATAGATATAGTGAGTGAGATATAGTTGTGAAATTTTATAGACATAGTTGTGAAAAACCTCATTTCTTTATTGTTTTGACTTTATGGTGCCCACTATTCGATTATTAATCTGTATGGTCTCTGTCTGGTTCTTTAATTATTTCTGTCTGCTGTCTAATTAAATTTGTGGGATATACATCAATCAAGGTGGCAGGATATAATTTGTCAGGAAATTATGTTACAATACACTAGCATTGGTTTGTAGAACTGCAGTAAAATGACTGGGTATATTACCCAGCTGAGAATATTACTGTTTAAATTGGGGAGGGGGGCAAAAAGGAAGTAAGTGGGGAAAAAAGGAAAATTGGAATCATGCTTGCTGGAAGTTAACCCCAATCAATATTGAATTGTCTGCACTTTGACTTTCTGGTATATTGTTGCTCCCTTTCTGCGTGAGAAGAACCAGGGAAATGGGAGGGTGAAGGGAAAAGCCCTCCAACATCATCAGCGTTGCTTTTCCCCCTCCCCGCAGCATCTTCTATATCCAGCACACTATTTAATATCCTGGAGATGCGTACAACACAGCATACATAGCAACACCCTGCAGTATATTTTCTACTATCACCTTATCTATCAAGGGCTATGTCTATACTACAAGCCTCTTTCGAAAGAGAGTGTCTACACTACAAGCAGATTTTTCAAAAACCAAGCTGCTTTTTCAAAAGACAGTCTAGACGCTCTCTTTAGAAAAGCACAGTTTGCATTCAATAGCACCTTTTTTTGAAGCCTAATCCGAACTAGCTAGTCCGTGCTGCGTGTAGCCGCGTGGCACGGGGTCCGACCTAGCCGGCATTTAAAAATGGCGCCGGCTGACTTTATGCAAATGAAGCCCGGGAAATTCAAATCCCGGGCTTCATTTGCAACACCGTATGACCACATTACCCCCCCTAGTTCGAACTAGGGGGGTAGTGTAGACATACCCAGAGGGACTCAGGTAAAAAGTATCCCCTAATTTCATGTCCCCAGTTTGAAATGACTAAAATCAGATTTTAAAGAGTACCTAGCATGATATAGAACTTTATACACCTAAAGCACAGCTCTCATTGACTTCCATTACAGCTGTGAGTCACATAACATCTGCAGATCAGTCCCCAGGCTCTCCAGTCAGGCATCCAGAAAATGAGAAACACATAGTGAGTGGCCACCTGAGAAAAGTTTGGTTTATGTGATTTGCCCAGACACACAGGAACCCTGTGACTGAGGCAGGAATAGAATCCAATGGTCTAGGGCAGGGGTCTCCAAACTTTTCAGCCCGAGGGCCGCATTAACTATCAAACAGCAGTTCGGGGGCCGACTACACACTTGAGGTCCAAATAAAAAACAATCAAAACATGGATGTTGTTTTTAATTATTTAATATTATTTTATTCAGTTATTATTTAATAACACATTCATACACTACACATGAACACCTGTATTAGTGTGAATGGTGAAATTGTTTCCTGGATGCCAAAATAGCAGACATTTCTGGCTTTAGATTTGTTGTCCCTAACATCAACAGTGACCTGAGATTATCATCGGACAAGTTTGTTCTCAAATTGTTCTTCACGTATTTCATTCTTGAAAATGTTTGTTCACACAGGTATGTTGTTCCAAAGATTGAAAGGTACCTTGATGCAAAAGTTTTGACATTAGGAAAGTCTTCCTTGGGCAAAAACTGGTAAAAACCCACCAGTCCTATTTTGAACTTGTCCCTAAGGAGGTCATTTGCTTGCAACTCAATGACTTCCAGCTGCAGTTCATCTGGGCAACTGGCCACATCTGCTTCAAATGGGTTTTGAAACAATCTCACTTCTTCTGCCTTTGAATCCAAAAAGGTCTCCACGGGCCGGATGAGAGGGCCTCGCGGGCCGCATCCGGCCCCCGGGCCATAGTTTGGAGACCCCTGGTCTAGGGCAATAGTCAGCTTTCTTAACCATGAGTGTCTTTTCTCTTCCTGCAGTATTATGGTGGTTCATTCACTACACGCCTTCCGCAACAAATGAAGCAGAGACTTACAGATGACAGTCTTCTGCACTACACAACCCGGATTCATCATGAACGAGGAAGGGATCCTGTGAGGAAAAAAATCAGGATGTATTCATATAATTAAAGACGATCGTAACGCTTAGACACAAGAGGCCTAATTTCTGCACTCTATAAAAACACAAGTCCCATGACGTGGTTGCATTAACACACAGTGACCTGGGACATCAGCAGTGTTGAAACTTTTACAGCCATCCACACAGACCTGAGCCATCTGAGGTAATGGAGGAACAGATAGCAGTAGTAGGTTGTTGCCCTATCTGTGAGCCAGCTCTAGAAGGGGAGGGAACACTTTGCCACTGGGTTTCATAGATACTTGTCTTCAGCAAAGCAATGGCGAGATGTAGGAATCTTGGGATCTTCTATTCCGGACTTTGGAAGAAGAAGCAGTTTAGTGAGCACAGACTCTTCTGCTTGTTTTCCCCAAGCTTGATTCTTTTTGCCCTATCCCCTTTAACATGTCCTTATCCCCGTCTCATCCTTGAGTCCATGTCTTAATCCTATTCTCCTTGCCTACCCAAACCTAGTCTCTAGTCCTCAGACTTTTTGTCACCATCTTAGTATATAGTTGATTTGTGGGGGACTTGCAGCCTAGTCCAGGGGTGGCCAAGATATGGCCCGTGTGCCAGACCCAGCCCACCAAGCCTTTTAATCAGGCCCACCTGCCCCTGAAGCATGGACCACTGCCACTCAAAGTGGTTACCTGCTCCCTGTGGCACTCTATGCTGCGGTGGTGGGGAGAGGTTTTGAGTACTGCCCCAATCCCCCAGCAAAATCTCTCAGCTCTGACTGGCCAACAGGGGCTGAGAGATTTTGCTGGGAGCAGGGGCAGTGCAGCACAATGTCTCAGCTCCCTTTGGCTGGTTTCCAGTCAGTAGGAGCTCAGAGATTTTCCTGGAGGTGGGGTCAGTGCATGAAGCCTCCTTCTCCACCTCCCCTGCAATGCAGACAACACCATGGAACAGCCAGCCGGGGGCTGCTGGTAAGCAGGGCAGCCTGTGAGCTGCTGAGGCATGTTTGGCTGAGGGTGGTCCCTGCAGAGATTTTAGCTGTTAAACCCTAGCAAATCCCTAGGAAACTTTTGTGATTTTGATTTTTTTCCCTCAAAGGCTTATAACTAGCCCAAATTTCAGTCCCTTTTGAGAGATCACAAAAGGCACATTCCAGACCCACAGATTATAGGCCTGCAAGGTTTGAAGTCCCTGGTTCAAAGCATGGAAGTCATGGTATTGCCAGAAAAGACTGCCAGAATTTTTCAACATGGGAAAAACAATGCAGCTTTCCCTAGCTTCCTCCTAAAAATGACTGGACTGTTGTTGTTGGGGGTCTTTTTTGGAGGGAAGGAGGGAGAATTGGAACAATTCAGACTGAAGCTGATAATCAGCATGGAAGTTTTCAGATCAAACCCATAATTTTGGCAATGTTAAAGGAAATAAAAAATAGGGGCTTATACAAAGCTACCATTCTTGACAATAGCATAATACTCCTTAATTTTGGTGTTTTTAATACTGATAGGGTTATTTCATGATCAGTCCAGAAGTGCCTAAAATCCTAATATAAATAGCATAATAAATTATTCTATTCTAAATAGAACAGACAGACAATATAGTGCCGTTCACGGGAATTATTCAGACATAAACTGGAAATAAAATTCTTGTGCTTGAACGAATAAGAGAAAATACTCCTGAATTGGCAGATTGGCCTCTACAGTCTTATCTGGCATTACACTATAATAAGGTTTTATGGCACAAATAAAGTTATATAGTTTTGCCTCTACATTTTGCTTAAATATCACATTCAGAATAATTCTGTATGGAAATTTATTCAAATCTTTGAGTCTCCACTGGTTTGTTTATAGCATTACTTCCTTCCTTGGGAAATTCCTTTCAGAGGCTCATGTAAAATGTGCACATTTTCTAATGACATTCAGAGTCTTCTCGATAGGAAACTTTAAAAAAAAAATCCGCCGCCTTAGTTTCTGAAGTGAGTGGGCACACATTTTGGGCTGCTGCAAGGGACAATAATATTTTTCCTGTGCAAGTTACATGACTGTTGCCACTTGTCTTGTTCACAGGCAGGAAAAGGCCAATGGGAAACATCTATTATGAACCTATGACAGGTACAGGAATGCAGCACCCCATGGACTGCTAAGTCTTATATATTAGAAAGATACAAATGTATTGTAGTAGTGCCACCAATTCCCAGTTATGTATCAGGGCCCCGCTGTTCTAGGTGCTATGCCAAAACCACTTGAGTGTTGTCCTGGCAGATATTTAGGACTGTAAAGAAAGCTGGGTCCAAGTGACACACCAGTGTTCCCTTGGTGACATTCTACACTGAAGTTCTTCCAAAGAGGAAATCCTTCTGCCTGTCTCCTCCCTTCAGGCTTCATACCACATAGTAGGCAAAAGGACAGCTGCTGTTCCATTATACTGAAGGTTAGAAGTCCTCAGTTCTATTCCTGTCTTTACTACCAGCCTGCAGTGTGGCCTTTCTGTACCTCAGGTTCCTTCCTGTGATGATATTGACTTCCTTGTAAAGTGAGTTGGAACCTCTGGTTGGAAAGCACTCTAGCATAGCTAGGCAGCATTATTACTGAGTCTTAAACCAGCGCTCTAACCACTAGGCCAGAATGAGGAGACATGCAGTTGTTGCATGCTACGGCACTATTGCACAGAGCGGGCACTCACTTCTGAACCAGCATGATCGGTGGTAGGAGTAAGATCCGGTGGTTTGATTGGTTCTTTACATTCTATTTTGCATACTGAGTGTCTACGTCACACCAGTGTTTCTGCCTTTGCTGAGTAGGACCTATCAGGCTCTGTCTTTACTTTCTTAGAACCAACATGGAGGTGCAGACTATGCTTTGCAATGTGGAGGGCATTCAGAATCTCACTACACTCTGAACTTCCACCTCTATAGTTCTAATGGGATTTTCAGCTTGGAGGTGAATGGCTGATTTTCTGTTTTCCCTATACTCTCTCCAGCCACTGGATCATTTTGTGTTTCTCCTTTTATCTGGTCAACTTATATTTTGGAAAAGAGCAGACACTGCGTCATATTCAAGTTCTTGTTCTACATCTCCTAGTTTTCACTAGTTACATGTGAAGACAATTGCTTGTTGGATTTGTATTCCACATTTGTAATACTTTTGTGATTTTAGCTTCACCTTCTAAGGCCACGGCTAAGGTTGGGGTAGTTTTGAACCTCAGTGGTATTGAAAGCCAGGGCTGCCCAGAGGATTCAGGGGGCCTGGGGCAAAGCAATTTTGGGGGCCCCTTCCTGGCACTCCCTGTCTCAGACCTCAGACATTCTCATGGGGGCCTGTGAGGGGGTCACTCACCACCGTAGCGGGGGTCCGTCATCTGTCCCCGGAATCAGTCCATTCCGCCCGCACAGGCCTTCGCTCACGGGGCATTTCCCCTCTGGAATCTTCTAGTCGCGTTGCTCTCTTCGCCACACTGCCCTCCGGCAGTGCCCAAGTCACTCGCTCTGAGCCCCCCTTCCAGGGGTTTGGTGTCTCTCCAGCAGGCCTGTCCGCAGGCCTAGCAGGCTGGCTGGTTGTCTGTCCGAGCGCCCTGGCCCAGCCTAACTCTCTAGCCCTGCCCTAGCTCCAGAGAGCATCCTGCTCCCTCGGCCGCCAGGCTCTCAGCCTTGCCGCAGGCCTAGCAGGCTGGCCGATTGGCTGTCCAAGCGTCCTGGCCCAGCCTGACTCTCTAGCCCTGCCCTAGCTCCAGAGAGCATCCTGCTCCCTCGGCAGCCAGGCTCACACTCCCTTGGCTGAAGCAGCCCTGCCCTTTTATAGCCCCCAGCTGGGCCTTAATTGGCCAACGCCACCCAGCTGGGCTGAACTCCCCGGGCCTGCTCCAGGCTGGGGTTTGGCTCTTAAGGGGCCAGTACAGGGCAGCTGCCCTGTTACAGGGCCCCTGCGGGGCTTGGGGCAAATTGCCTCCCCTCTGGGTGGCCCTGCTGAAAGCTTCCCATAAAGTACTGTATCCCCTGAACTCCGTTTGAAAAACTTGCAGGATTGGGCCCTGTAAGAGTCTTCCAGCTGTGAGAGTACCTAAAATGGAGTTACTATTAATCAATGGTTGCACATGCCAGTATAGATGGCAGAGAAAAAATAAATCCTCTAAATTCCTTCAGCTCTTTCATATTGCTACTAAACTGCAGTGTGATCACTATGGGTTGTTGCTTTTTTCTGTTTGCACTAAGATGTTCCTTTGCACTTTAGCATTTCATCAGAGGTGTCTGGGAGGAACGTGCATGATGATTTTTCCTAATGGGGAATCTGTTTTGTTTTGGCCTTTTGATGTCTGTTAGTTTAAAGGAATAAAAATACTTAAACCGGATGAATAATTCCTCTGAACCAATAGTGCTTTAATGCTGGATGCTGGGGGTGGAGTGGTAACGTATTATCTCACTTAATTAATCCCATTTTGCAGCCTTACATTTATTTACCTGTGGCAATCCAATCACATTTTAATTGGAGCATTGTTTAATTAAAAGTGAGGCATCTAAACAATTGCAGTCATTGTTTATCTGTAAAGCATAGCTTAGTTTTGTATTTATGTTTTTAGCAGCAAACCCAACTGGAGGAGGTTTGTGGCAAACATTCTCCTCACGAGGCTGTTTCTTCTGTGCATCTAAATGGAATAATTGAGAACTAGAATTTATTCATGTGTTTGAAATTGCATCTTATTTTTCACCTCAGGTGTCTGCATTTGATACCGGTGCCAACAATAATACATCAACAGCTGCATGATTTCACCACACACTGAACCTGTTTTTTCGCACGCTTGCCTGTTAAATACAGAGTGTCACCCAGATTTTCTGCCAGCATAAATGGAGAATGCTATGACTGACAAACTTCTGAGGCCTCACACTTCTTTGGTTTTGGGGTGGGGGAGGGTTCCTTCTGCCAACTGAGACACTGCCTATGAAATAAACGTCTCATGCTTTTAAAAGATAAATATCCTATTCTGGTGGTTATTGTTGGCACCTTAAATCGTTACTGCTTTAAAGATTTTTTTTTTTAACATTCTAATTTACCTTTCACGGAATCCCAAACTGTTTATTGTGTGGTCTGATTTATGCTGCGGGTTCAGCACAGCACACTGCAAGTGAAACCTAGATTGCGAGTCTCATTCCCCACATTCCTTAGCCTTGCTAGAGAACAGCTAGGAGCCATTATATTTTTAAATACTTATCTGGCCACATCCACACAGTATCTGAGCCCTGCACAAGAACCCTGTGAGGAACAGCAATGTTATTGTCCCCATTTACAGGTAGGAAACTGAGGCAAAGGGGGCTAGATCCACAGAGGGGACTTAGGCACAGCACTGCAAGGTGCTTCCCTCCCAGGGGAATCCTTAGGCCAGAGATGGGTGCCCCGGAGTTAGTACCTCAGAATGGGGGGAGTTAGTATCTCAGAATGGGATTCACAATAGGCAGTATGCTGAGTGGGGAGCTATCTAAACAAACCACTAAGAAGTGCCAAGGAGAGGGGTGGAGTCTATATAGTGCCCCCACAAATAGCATCAGGAGACTATCTGTGCTTGGCATTCCCAACAATGAACCTTCTCCTGGGGGTAGGCCAAAGGTGATGTGTGGGAGGGGATAAGTGGGGTTACATGCCCTTCCAACCCAGATTTGCTTTTCCATGACCTTGATCATGCTATCAGTGATGTCTTCTCCATCCTGCTTTTTAGCCTCTATGGAGGAGTAATTGATGACTTCCTTCATAGAATCATAGAGATGGAAGAGACCTCAGGAGGCCATAAAGTCCAGCCCCCTGCCCAAGACAGGACCAATCCCAACTAAATCAACCCAGCCAGGGCTTTGTCAAGCTGAGACTTTAAAACCTCTAAGGATGGAGATTCCACCACCTCCCTAGGGAACCCATTCCAGTGCTTCACCACTCTCCTAGGGTGTGTCTAAATTACATGGCTCCATCGATGGAGCCATGTAGATTAGGCAGGACAGCAAAGGGAAATGAAGCGATGATTTAAATAAACACTGCTTCATTAAAATCAAAATGGCCGCCGTGCTGTGCCGATCAGCTGATTGTCGGCACAGCGCAGCAGTCTAGAAGGGGATCTGCCGACCCCAGACCCGTTCATCAGCAGATCACGAGGCATAAAGGAGCTGCTGATGAAGGATTCTGGGGTCGGCAGATCCCCGTCTAGACTGCCGCGCTGTGCCGGCAATCAGCTGATCGGCACAGCGCGGTGGCCGATTTGATTTAAATGAAGCGGCGATTATTTAAATCACCGCTTCATTTCCCTTTGCCGTCCTGCCTAATCTACATGGCTCTGTCGACGGAGCCATATAGTTTAGACACACCCCTAATTAAATAGTTTTTCCTACTATCCAGCCTAGACCTCTCCCACTGTAACTTGAGACCATTGCTCCTTGTTCTGCCATCCATCACTACTGTGAACAGCCTTTCTCCATACTCTTTTGTACCTCCCTTCAGGAAGTTGAAGGCTGCTATCAAATGCTCCCTCACTCTTCTCTTCTGAGGACTAAGCAAACCCAAATCCCTTAGTCTCTCCTCATTGGTCACGTGCTCCAGCCCCCTTATCATTTTGGTTGCCTTCCGCAAGACCCTCTCCAATGCATCCACATCCTTTCTGTAGTGGGGGCCCCAGAACTGGACACAATACTCCAGATGTGGCCTTACAAGAGCTGAATAAAGGGGACTAATCAATTCTCTGGATCTGCTGGCAATGCTCCTCCTAATGCACCTTAATATGCCATTAGCCCTCTTGGCTACAAGGGCACACTGTTGACTCATATTCAGCTTCTCATCCACTCTAATCCCCAGGTCCTTTTCTGCAGAACAACTACTTAGCCAGTCAGTCCCCAGCCTGTAACAATACTTGGGATTTTTCCGTCCCAAGGGCAAGACTCTACACTTGTTCATCTTGAACCTCAACTGTTTTCTTGTGGCCCAATCCTCTGATCTGTCTAGGTCACTCTGGACCCTATCCCTGCCCTCCAGCGTATCTACCTCTCCCCCTAGCTTAGTGTCATCTGCAAACTTGCTGATGGTGCAATCAATCTCCTCATCCAGGTCATTAATAAAGATGTTGAATAAAACCATTCCTAGAACAGATCCTTGGGGCACTCCGCTAGAAACCGACCACCAACCTGACATCAAGCCATTGATCACTACCTGCTGGGCCCGACAGTCTGGCCAGCTTTCTATCCATCTTGCAGTTCATTTATCCAATCCATATTCTCTTAACTTACTGGCAAGTGTATTGTGGGAGACCATATCAAATGCTTTGTTAAATCAAGGTATATCACATCCACAGACTTTCCCATATCCACAGAGTCAGTTACCTCATCATAGAAGCTAATCAGATTGGTCAGGCATGACTTGCCCTTCGTGTATGCTGTGTTGTAATCTGGCCCCGCTCCTGCCCCCACATACTCTACTTCCCACCCCCAGCCCCGAGTCCCTCATACATCCCACCCCTGACTCCTGCACCCCACATCCACAAACTGCATCCCCCAGCAGAAGTCCCTTTACATAAAGTCTGTGAGTACAATGTTTCATTGCTGCTGTTATTAATCATCATGTAATTATCAATACTGTTCTATTGTATGTTTTCATTCATGTAAATGGGCATTCTTCTACCGGCTCTTTGTTAACCACTTGTTCAGAATTTTGATGTCGTTTGGCTCTTTGGTTTGAAAAGTTTCCCCACCCCTGGGAGTGTAGATCTGGCCTTAGTAAGCAGGACTTCCCTGAACATTTTACACCCTCTAAGGATCTGTCCACTAAGCATTTGCAAATCACTCATTAATTGCTCCTCTTGCTCTCCTTACCCTATTTCACTGCCTCCTTTGGAATGTCTGCTGAGAGTCCCTTGTTGCCCATCAGCTTATTCATACAGATGGTGATTCTGTGTTGGTTTACTGGATGACTCATGCTGAGCAGGAGTTTTTGTGTAATTTACATGAAAACTGACCTTATGCTGAGCCTATGAGTTCCTGTGGAACATTCCCCTCAGGGGAAAATTTACGCAGGGACATCAAATCATGAAAGGGAAGAAACAGATTGAAGCTGATGAATTGTTTGAGAAAACAACTAATTAGAAAACATGAGGTCAGGGAGTGAAGTTGAGGGCAAGATCAGCACATAAACTATGGAGGGTTTGTTATTTTCAGTCATAAAAGATTAGGGAAAATGTGGATAAAACTTGCTAACTTGATCGTGTGGCGTGGAGAATTCGGCACATCAGAACAGGTGCATTTTTGGAGAGCACTGAATGCAATGGATGGCTAATGAAAAAGAGAATTCAGTTTTGCTCTTTCACTCAGAGAAAATGATTTTATAGACAATGAAACTCTCTCATGGTGTGGATGGAAGAGACTTGGTGCCTCTTTCGGATTTTCTCTGCTTCAGGCAGCCTTACAGCCCCTTTCAGTAATCAGAGTGTTGTTGGATCTTAGGGTGCATCTACACAGCTGAGAGGGGAAAAGAAAAAAGAGAAAAAAATGGTGAATTTGATTGTTCACATTACAAGAGACTGATAGAATAATTTGCACCTCTATAAGTACCCATTGGCTGGTTGGGTGGTTAAGTCATTAGGATGTGGAAGGTAGTGTGAGAGCCAGTCAATATCTTTATTCATTCCTCTCTGATAAGAATCAAACTTGTAAATAAAGTTAAGTTCCAATTCTTCCCTGTGTATTTTGATAGGAGAAAAAACAGATCCACAGAGCCAGAAGAGAACCCTGACATGAACTACTTCAAGACAGGCCAAGAAGACAAAACGGAATTCCACTTGTCATCAGTTAGTTATAGACCAACTCGGCTACCCCTCTGAAGTTTCTGGATATTCTTGTCAGTCAGATAATTGTTCAGTCCCTCTTCTAATCTTACTAAGTTGTTAGCCTCACCTGTGTCAATGAGTTCCACAGCCTATCTAATATACTTAACAATGCTGAGAAATCTGTATATCCAGAGAAATATAATTGAGGGCACCCCATGGAAAGCAAAGTGGGAAGGAAGAAGGGGGGAAAATCACAAGAAATTAAACAAAAGGTAATTGGAGTCTCATTAAAACTTTGGTCCAGGAGGGTTCTTTTTTCACAATTCTTGAATATTTTATTTCTCAGCTGAAACATGTTTGACGCCCACATTGGTTTGAATAAGCAATTCATGATCGTCCCCAAGTACCATTGTAGATCCACAAATGTAATAATACAGTTATTTGCATATCATATTATTTTGCCATTGTGTTCTCAGACTAAAAAAGGTTTATCTTGGATGAAAAATAGGATGACTATTCCGCAATAGGAAAGAGCTATATTACCTAATTTTGTTTCTTTTCAATGTTAAATTAAAATGTCCATTTAAGGGTACAAATTTGGGGGGGAGAGATAACATTGGACAAAACCTGTTCCTTCCTTTTTAGATTATTTATTAGTGTTAATAGCTAATGTTCTGTTTAAGGGTCATGAATCTTATTAATTTCACTTTCAATTATCTCCCAAATTCATATAACAGTGTAATACAATACTAAAGACCCACTGAATAGAACTGAAAAGAGAACTAATATTTGTTTCTGTCTTAGACTTCTTATTGCCGCCAGCTAAATGACGTATATCAGACCAGCTTTTTGTTCCTGACAGAGCTGTGCCATATATAAGTAAACCACTAAACACTACTTCTAAGAGCTGGCTGGATTTAACTCAGGGAGTCTCCCTTCTCTTGCAAAGTTCTCAATGTAGCTCACTAAGGGTGCGTCTACACAGCAGAGTTATTTCAGAATAACAGCCGTTATTCCAAAATAACAATGCGAGTATCTACACAGCAATTCTGTTATTTTGAAATAATTTCTAAATAATGGATGGCTTATTCCGACTTCTACCTCAAACCTTAAACCTCATTCCACAAGGAATAACGCCTGTTTCGAAATAGCTATTTTGTGCCACCGCTGCTATTTTGAAATAACTCCTCTCCAGGGCCATTCAAAGTAATTACTCCCAGTACCTCCTGGGGCTCTAAATCGAGGTAGCACCTCCACATTACGGAAGCCTGCCTCAGCACATCTACACTACAGGGAAGAAAATTAGTCTATTTCAAAATAAACTATTTTTTGGAGTATTTCTTCCAGAATAGCTTATTTTGAAATAAGCGTGCAGTCTAGACATACTCTTAAGTGTGCGTGGCTATTTTTCCGAATAGAAGATGTTCTCAGCCAGCTTTCTATAATATAAGTCAATGTATTAATCCTGAGCCGCCCAACATGTGGGTATTTTGCCTTAGGTCAGAATTAATACTGAGGTCATAGGCAGTGGAAGCTCTGTACAGCCCAAGAATAGAGTGAATACTCTACCTGTACCACCTATTCAGGGGATGATCCTGGCTCGCCACAAAATATATCCATCCAGTTCCAAATGGGGATTAGCAAAGTGCCTCACCTGCTCCTGTTCCTCTCCTGTGCTCTTTAGCTTGGTTAGTGCCCCGTGAAGTATAAAAAGGGGCTACAGATTTGCTTGACCTCTGCACAGGGGACTCAAGGTGGAAAGGCTCATTCTTTCCCCTCGTTATCTCTCTAGTGAAATTCAAAGATCAAACAAAATCCAGCATGGGTGGTGGGTGAAAGCCCAGCTGGGAAGGCTGGCACCAGTCCTGCCCCTTCTATCTGATGCCCCGCCCCTTCAGCAACCTTTGCCCTCCTCCTTGTGGAGCCAAGCCCCGCCCAATCCCATTCCAATTCTTCCTGGACACCTAAGGTGCCGAGGATGCTGCACTGCATCCCCAGCCATCCCCGGCAACTGGTGAACGAACTGCTATGACCCCGGTCCTGGCCCTAGCCTAGCTCAGCTCCAGCCCCAGACTTCTGAGGTCCTGGCCCCTGCCACACCGACCCCAGCCCCAGTCTTCCTCAGCCGCCCAACTGCCAACTTCCTCGGCCTGCTCCAGACTTCCACAGGCCTGGCCCCAGCCTTCCCCGGTGGCCAGGCTGCCACGGTCTTGGCCGCAGCCTTCCCAGGCCACTGAGGAGATGGACTGATGCACAGTGGCTCCAGGCTTCCCAGGTGGCTGGGGCGTGTTGGTAGTTTTGGGACAGCAATGCCTTCCCTTGCCTACATTGCCAAAATAATTTCTGGAGAATACCTATATTTTAGAAAATCTTTGCATAGTGATTGATAACATGGTTGTGGATCTAAGCTCTGGATTGCATTAGCAGTGGGTAAAGTCAGTACAGGTTGAAGTCCAGCACTCTCGGGATCTGACAGGTACCGAACCAGAGAATTTGCTGGACCAAAGGAGGTCAGTATTGTCTAGCAGCATTGTCAATACCTCCACTGCTTACTGGGCTTTTAGAAGACATTTAGGGGTAAATTAGAGGCAAGTAACAGCACAGAACACTGAAAGCCAGGACTAATGGCTGTAAATACACTTTATGGGATCACAAGAAACTTGACCACACCCATGATATGTGGCATCCAACTCATTAAAAACGTGCCAGACCATGCTGCCAGACCAGATTGTGCTGGACTAGAGAGATTCAAACTGTAGCACTTGTGCTATACAGGTGTTCAGTCTAGTCAATCACAATGGTCTCTTCTAGCATTGGAATCTAAGAAAAACTGATAAGCAAAACAATGAAGGGCTGCTTCTTATTCACCTCCTTAAAATACAGATACAAATTCACAAGGGAGGACACCCCGTGGAGAGCAATGTAAGGAAGGAAGGAGGAGAAAAAAAGCTCAAGAAGTTAGACAAAAGATAATTGGAGTCTCATTAAAACTTTGGTCCGGGAGGGTTTTTTTCCCCACAATTCTTGGATATTTTATTTCTCAGCTGAAACATGTTGGACTCCCACATTGATTTGAATAAGCAATTCATGATTAATCCCCATGTGACAATTCTTTGCCAGTGGCACAGTGCCTTGGAGGTTTGCTGAGACACTTTTGTGTGACAAATCTGAAAGTGAAGGCAGTGTTGCAACAAGCCTGCTGCCCATTAATATCTTGTCTCCTCCAACTTGAAAGGAAACTTTCACATGTTGCAGGCAAAAGGCCAACAAAATCCCCAGCAGCAAAAATGACTAAGCACAAACTACAGCAGACATATGGACTGTGTCTAGACTGGCCAGTTTTTCCGGAAAATCAGTCGCTTTTCCGGAAAAAACTTGCCAGATGTCTACACTGGCCACTTGAATTTCCGCAAAAGCACTGACTTCCTACTGTAAGAAATCAGTGCTTCTTGCGGAAATACTATTCTGCTCCCGTTCGGGCAAAAGTCCCTTTTGCGCAAAACTTTTGTGCAAAAGGGCCAGTGTAGACAGCTCAGATTTGTTTTCCACAAAAAAGCTCCGATCGCGAAAATGGCGATCGGGGCTTTTTTGCGGAAAAGCGCGTCTAAATTGGCACAGATGGTTTTCCACAAAAAGTGCTTTTGCGGAAAAGCGTCCGTGCCAATCTAGACACTCTGTTCCGAAAATGCTTTTAATGGAAAACTTTTCCATTAAAAGCATTTCCGGAAAATCATGCCAATCTAGACGTAGCCATGGAGTTCTCATAATCCCCATGTATCCAGGGACCAACACAGGGAGAAGAATTAATAAGCCACCCCCCCAAAAAAATACTTTATGGTCTCTCTTACATCAACAATAAGCAAACAAGACCAACAAACCAACCTCCCCACTAGAGAGACATGAGATCATAATTTGTTGACGATATTTAAATTTCTAATTATTTATTTGCTTTATAATATCTCCCTATACAGTGACTGGCCTCCTACTAAGAAAAAGTTATTCACATATTTTGTCTTGAGCTGCCGCATAGTGTGGTAAATCTGCATTCCAATTCTGATGGCTGCCTTCTGCTTTTTATTTCAGACTCTTGAACTTCTCTGTGATTTCCATTTTGTTTGAGAAAATAAATTTACCTTCCCTTCAAGCCTCTTCGAAGTGGGTTAGTGCCAGTGTTCTGGGAATCTTTCCTTACCTTTGGCAACAATAATGCAATTTCCTGTGGGAAATGTTTTCATTTTCCTTCTTTTAATGTGATATGCCATATTCACAAATCTGTGCTTCTTTTGAATAATGGCATCAGTAGCCTGGATGGTGTGTTGATTATAATTAACATACAGTGCAAAGCTTATAAAACTTGAGCTTTATAGTGCTAGGTTTTAAGAGCACACAAGAAAAAAACCACACACTCAAATATCAGATATTAAAACGCTGGCATTCTTCACCCCTATCTACAAGCTCTCAGCTTCCCTTTGTGTTTCGCAACTATTTTTGAGACCACAGTTTGGAAAATTCCCAATTTTAGGGACTATTAACACTCACGGAACTAATCTGGAATTAGCACTAATGTCTACAGCATTATAAACTGCTTACTCACAGTCAGCCTTGCTTAATATCCCCTAATACCGAGTATTCTTGACCTCCTGTTATAAAGTGCTTTGTGATGTGGCTGTCCACTGTGAAACACTTTCATAGAGTAATAGATTGTGAGCACAGAAGGGATCGTTAGATCATCCAATCTGACCCCATGCATTTTACAGACCACAGAATTTAATCCAGTTAACACTGTATTGAGCTCAATAACTTTTGTAGAAATTCTGTGGTAACTATCTGGCTATTCATCAGTAACAATGGATCTGAATGAAGCCTTCCCATTGTTTTCTCTCTTGCATTAGTTTCAGGGCTTTGTTCATTTGTAATCCCTTTTGTTGTGTATCACTGTTCACAATGTCTATCCAGCGCATCTTCAGTCTTCTTCTGTTTCTAGTTCCTTGTCCTCTGGTATTTATCATTGTGGGTGCATCTATAGAGCACAGTTATTGCAAAATAACAAACATTATTTTGAAATAACAATGCGAGCATCCACACAGCAAGTCCGTTATTTCAAAATAAATTCAGAATAACGGATGGCTTATTCTGACTTCTGCAAACCTCATTCCATGAGGAATAAGGCCTATTCAGAAATAGCTATTCCGAAATAGCTGTAGTGTGGACACTCCACTGCTGCTAATTCGAAATAGCTCCCCCCCTAAGGCCATTCAAAGTAATTACTCCCTGTCAAGGCTGTTTCCCACTCTGGCACGATGAATGCAGAAGTGGGGGCCCACAGAAAGCACCCCAAAACCTGATTTCTACAGGCTTTGGTACAAAACTCCCCCCAAAATCCTAGTACCTGGACTTTGGAGAACAAAAACATCTGCCACCACCCAAGTAATGGTAAGAAAACCTGGGAAGAGATCACTTGGGAAATCTCAGCCCTAAAGTAAAACCAACACAAAAATTAACCAATACCAGGTTAAACAAAAAAAGAAAGAACTTTATTATCAAAATGGCTAGATGGTAAGAGCCACCAATTAATATACTCATGGAGGATTCCCCCATGGGCCTGCAAAACTTAGTTACAAATTAGAGGAAAACCCATTTTCTAACAGCACAGACATCAGATCCAAATTCCCAGACCAGAAAACAATAAAACCTGACGGATTTATCTAGACTTTATCCTTCTTACACATTATGAAGAATCTTTTTCTTGGAAAGAGACATGTCTTCTGTCTCCCTCAGTATCTAGAGAGCAAACTGGCTCAGAGACAAAGGAGGGAAAATCCAAAAATTCCTTTGTCTTAGTTTGAAATCCCTAGCTGCATTTCTATTGGCTGACCACTACCTGGCTAGGTACAGGGGACATAGTTAACCTCTTAGTCCCCAGGCTGCTGACCATCCCTCATGGTCATGAGCAGGGCTCGCTGAACCGTGGTGAGCCCTTCTCGACAGCCGCTCTGTCCAGCGATCTGCACATGCGCAGATCGTTCTGCGCATGCGCGGATCACCCGAACACGGCTCTTCTGGGTTACAATCTACTCGCCACGAGCGAGTAGATTGTATAATTTGTTGAGCCCTGGTCATGATACTCCCTATTACTTCCTGGGGCTCCAAATCAAGGTAGCATGTCCAGATTAGGGAAGCCTGCCTTGGACTAATTTCCAGGCTTCCCTGTAGTGTGGACGCGTTATTTTGAAATGAGCTTTTCAGAAGATTTCTTTCGGAATAGCGTATTCCGAAATATGGGTGCAGTGTAGAGGTACCCTGTGTGCAGTTTTCCTTTCCGAGTCCATTCCTGACCCTTGTCAAACCCATTGAAGTTGTATTTCTTGGGTCTTCTGTAACAACATTATTTTTTGCTTTAGCTTTTTTCTTATTCCTTTAAAAAATTTCTGACAGAGTTCTGGCCTTGCCGTGAGATCGTGCATTTCTAGGCAGAAAGTGTTTGCCTAAGAAGCTCCCTGTGGCCCTCTACATAGACTCTTGCCTTTTACTAGAGTCAAGGGTCACAGCCTACAAAGCTATCCTCTTCATAGCCCAGTCAAATGGGTTTTGGGGTGAACCCCTCTGTAGTCCCAAACTCTCTCTTCAGAGACAGTCTCCATAGTGGTGCAGGGATGGTTGGAGGGAACCTGGGCTCATCCTTTGTTCCAGGTTCCAGTCCAGTGACCCTATCAGCAGCAGCAGCAGGTAGTAATTACTCCACCACAAGAGTTGCAGCCTTTCCCTGAGCCACTTTCCCAACCAACTCCTAGAATCATATGGCTGGAAGAGACCTCAGGAGGTCATCAAGTCCAGCCCCCATAAAGCCAGCTTCTCCCAGTACCTTTGTCCTCATATCTGACCACGAACTTCTGTTCTTCCCCAACACTTCTTCACTCTCAGTTCTTGGCCTGCCAGCCCTCCCTGAAGGGAAGCCTTTTAACCTAGCCCCAAGCTGGTCCTTAATGGGCTGCAGGTGTTCTGATTAGCCTGCTGCTTTTGGCAAGCAGGTTCTTCCTGGTTGTGCTGCAGCAGCCCCTCCCCTGGTTAGTCAGGGAAGCCAAAACTGTTCATCCAGGGTGTGTCTACACTGCACCATAGCTCGAAATAAGACACACAATTGGAGGTACGCAAATTGTATATCTCATGTCGATCTTATTTTGAAATAGCTTACTTCGTAATTAGGCGCTGTCTACACAGCGCCAGATTTTGAAATAATCTGCTATTCCAAAATGTCCCTTACTCCTCGTGGAATGAGGGTTACAGGACCGTCAGAATAGCAAGCTCGTTATATTTCAAAATAACAGGCTTGCTGTGAAGACATGGGATAGTTATTTTGGGATAATCTGGCGTAGACATAACCCCAGAAATCAGCATATCTACTTTCCATTAGATTGCGGGAACCCACTGGTCTGGGTCTGGTACAAATGAGTCTTGGCTTTCCCTTCAACCAGCTAATTTCCTCAGTCAGTATCTTTTATTCATTGACGTTCCCCCTCACTCCAATATTCCAGCCTATGCAGTAAGTATCGGCACAACAATTGTCTCACATAAAATAACATATTCCTTTTAATTGAAATATGTGTATCCTTCCAGATCTCCCTTGCAGCATTTTTTGAATGCAGTTTGTCTGAGTCTTCTCTTTATGTCGTCTTCCTAATTCCCATTTGTCTATATTAATCCTTTAAGGTAAACAGAGTTGTACAGAAAGTATACAATATTGTGTTGATCTGTTTTTATGTTTCATAATAGAAGACTGATTTTGTGGAAGATGTGTAGCTACAAGTTAATTCACTGAGGTTCTGAGCCCTTGCGGTTTGCATTGATTTTCAGTGGGAGTCGTGGATCCTCACCAGCTATGAAAATCAGGCCATCGGTGTTTATAAAATAGAATTAACCCTATAAGGCAATGAACTCCCTATGTGACAAGAGAAACGTTAAAGGTTCCATAAAAAGAGACAGGCCGATTTTGTACAATTAATTTGAGAAGCACTTTGGCATCCATCTAATTGAAAGAAACCGAATGGATACAGTGTCAGCGTCAATATACTATAATTTTTTTACTACATATGTAACTTGGCACCAAGCAGACAAACTGATAATCTTATTTTATAGTTATTCCATTGGAATTGCATTCATTTAGTATGACCACGTCTTAACTGGTACAATATATATTAAAAAAAAAAAAAGACCTGTGAGAAAACAAGGAAACAGACACCGTTACGGAGGCGCAGTAAAATTTCCTTTGTTTATGTTACAAAGGCTATGTCTTCTCTGTAATGATTTTATGATCAGTGCAACAATTAATATTTAATGGTCCATTAATTATTAACCTGGGACTCAATTAGGGCCTTCTATGGGGGGCAGTGATATGTTGGCAGTGAGTAGTGTGTCAGACAAGAAAAATGGCTAGATCAAATTGCTGAGCTTGTGCAAGTAGATTCAAATAAGAGGCAAGATAATTGCAAGGAACTGATCTTGTAAACCGTCTCCTAGCCCTTGTGCCTGGAGCGGATGATAATGTACAAATAATTGGTTGCGTTGGTAGTTACTTCTTGCTGGGGAAGCTTACAACACAACATGTGGGTCTTTCCTATTCTTTTTTAACTCCCTTTCTTCTGGAATGTGTCAGTCTGACTCCTTGCAACACTGCCAAACCATTGCTTTGCACTTCAGCTGACGTCAATGGACATTGGTGAGTATGGATAAACTATAAAGACTACCAGCAGTGCTCCGGAATTTTTTTCTTTCTTTCTGGGATGGCAACTACCAGATGTATTTGTCACGGGCTTTACCTTTGTTAAAAGCATTAAGAATAATTTTGCATTACATGAACCATTATTCTCTCCCAGTTTGATAGTCCTTTTGGTACAAAACTGACTTTTAAGTGTGCTGGGGGGGAACTGGGCAATTGCACCATATTTCCCCAATGAAATGTCATCATATATATAGTAGCCCAGTGTCTGAGTCTGTAATGCTGATGTACACGGCCACGCCCCTAGCTGTGTATGTCAGCATCCCGCCCCCCTTCCCTTCCCTCCGTGGTGGTGCGGCAAGCCCCATGGCCCCCCGGACACCTCCCTCCCCCGCCAGCGCTGCTTCCCTCCCCCCTCTTCTGGGCCCCCCAATCCTCCCCTCCAGCCTCACAGCCCCTGATCTCCCCCAGATATGCTTCCCACCCCCTTCCAGCCAGCCCCCACTCCCTTCCCCTCCCTGCGTGGCACCCGCCCCCCTTCCTCTCCCTCCGTGGCGCGCTGTGGCGCTCCCACCAGGCCCAGCTGAGCGGTGCTCAGCCGGGCCCCCACGGGGAGCAAGCGGCGGCAAGCAGCCCTTTGCAGAGCTGGGGGGGATCAGGGGCTGTGGGGCTGGAGGGAGGATGGGGGGGCCTGGAGGAAGAGAGGAGGGAAGCAGCGCTGGCAGGGGAGGAGGAGCAGGTTGTCCGGGGGGCTGTGGGGCTGGCCAGCAGGAAGAGGGGGCAGGAAGCAGAGCTGGGGGGGGAGGATCGGGGGCCGTGAGGCTGGACGGGATGAAGGGGGCGGGCAGCAGACCTGGCAGGGGAGTGTAGCCACCGCTTGCTCCCCGGCCGCAGCCCAGCTGAGTGGCACTGGCGCTGCACTGCTCAGCTGAGCCCCGGTGGGACAGGAGGGGAGGGTGAGGGGGGGTGATGTACATGGCCAGGGGGCAGGGCCGTGTACGTCACCATTCCCCCTTCCTCCTCCCGCCATCGCACTGAGTGGTGAGCCCCTCAGCCTGGCCACCTTGGGGTGGGGGAGTGACGTAGACAGCCCTGTCCCCTGGCCGTGACTCCCAGCCATCCCCCCCCCTCGCCTGGCTTTTGCATGGGACCAGAGGCTCCCAGTGTCAATCGTGGCCAATCTCCCAGCTGGATGCCTCTGGTTGTGAGCAGAAGCCGGGCGGGGGGAGTGGCTCCCAGCTCCGCCCCTGTCCGGCTTCTACTGTCAAGTAAAGGGAGTGCCTGCTGGGGGCGCGACCGGAAGGACTCCAGATGCGGCCAGTGGCTGCACCCCCCTCCCTCGCTGAGTCTGCTTCCCGCTCCCCTTCCTCTGTCCCCCCCTCCTCCCATCCAGCCCCACGGCCCCCGAACCCTCTCCTCCCCAGCTCTGCTTCCCGCCCCTCCCTTCCTGCCAGCCAGCCCCACAGCCCCCAGACACCCCCCCATCAGCACCGCTTCCCGCCCCCTTCCGACCAGCTCTGCCCCCCTTCCCCTCCCTCCGTGGCATGCTCAGCTGGGAGCGCTCAGCTGGGCCCCGGAGGGGGAGCAAGTGGCGGCAAGCGGCCATTTGGGGTCCGCGCTTCCCACGCATGGGGAGCGCGGACCCCAAATGGCCACTTGCTGCCGCTTGCTCCCTAGCCGGGGCCCAGCTGAGCAGCGCAGCACTCGGTCAAGCCGCCACGGAGGGAGGGGAAGGGGGGCAGGGCGCAGACGTACATGGCCAGGGGGCGTGGCCGTGTATGTGAGCGTTACAGACGCACAGACAATGGGCTACTCTATTGGCTACTGCCAATAAACATGTGTAACCTCCTCCTGAAATACCTGAAATACCATGCTAAATACCTGAAATACCTGAAATACCACACATGTTCCTGAAATACCACGCTAAGCCTCTAGGGAGTTCACCCCCAAATGACAGCATTGATGGTGTCAGAGGCTCAAAATTCCATTTCCCAGATTTTCCAGGTCCAAGGCAGAGATGGCATAAATTGGAAGATGCTTCAAGAACCAACCCTGAGCCAGAACTCAGAGACAAAGGGTTTGATTTTAGTTCTGGCTTTGGTTGTTGTACTGGAGAGGCTTCAAATATCCCACACTTCATTAGCATGTTCGTGGACGGTCGCCATTTTGGAAATTGACTAGCCCAGAATAATTGCCTGCGTCTACATGCGGCAGTGAAATGGGAGTTCGAAGTAAAACCCTAACTCGAATGAGCTGTTATTCCTCCTGGCATGAGGTTTAACAGCTAACTCAAATTAAGGGCTTTACTTCAAACTCCCATTTCACTGCTGCGTGTAGATGCGGGCAGTTATTCTGGGCTAGTCAATTTCCAAAATGGCGACCGCCTAATGAAGCACGGGATATTTAAATCCCGCGCTTTGTTTTCAATTTTGGTCGCCCTCATTAGCCTCCCTAATTCGAACTAGGGGGCTAGTGTAGACGTACCCTGACTCCTTATAGTGCCACAGGTCTCTTGTTGTTTTTGCAGATACAGACTAACACAGCTACCCCCTTGAGACTCCTAGTATATTAATTTATGGTAAACATTTCCCCAAGGGACAGCATTCCTTGTGCTCCATGTACTATGAGGGGTTCCCCTTGGGTGAAGGCACCATGCACTATGAATCCAGGACACATACCCTCCAGATGAGAAGGGAGAAGCAGCACCAAGAAGAAGGCCACCAGGGGACAGATGAAGCCATGTCTCAAGGCTGGTTGACTCTTGTGCCTATGTAAACTTACCATAAGCATTACTAACATTTATATGTGGTGCAAATGTAACCACGCACACATACTGGGTGTGATGGACTGTCCCATGTAGTGGCACGGAGCCCACTTATAGAGACAATGAGTTTGCTTTACAACCTGAGCTAAGAGCCAGCTGGCTTTTAGTTCACGCTGTAGAGGCTCATGCACTAAGCTCCAAAGGTTCCAGGTTCGATTCCATTGGTTGGGGGTGTTTTACACACACACACTTCCACTTCATGTGTTCAATGACACACTAATCCTCATGCTCTTTGATCAGAATGTATTCAGGATCAGGTGTTATAAATAGGTTTCAAATTTTCATTGCTGGCAAAGATGAATGAAAAAGTTATCCTGAGTTAGTTCTCTTTTCACAGGTGACTAAACATCTCCGATCTCCTGGACCCTTGGATAGGACAAAAGGACAAGCCACTCCTCTCAACATTTGTCCCTTCCTGACAATTGCGACAGATCAGCTATCCATGCCAATACTGTGATATTCACCAGCGTCTTTAGAATTAATGATTCAGTATTATTGAAATGTCCATGAACCTTAATGGAAGTTGATGCACCAGCCCTGGAGAATCTTGTTATTTTCTCTCTGGGAGATCTCAGAGGTCAGTGATAGGAGGCTATTTTCCTCTCCTCAAGACTTTCTATGTAGAGTTCCTCAGGGGTCTACTTAATTGCGCTTTTGTTCTGTGGGTATGTGGATAGTTAGGAGGTCATATTGGGGCACATTCAGCATGCTGATGACACATGGTTCTAGAGATAGCTGACCGAGGGCAAAAAAATTGAAGTGACTGGATTAGTGGATAACTTTCAAAACTTTGGCTTTAATCTTTGTTTCAGCATTTTAATAATGGCCAGAGGGTGACACTCCTCAACCTCACAGCAGTGCTATGAGCATCATTAGTGAATAGCTGATTAATGCTCTGAGTTTCAGGGAATTTCTCAGAATACAGATGGTCACAACGATCCCTTCTGGCCTTGGAGTCTATGATATTTTGTAAAGTACTTTGAAGATGGGAAGTGCTAAGTGTAATGGAGTGCAGGAAAAGGATCAGCTACTGTATTCCTCTATTGACCGGAAAAAAGATAGAGCACTGTATGTATTTAGTGTCATATTGGGAAATGCCTGCTTTGGTGCAGCTTATAACTCACAGGTAAATGTGTAAATATTGATACGTTTTCAACACATACTATTTACCCAAAAGAATACAACAGCTGCTTCAGAAGTGCTGAGGTCTCAGTTGTAAATAGATATTTTGGCAATGTCTTAAAATAGAATTGACTCTTTGGTTCCTTTCTGAGGCATCATCTGAATGTGTGATTCTAATAATTATTTAACGGAATAAGATAATCTAAAATAGTCTGATCATGCTCAATATGGGAACGTCAACACAACAGGGAAAAAATTCACATTAAGTCACGCAACTTCAGCCGCGTCAATTGCGTAGCTGAAGTCGAAATAGTTTAATTTAGCTTTTGGTGCTGTCTACACAGCAGAAAGTGGAAGGAACAACACTCTTCCTTCAACTTCCCTTACTCCATGTGAAACAAGGGTTACCAGGAGTTGGAGTAAGAAGTCTTCCAGTTCAACAGTATTTTCAAATAAAGGCTTGCTGTGTAGACGTGCACTATATTATTTCGGAATAACCTCAGTAGACATATTTTGGGAATTACTGTGGGCTTGATTTGTACCTTTATAATCTGCCCTGAGAAGAATTCAGCTTGTAGTTGATGGTCCAGGCTTCCAGAGGCATCTTGTTTCTCATTCTGTACCAGCTCAGCTACACTAGCTTAATGGACAGGTGTGCCTATTACCTTGAAAGGGAAGCAGCTCTCCAGTATTGAGACCCATAATCTTGGAGGTCCACACAAAGGAGAAAATGGAGCGTAAAATGCTCTTTAAGCCCCTGGACAGGGATGATAGCCAACATACAAGTGAGCCTAAATGTGCCTACCATATGCATCACTAACATTTATATGTAACACACACACATACTTTCACCACATATGTTCAGTGGCCTGGTAATCCCCATGTTCTTGGATCAAAATGTATCAGGAGTAGGTTTTGATGTTAGGCATCTCCCTGAGGCACAAGTGACTTAGTCATATCCATTCCTTTAGGATGATAAATGTCTATCAGGGATGGTCTAGTCAGTACTTGGTCCTGCTGAGAGGGCAGGGGACTGGACTCGATAACCTCTTGAAGTCCCTTCCAGTCTTAATAGTCTATGATTCCCCATTTTCTCTTGCTGGCTCATCTAACCAAAGAGTGCAAGTGGGGAGCTACCCACAGTTCCCTGATGCTCCTCAGCCATCTTCTGAGTCCTATCTCCCACGTTAGGAAGCAATCCTGCTTACCTCTATGCACCTAGTACAGTTGGCTCAACTAAAGGCATCGGGGGAGGGGTGGGCAGATAGATTATGGTCTCATGCAGCGAAAGTAAAAGGGAGTAGGAACTAAGTTTTAGAAAATAAGTGAGTCATATTCAAGTGAGTACAGGTTGAACCTCTCCAGTCCAGAACTCTCTGGTCTGGAAGCATCCATCTTCTGGAATTTTTTAGTTAGCCAGATGTCCACTTTTCATACGTATGGCCAAGTTTCCCACAGTCCCATAAAGTTTGTTTACAGCCACCAGTTCTAGCTCTCAGAGTTCTGTGCTGTTATTTAGCTCTAATTTACCCCGAGATGTCTTCTAACAGCCCAGTGAGCAGTAGGAGTGTTGGTGATGCTGCTAGACAATATTGACCTCCGTGGCCCAGCAAATTCTCTGGTTCAGAACCAGTCAGGCCCTGAGGGCGCTGGACTAGAGAGGTTCAACCTGTATTAGAGTAAAATAAGACTCCATATAAGAATCAAATACTTTTCTTATATTACAACTATTTAGGAGAAACACACTTTATTGAATTTACTAGCCAATTAGCCAGTCATAAGATGGGATTTTCAGGTCTCTCCTCCACGTCGGTCTTCTCTCCTGAGCCTCCGGTCTCTCGCTCCATCTCTCTCTCTCTCTGTCTCTCTCTTTCTCTTCTCCTCCCACTCCTGCCTCTCACTTGGGGGACAACGGAGACCAAACGGCCATTTGGGCACCACGCTCCCCTTGCTGCGTGGGGAGCACGGAGCCCAAACGGTCGCTTGCGCCACTTACTCCCAATGGGCAGCCCAGCTGAGCAGCGCAGAAGTCAGCAGAGCCCCACTGCGGGAGGCAAAGAGGGGAGGGATGGTGATGTTCACGGACAGGGGGTGGGGCCTGGAGCTGCTGTCACGCTGCACAACACCGCCCCACCCCCCTTCACCTCCCGCCGTAATGCTCAGCTGACTTCTGCGCTGCTCAGCCAGGCCACCACGGGAGAGCAAGAGGTGCAAGCAGCCATTTGGGCTCCCCTGCAGCGGCCCGGCTGAGCGGCTCAGAAGTCAGCCAAGTGCCACGGCAGGAGGTGAAGGGTGTCGGGGTGGTAACATACATGGCCAGGCCCCACCCCCTGGCCATTTACATCATTGCTCCGCCCCCTTCCCTTCGGGCCCCACACTCCCCATGCAGCACGGGTCACCCAGAGGTAACAGCCATATGAAGTAGGAATTCTCCTAGTATATCTCTGGAAGTATTGTAGTGAATGTTCAGGTAGTTTGTGTATAAACATCAATAAAATACAGTTTATTGAGAGACTGGATGGCTCAGTGTACTGGTCCTGGGATCTAGAGACTTTTCTCTCAAGGTCATTGATTGATATTCAGCCACATTTAGCAGTCACTGAAAGTAGCTTTGTCACCCAGGCAGCCGGGCAGTAGCCAACCAAGATGAGTTTGGTGGTCTCAGTGTAAGTTTGGCCAATCAATACAGAATTTAGCATTCATTGGCGACAGCCTCTCTGGAGGTGAAAAGGACTTTACGAGGGGAACAAAACACTGCAGTGCTGCTAGATGAGATCAGGACTGTTTAGAGACACTGGCTAGTCAAGGATACAATGTATTGACATAGCAGCGTGGTGAGTTTATATTGTGGCTGTTCGTGTTGAATATGTTGTGTGATTAAATTGAGAGTTTCAGTCTTCAGGGCTGTAATCCAGGCCTGCACAACATATGGCCCAAGGGCCGCATGTGGCCCACAGGGGCTCACTCTACGGCCCGTGACAACTATGGGTGGCGCGACCCCATCCAAACCGCCAGCCGAGCGGAGGAGTGGAGCACCACTGGAGAGGGAGAAGTGCGGCGATTCTCGTTGCTGGGTGCGAGGAGGAGGGGCACGAGCCAGAGGGCAGGATGCCAGCAGATGCCAGGACGCTGGCGTGACATTGTGGCCAGCGACCGCCAGATTCAAAAAGGCAGAAGGCAGGTAGGGGAGGGGAAGGAGCTTGTGCTGAGTGGAGGGGGGGGGCAGCTGAGGAGTAAGGGGAAGACATCAACGGGCAGGGTGAAGGAGAGACAAATGCCAGGGGGCCAAGTGGAGACACACGTTTTTTTTTTTGCTCAACAAAAATTTTTAGCCGCTTGGGAGAGCATCCCTATTTGTGGCCCGCAGCTGTTTTCTTTGGAACAATATGGCCCTCGTCACTTTCCGAGTTGTAAAATAATCCATTTGCTTTTCATGAGTACTATAGTTACACACAGAACAAATTTTAAGGGATTGTTTTTAATGGGGCAGTTACTGGAAGCTGGCAAGCCTCAATAAGAGAGTGAGAAATTAAGCAATGCTTATCAGAGGTGAGAGTTCGGGTGAGCATGGAATGATGGTGCTCAATTTCTGAGAACAGGGGTATGACCCGTGCAAATGTTTTGTGTGTCTGGGTTCAACTGACAAGATCTATCTACGAGGTGATTCTTAGATTCTTAAAATGATATTACACTGCGTGTTGCGATGACATATCTACACCATATCACCATCATCAAACGGATCAAGAGATTTCTAGCCTGCTTATGATCATCTTTAATTAAGAACGTAAGAACATAAGAACGGCCGTACTGGGTCAGGCCAAAGGTCCATCTAGCTCAGTAGCCTGTCTGCCCACAGTGGCCAGAACCAGGTGCCCTGCAGGGGGTGAATCAAAGACAATGATCAAGTGATTTGTCTCGTGCCATCCGTCTCCAGCCACTGACAAACAGAGGCCAGGGACACCATTCCTACCCCCTGGCTAATAGCCTTTTATGGACCTAACCGCCATGAGGCTTTATACAGCTTTTACAATTGAGGCTTTATACAGCTTTTAAAGTGTTACTTTCGCTTCAAATTGCTTCAAAATTCAAATGTCATGTTCTAATGCTTTAAAGTGGAATTTTGCTGAGGCTCTCAAGGGAGTTGACCCTCTCTAGCCAATAACTGGCTCCTTCCACATTATTAAACTCACTCTTAACCAACCCTACACAAATCCGGAGACATCACGGCTCTGTTTTACCCAGGATTTCCCGTTATGTGTCCCACAATTCCTGATTCACCTTCCCATAGCTATACTCCTCAATGCCAGCTCTATACCCTCCCTTTGCATACCATGAAATTGCAGCTCCCTTAATCTTTGTCACTCCTCCCCGCATATGCTCAAGTCAATTGATCCTTTACCTTAGTGTCTTCTGGACCGTTACCTTTGCAGTTGCTTACCTCCCAGCCTTTCCATGAACTTCTGAATCCCTGTGCACATGAGCAACTTTCGGTCTTCTCCCTTAAATTTCTTGAAAATCGACACAAATCCTGAATCCCAAAAGCTTGCCTACAAGCTTCATGCCCTTTAGTAGTTCCTGCCTTCCCAGCAATACTCATCTATTTGGCTTACTTCTCTCATTTCTGCAACAGCATGACACACAAACTGGTCTCCCCTACCTGTTAGTGCACATGCTATTAGGCGATAACTGGTAGAGGGGTCTCAGATGTTTCTTTGGTATGGAGCCGAGAATCAGGAAATTGTAAAGTCAAGTTTTTTTCCTACCACGCAATTGCTGTGTGTCCTTGGCAAGTCACCAGATCGTTGGGGAGTGGTTTGACAGAGGCCTAGGCCTTGCCATGACAACAGACTTCCTCCACAGTGGTTGGAAGGACTGTATTCAAGTGTCATTGCATCTCATTGTTGCATGAACATTTTAATGGATTTCCAGTAGGTTTGGTTGGGATGATCCCTCTACCCCAATCCTTCTTTCATCCCTCCTCTTCAATACAGCTACTGAGAACTTCACAGCAATGTGCATGGGCTCTCAGACATGGCCAGCAGGGAGTCAGTGGCACAGATAAATTAATTTTCTTTGTCCCCCGCTTCTTCCTCCTTCCACACCTCCTTTGTTACTGGCTTGTAAAGAATTAATCAGAAAAAATGGCCCCTGTACAGACTCATTAAAATCTTGTGCAATTTCTTTCTTTTCATGCAGTTTTTTAGGTCTAATAATTCATTTTTATAAGGGAATGTGCTGTTGCTATGCAACTGTGCTGCTGTGCATGTACCGAATGGAAGAGAAGAAGATGGAAAAATGAGGGAGAAAGAGAAGGAAAAAGAAATCTAAGTAAGTAGTAGGCTGACCCTCAATCTGAGCTTAGCCGGGCGAGGTTTCTCCAGGCCAGGAGTTCAGGATCCCTTTTGAGTTCAATCATTTCTAATTCCCCAGGTCTTGTCACCTGTTATTCAGTGGGATGGAGGGGCCAGAACACACTGGATACAGAAACACACATCCCAGCACTGATATGGAAACAAAATGGTGTTCTCCATGCAGCCTCATGGAGGATGCCATTTTGTAGAGCAAAATGGCATTTTTCACACAGCAAAACCTCCCATGCCCCATACACATGGGGTCATGCTGGCAGGGGTGAGGAACCCATAGTTCAAAAATATGCAGTGGTAAGCTTTGCCTTGGTAAGCTCCCCTTCTCCAGGTGGAGCATGTTCAGCATGATGCTGAAAAGCCCATTAACCTTCTTGCCAGTGGGATGGGGGCATGTCCAATCACCATGCTTAACTACTGCAACACTGATGGGGTGAACTGAGATCTGCAGAGGGTTTTTCGAGGATGGGGGGAAAGGGGTAGATAGATCACACAAGTGTGATCCTACACTCCTTAGATGCAAGCATCTCCCTAACCTTCCACATGAAGCTCAACCACCCTTTGGATTGGATAGCTTCTGTAGGCCATTTTATTCAGCAATAAGAGAAGATGGATACTTTTGGGTATGTCTACACTAGCCACCCTAGTTCGAACTTGCAGTCCTTCGAACTTGCAAATGAAGCCCGGGATTATGAAATGAAGCAGGAGGAGTAATGGTAGTCCGAATTAGGGGCTTTAGTTTAAACTAGCTAGCCCGTGTCGTGTGTAGCCATGGGCAGGGAGTCTGAACTACCGGGCATTTAAAAATGGCAGCACCCAGGAACATGCAAATAAAGCCCAGGATATTTTAAACCCAGGCTTCATTTGCAAGTTCGAATTACTACATTAGCCACCGTAGTTCAAACTAGGGTGGCTAGTGTAGACATACCCTATGAGACAAATGTACCAGGCCTTAGGGGATCTAGATTTTGTTCCATTTAGATTGTAAGCCCTTTATGGCTGGTACTGTTTCTAACTGCACCGCAATTAGTCCAACAGGGTCTGGAAACAGTACAGATCATTATAACAGTAAAAGAAGGAGCTATCATACTGTATCCCTTTCTACTGCATAAGCCAGCCTACAGATCATGAAGCAAGAACATGCCTGACCTTTGCACAACTCTTTGCAGAGAAATAGCACTTCCTCTGTTCTGTGCCTTGTGGAACTCACACCAAGGGAGTTCCTTTTGCTGCAGAACTGTGCCACAAGCCTTGAGTCAGGACCGTAACGCTGCCTGTAACTCAAGGGCATGAATCCCAGACTCTGGGGCGTGAGTTCTATACTCAGATTTCACCAACGAATTGTCAAGGGTAAACTCCTTGGGCACTACTACAGAATTAACACACCATCACAAACAGTCCCGTTCTTGCACCAAGAATTACAGCAATGTTCAGGCTTCTCCTGGTCCAAAAGGACCAGTCACTTACTCAGGGGCTGACATAATTGCCCGGCTCCTGGACAAGGAGTGGGGGACGTGGTTCTTCACTCCAGGAAGGGGCGGGACCTTTGGCAGAAGGGGCGAGGTTGGGGGCAGCCAGCCCTCAACTCTGCCTGGAAAATGCCTCACAGCACTCTAATGGCAAGGGACCAAGGCTCCAGCTCCAGCCACTGCTGCAGAAATGGAGGCTAGGAGCCATGGGCTTTTTTGAATCATTGGGCCCTGGGGCAGTAGTCCCATTGGTGGGCCTGCACTTACCCCACATCCGTTACACTTTTGACTTGACAATACTTGCAGTCAATCCTATAATAAACTACATGCAGAATAGGAAACGGGAACTAGAGAGTTATTTATGAGATGGAAGCTGGCAAACAGATGCACACAATGAGTTGTAATCTTAAGTTTCAAAATAGAAGCGTTCAAAAATTATAGAAGCTTTTATAATCGGCAAACTCGGTATGTCATTTAGGCCTAACCCAGGCTATGTAGCTGGGGATCTCTCACTTATGCCTATAAACACTTTGCCCCCCAGAGTCCAAGCTGCGCAGTGATAACAAATTCCTTTGCTTTGGGATTCTCAACCTTTTCCTGCTATCTGCTCTTCCTTACAAACTCAGCTCAAGGGAGGAGTCCACTTCCATAACTCATCTTCACAAGGAGGAGGCAGAATGGCTACAGAGTCTTTTGTCCTCATTGATGGTATAAAGGGAAATTCCATCCCCAGTGTTCCACAATAGTGTGGTATGGATGAATCTTTCCTGTTGGGAAGGATGTAACACCTTGGGTGTGTCTAGACTACAGAGTTTTGTCGACAAAAGTGGACTTTTGTCGACAAAACTATACCTACATCTACACTACCGCTGAGTTCTGTCGACATAAGGTCGACAGAACTCAGCAGTTTTGTCGACGCTGGTAAACCTCATTTTACAAGGCATAACACCTTCTGTCGACAGAGTTTCTGTCGACAGAAGGTGTTATTGAATGTAAACTGTCCTTTGCGTCTACACTACCATTTCGACAAAGCAGCTTGCTTTGTCGACAGAACTCAATGTAGTCTAGACGCTCTTTGTCGACAGAAGTTTTGTCGACAGTATCTGTCGACAGAAGCCTGTAGTCTAGACGTACCCCTTGTGTTGAGGATCAGCCCTACACACCAGTTAATGGTTCTCTTACAAAGATGCAGTTCAGCTGCTCGCATATTACCTCACCACACGAGACACAGATGTTATAAGTGCAATTAATGCACGTAACCATTTACAAGCATTCAATATAATCCTAACTCATTCTTATATTTCCAATACCTATTTTAACAATGCTAACCCCCAGGTAAGCCAGACTGAATCCCACTCTGTATTTGTCAATGTTCACTTGAGATGGGAAATTTGGCATGAGCTGGTACCTGATCTGCCAGCATCACACAGATCAGCCAGCCTGGTTGTGAGGGTGAGTTAGAATAGTTGTGCATCTCTAGGTGGAATCCAAGATCTGGATATCCTGTCCCATTCCAGTGAAGGTTTGTTTCCTATCTCCTCAGTACTTTCAGGTTCACGGTGATTTTGGTAACGCATCATTTGGGTCTGATCTAAGGCTAGACATTCTAAGAAATGTTCATTTTAATAGCAGTCTGAGATATAAAGAGGGAAGATGACAGAGTTCCTTCAGTTTTGCCTTCAGACGGAGATATAAGCCATTATTAATAATTAATCTGGAGGTAGAAAACTAAACCCAAATCCTTATAGATCATTAGCAGAGGAGGTTGAACAATCTGTGGGAAGCAAGGCTTTTTTTTATGATATCTGCAGGAACCTGGTCTATTATATCTTATACTTAAGTATGGCAAGCACCCTTTGACATTAAGCGTGTAAATCTTTAGAGGCCTTAGAACTCTGGTATATAGTTTATACAGAAGATTATTGACACCACAACTGGATTTCAATAAGACTTCGATAATTCACTGAGCCTTAAACCCTTCTATGAAGCATCAAAAAGAATTACTTTACCTTGAATCAGTTCTTGCCGTTTGATAGAGAAATAAGTTTAAACAGTATTTTCAGGGGCTATGTGGTTTACATTGTGGCTGTATTTTATCTTCACTTGCTATGAATTCAGGGCGCTCTTTTCTGACAAGGTCCTATGTGAGAAGGAATAAGACCTTGGTCCTTCTAACATGTGTGCAGTTGCTATCACAGAGCGGTCACAGCTGCCATCACAGGGCGTAATTAGTCACAGGGCTGTCCTTAGGATTTATGCAGCCCGATGAAGTACTATTAAACGGGTTCTCATATGCTTAGTGGCAGCCATACCAGGGAGAAGGTAGTGATCTTTTTAGAGATATGCTTTCATAATTTTCAATAACACACTAATGAAATTGTAAAGCGAGTTTTAAACTGAGGTCCTGTAAACCAATCCAGTAAATTCAGAAAATGGCAGTATACACCAGTGTTTGGCAAATGCTTGTTAAATGGCTTCATTACCACTAGAATGGCTCTTTCACAGGTGCGATGTTCTGCTAATTGCTCTGGCAGGTTTATTCACTTTTAAGTTAACAAGATCCTCTCTGGAGGAACCAGAGGGCTCCTCTAGACTACATTCCTCTGTTGAAAGAGGAATGTAAATGAGCCTGATCGAAAGTGCAAATGAAGCGCGTATTTAAATCTCCCATGCTTCATTTGCATATTCACGTCCAATCGCTGTTTCAAAAAAGGGTAGTCAGGAGTACAGATTCTTTTGAAAGGTTTTTTTTCCCCTAAAGAACCACATATAGACTGTGGTTTCACTTTTGAAAAACCCTTTTTTGAAACAGCGATCAGACACGAATATGCAAATGAAGTGTGGGATATTTAAATCTGTGCTTCATATGCACTTTCGATCAGGCTCATTCACATTCCTCTTTCGACAGAGGAATGTAATCTAGAGGAGCCCAGAGTCACAGAACAGGGATAGTGATAGAAATGTAGCCGTGTTAGTCTGGGGTAGTTGAAGCAAAATGCAGGACAATGTAACACTTTAAAGACTAACAAGATGGTTTATTAGATGATGAGCTTTCGTGGGCCAGACCCACTTCCTCAGATCAAATAGTGGAAGAAAGTAGTCACAACCATATATACCAAAGGATACAATTAAAAAAAATGAACAAATATGAAAAGGACAAATCACATTGCAGAACAGGAGGGGGATGCGGGGGGGGGGGGGAAGGAAGGAAGGTAAGTGTCTGTGAATTGATGATATTAGAGGTAGGGAGAGTGGGATGTTTGTGAGTTAATGGTATTAGAGGTGATAATTGGGGAAACTGTCTTGGTAATGGGTGAGATAGTTCAAATGTTTGTTAAGTCTTTGTTGGCAAGTGTCAAATTTTAACATGAATGACAGTTCAGAGGATTCCCTTTCAAGTGCAGATGTAAAAGGTCTTTGTAGCAGAATGCAGGTGGTCAAGTCATTGAGAGAGTCCTTTCTGGTTAAAATGGCAAGAAACTGTTTTCTCTTTGTGATCTTGTCTGATATCTGTTTTGTGGGCATTAATCCTTTGGCGAAGTGTCTGAGATGTTTGTCCAATGTACATAGCAGACGGACACTTTCGGCACATGATAGCATAGATTATATTTCTGGATGCGCAGGAATATGTGTTCTTGATCTTATAACTTACTTGGTTAGGTCCAATAATGGTATCAGCAGAATGAATATGTGGACAAAGCTGGCAACGGGGTTTGTTGCAAGGGAAGGTACCAGGGTTGGTATTAGTGTGGTATGTCCTGTGGTGGTTGGTAAGAATCATCTTGAGGTTAGGTGGTTGTCTATAGGAGACTATGGGTCTGTCTCCCAGAGCCTCTTTGAGTATGGTATCCTGTTCCAATATAGGCTGTAGTTTATTGATAATGTGTTGGACAGGTTTAAGTTGGGGGTTGTAGGTGATGACAAGTGGTGTTCTATTGTTGGTTTTCTTGGGTCTGTCTTGAAGTAGATGGTTTCTAGGTATTCGTCTGGCTCTTTCAATTTGCTTTTTTATTTCTCTGGGTGGGTAGTTGAGATTTATAAATGCTTGGTAGAGATCCTGAAGCTTCTGGTCTCTGTCAGTGGGATTAGAGCAGATGCGGTTGTATCGAAGGGCTTGGCTATAGACGATGGATCGCGTGGTGTGTTCTGGATGGGAGCTGGATGCACGTAGGGATAGGAAGAAGTGGACGGGTGGACATCAAGACCCAGTGGTGCCTCACATTTTTGGATACCCTACACAACTGCATATCCTGCATATTGGTAAGGATGGCCCTGAGTAGTCATATAGTGATGAAGTAAACTGGACTATATGTGTGAAAAGTTATCGATATGCATTAGTTCTTTGCACAATTAGGCTAGGTCTAGACTACAGTCTTCTATTGGCAAAAGCTCCGCAAATTGCGCTCTGTAATTTGCATTGCTTTTTTCAATAGCTTTTCTGGAAGAGGCTTTTCTGCCATTTGGCCCTATCTAGATGGGGCCAAAATGACAGAAAAGTCTCCTCTTTTGGAGGAGCCCTTATTCCTCGTAGAATGAGGAATACAGGGTTCCCCGAAAGAGCGCATTTGCTCTTCCGCAAAAAAAAGCGGAAGAGCAAACACATTCCCGGGATGTGGTGGGGTTTTTCTGGGATACCTCTGGTATCCCGGAAAAATCCCGCAGTGTAGACATAGCCTTAGGGTTCAAGGACTATCTATAGTTGGTAAATATACATGTTCTTAAAAGGCAGACAGTCTGAAGAATACTCTTACCCACTAATAGTTTTTTCACACAAATCTTTAAATTTTATCTAATTAAAAAATAGGATGATTTACATTCCTACTATATGCTTACACTGATGGATAAAGAAAAAACCCTACTCACACGAAAATTAGTCTGCTCCCCAAGTTTTTAAGTGCTAGTTGCCAAAACGTAATGAAGTATTGACTAATGAAATAGCTGCTATTGGGAGAGGAACTTTCAACATTAAACACGCCAAATGTAGTTCACAGATCAATAACGAGAATACGGCAGATAGGAATGGGATAAGAGGGAAGGTCCAGTCTGAGAGCCCCAGTGCTCTTAAGGAGGATGAAACTCTCAAGGGAACAGAGCATACAATGGGAGCAGAGGGAAACCATCCCGTAGTTGGGACCCTCCTCCCAGAGGATGTTGCGGTATCCTCTCGTACTGAGGATACCTCTGAGGGGGAAGGAATGCCAGTTAGGAAGAGGCAGGTGTTAGTAGTGGGTGATTCGATCATTAGAAACATAGATGGGTTTGTGATGACCGGGAGAACCGTATGGTCACTTGCCTGCCTGGTGTGAAGGTTGCGGATCTCTCGAGGCATCTAGACAGACTTATGTGTAGTGCTGGGGAGGAGCCAATGGTCGTGGTACATGTAGGTACCAATGACATAGGGAAGGGTAGGAGAGATGTCCTGGAGGCCAAATTTAGGCTGCTAGGAAAGAGACTGAAATCCAGGACCTCTATGGTGGCATTCTTGGAAATGCTTCCAGTTCCACGCGCAGGGCCAGGTAGGCAGGCGGAGCTTCGTAGTCTCAATGCGTGGATGAGATGATGGTGTAGGGAAGAGGGGTTTAAATTTATTAGGAACTGGGGACACTTTTGGGAGAGGGGGAGCCTATACAGGAAGGATGGGCTCCACCTAAACCAGGGTGGAACCAGACTGCTGACACTAAACATTAAAAAGGCCGTAGAGCAGTTTTTAAACTAAGAGATGGGGGAAAGCTGATTGGTGCGGAGATGCACGTAAATCGGAGGGAAACTTCTCTTGGAGGAGAATCCATTGATAGAGATTCTCTAAGCTGTAGTCAGAAAGAGAGGAGGGAAGAGGGCAAACCATGGGCCAGAGCAGACAAACAATCGCATACAAAGGAATCCAATGCATCAGGGAAGGGCAGACAAATAAGCAGTGGCAAATTTTTAAAGTGCTTGGAGTCTGACTAATAAGATGGGTGAACTAGAGTACCTCATATTAAATGAGGAGATTGACATAATAGGCATCACTGAAACCTGGTGGAATGAGGAAAATCTGTGGGACACAATCATACCGGGATATAAAATATATAGAAAGGATAGACCAGGCCGGGTGGGTGGCGGAGTAGCACTGTATGTGAAAGATAATGTAGAATCAAACTAAATAAAAATATTAAGTGAATCAACAGGTTCAATAGAATCGCTATGGATAGTAATTCCATGCTCCAATAATAAGAAATTAGCAGTAGGGATATATTACCGACCACCTGACCAGGACAGCGATACTGACATTGAAATGCTAAGGGAGATTAGAGAGGCTACCAAAATAAAGAACTCTGTAATAATGGGGGATTTTAATTACCCCCATATTGACCGGATCCATGTCACCTCAGGTAGAGAAGCAGAGATAAAATTTCTCAATGGCTTAAATGACTGCTTCTTGGAGCAGCTGGTGCAGGAACCCACAAGGGGAGAGGCAATTCTCGATTTAGTCCTGAGTGGAGCGCAGGATCAGGTCCAGGATATAACCATTACAGGACCGCTTGGGAATAGTGACCATAATATAATAACATTCAACATTCCTGTGATGGGAAGAACACCTCAGCAGTCCAGCACCCTGGCATTTAATTTCAAAAAGGGGAATTACACAAAAATGAGGAGGTTTGTTAAACAGAAATTAAAAGGCACAGTGACTAGAGCCAAATCCCTGAAAGCTGCTTGGAAACTTTTTAAAGACACCATAATAGAGGCCCAACTTAAATGTATACCCCAAATTAAAAAGCATAGCAAGAGACCTAAAAAAGAGTCACCGTGGCTTAACCACCATGTAAAAGAAGCAGTGAGGGACAAAAAGGTATCTTTTAAGAAGTGGAAGTCCAATCCTAGTGAGATAAATAGAAAAGAACATAAACACTGTCAAATCAAGTGTAAAAATGTAATAAGAAAAGCAAAAAAAGATCTTGAGGAACAACTAGCCAAAAACTCAAAAAGAAATAACAAAATGTTTTTTAAGTACATTAGAAGCAGGAAGCCTGCTAAAAAACCTGTGGGTCCCCTAGATGATCGAGCTATAAAAGGAGCAATCAAGGACGATAAAGCCATTGCAGAGAAACTAAATGATTTCTTTGCTTCAGTCTTCATGGCTGAGGACGTTGGGGAGATTACTGAATATGCACCGTCCTTTGTGGGTGATCAATCTGAGGAACTGTCCCGGATTGAAGTGTCATTAGAGGAGGTTTTGAAACAAATAGAAAAATGTAATGTTAACAAATCTCCGGGACCGGATGGCATTCATCCAAGGGTTCTAAAAGAACTAAAATGGGAAATTGCTGAGCTATTATCTGTGGTTTGTAACCTATCCTTTAAATCGGCTTCCGTAACTAATGACTGAAAGGTAGCCAACGTGACACCAATATTTAAAAATGGCTCTAGAGGCGATCCTGGCAATTACAGACTGGTAAGTCTAACTTCAGTACCGGGCAAATTAGTTGAAACAATAGTAAAGAATAAAATTGTGAAGCATGTAGAAGAACATAATTTGTTGGACAAAAGTCAACATGGTTTCTGTAAAGGGAAATCCTGTCTTACTAATCTGTTAGAGTTCTTTGAAGGGGTTAACAAACATGTGGACAAGGGGGATCCAGTAGATATAGTATACTTAGATTTTCAGAATGCCTTTTATAAGGTCCCTCACCAAAGGCTCTTGTGTAAATTACATGGCCATGGGATAAGAGGGAAGGTCCTTTCTTGCATTGAGAACTGGTTAAAAGACAGGAAACAAAGGGTAGGAATAAATGGTAAATTTTGAGAGTGGAGAGGGGTAACTAGTGGTGTACCCCAAGGGTCAGTCCTGGGACCAATCCTTTTCAACTTATTCATAAATGATCTGGAGAAAGGGGAAAGCAGTAAGGTGGTAAAGTTTGCAGATGATACAAAACTGTTTAGGATAGTCAAGACAGAAGCAGACTGTGAGGGACTCCAAAAAGATCTCACCAAACTGAGTGATTGAGCAACAAAATGGCAAATGAAATTTAATGTGGAGAAGTGTAAAGTAATGCACATCGGGAAAAATAACCCCAACTATAGGTACAGTATGATGGGGGCTAATTTGGCTATGACAAATCAGGAAAGAGATCTTGGAGTTATCGTGGACAGTTCTCTGAAAACTTCCGCACAGTGTGCAGCGGCGGTCAAAAAGGCAAATAGGATGCTAGGAATTATTAGGAAAGGGATAGAAAATAAGACACAGAATATCTTACTGCCCCTGTATAAAACTATGGTACGCCCACATCTTGAATACTGTGTACAGATGTGGTCTCCTCACCTCAAAAGGCTTCAGAAAAGGGCAACTAAAATGATTAGGGGTTTGGAATGGGTCCCATATGAGGAGAAATTAAAGCGACTGGGACTTTTCAGTTTAGAAAAGAGGAGACTGAGGGGGGATATGATAGAGGTTTATAAAATCATGAGTGGTGTGGAGAGGGCCGATAAAGAAAAGTTATGTATTAGTTCCCTAACTAGAAGAACTAGAGGGAAATTAATGGGGAGCAGGTTTAAAACTAATAAAAGAAAGTTCTTCTTCACACAGCGAGTAGTCAGCCTGTGGAACTCCTTGCCAGAGGAGGCTGTGAAGGCTACGGCTATAATAGAGTTTAAAGAGAAGCTAGATAACTTCATGGAGGTTAGGTCCATAAAAGGCTATTAGCCAGGGGATAAAATGGTGTCCTTGGCCTCTGTCTGTCAGAGGCTGGAGAGGGATGGCAGGAGACAAATCACTTGATCGTTGTCTTCGGTCCACCCTCTCTGGGGCACCTGGTGCTGGCCACTGTCGGTAGACAGGATACTGGGCTAGATGGACCTTTGGTCTGACCCAGTACGGACGTTCTTATGTTCTTATGAATATGGTTAGTCACTGCAGAAATGAAGCTACCTTGAGGCAGACACATGGCCACTCATTAAGAGGTATGTCTAGACTGCATGCCTCTGCCGACAGAGGCATGTAGATCAAGCTACCCGACATAGTCAATGAAGCAGGGATTTAAATAATCCCTGCATCATTAAAATAAACATGGTCAAGACTGCCGCACTGTGCTGATGATCAGCTCATCATCGGCACAGCGCAGCGGACATGTTTATTTTAATGAAGCGGGGATTATTTAAATCCCCATTTCATTGACTATGTCGGATAGCCTGATCTACATGCCTCTGTTGGCAGAGGCATGTAGTCTAGACATACCCTAACAGTGCACAGTAATGCTGCACAAGAAGTGGTGTAAATATATATATGCTGCTGCTGTCCACTGGCCATGAAAAGCTCCATTACAGAAGTCCTTTTATTATCAAAATATCTTTAAAGAGTCTGATAAAATCAGGACACTCCAGCAATGAGGACAACCAAATGGCAAAGAATAACAGCAAATAAGATGCCTGGAAAAGGTATGTGCTATCACTGCTCTCAGAGGGTTTCCTTTCTAAATTGCTTTTCTTTCTTGTCCTGTCAGAAGTTTTCAAAACCTCATTTTGGCTATATCTAGTCTACAAGCCTCTTTCAAAAGCGAGCGTCTAGACTACAAGCAGATTTTTGAAAAAGCGAGCCGCTTTTTCGAAAGAGAGTCTAGACGCTCTCTTTCGTAAAAGCACAGTTTGAATTCAATAGTGCTTTTTTTCGAAAGAGCACTTTCCAAAAAAGGCAGTATTCCTCGTAGAATGAGATTTACCGCGATCAAAAGAACTGCTGCTTTCTTTCGATTTACTTTCAAAATAACACAGCTGCAGTCTAGATGCAGGTGAAGTTTTTTTGAAAAAAAGGCTACTTTTTCAAAAAAAACCTGTAGTCCAGACACACCCTTAGAAGACTATTTCAGGCCAGTGTTTCTCTGGACTTGGCCATTTATAATTTCACATCCCTCCTGTGACAAGCAAACAAACCCAGAAAAGTGCATCATTATTTAAAGTTTGACCCCTTTTGTGAATAGAAAGCACAGGAGTGTAACAAAAGGTGATTATGCCTATGGCTGCAAAAGAGGCTTTGCACTGAGTTCTATAGGTCCATGGTGCCTGGGTGCCAGGAATATTCCTGGACCAGGGCCCAGCTCCAGCAAAGTTTGGAGGCTGGGTCTCTCGACAGCATGGTCTGCTGCCTCCATGGGCTCTCACCCTGGTGCATCCCTCAGCCTGCCTTCCAGGCCACATACTCCCCTCTGCCTTCTCAGCCCACCTGCCACCCTTAGGGGTATGTCTACACTGCATTTCTCTTTCGAGCGAATGCAGCTGAGCAAAATTGCAAATAAAGCGCGGATTTGAATTTCCCGCGCTTCATTTGCATAATCGTATCCAGCCGAATATCCTATTTCGAAAAAAGAAATTCTGTCTAGACACGGTTATTTCGACAGAAAACCCTTCTTTCGAAATTACCCTTAAACCTCATTTTAACCTTAAACAGCGTTTCTTTTTTCCAAATTGGGTATTTTGAAATAGCGCCCAGACGTGATTATGCAAATGAAGTGCGGGAAATTCAAATCCGCGCTTCATTTGCAATTTCACTCAGCTGCATTTGCATTCCTCTCTCAAAAGAGGAATGCAGTGTAGACATACCCCCTAGGTGATTTTAAATTATCGGGGGGCCCTGACACCACCACTGGCAGCACACTAGATGTGCAGGGGCTGTCTCCGTGCGCTGCTCCCATTCCGGAGTCCTGTGAGCAGTGCACGGAGACACATGGATACACACTCACACAGACCACATGGATGCACTAGCAGCTGTGCGGAGCATGATTCTGGAAGCACCTCTAGCCCTGCTGTCGTGCTGGTGCTGCACCTCAATCTCCTGCCCCAAACCAAGGTCTGCACCCCTCACCCAAACTGCCTTCCAGAGCCTGTACCCTTCACTTCCTCCTGCACCCACATTCCCTTCCAAACCACAATCCCTCGTCCCTTTCTGCACCCAAACTCTGTCCCGAGACCTGCACCCTTCACTCCTTCCTGCACTCCAATCCTCTGCCCCAGAAACTGCACCCAGCACACATACGCCCTCCCAGAGCCTGTACCCCTTCCACATCCCAAACTCCCTCCTAGCACCGTATGCAGGTGGGGTGAGGGAGTTTGAGTGGGTTGCAGTCTTTCAGAATTTTAGGCACCACCATTTCTGTATATCTGACGACCCTGTTTCAGCCACAGTTCCAGAGCAGAATACTTTGCTGCCATTATCTTGACTACACCTGCTTCTGCTTCCTGGTCTGGATAAACATGTTTTCTCTCCTTTCTTTGCTCCAGAGCGGTCAAGCTGCAATCCTTATGCTATTGTGATAAAAAAGGAACTATTTCTCTTCATGCCATCTCCTCTGCTTGGGAGTCTAGCATCTCTTGGCGTATGTTCATGGGTGGCAGATGCAGCCCTCCATTAGGGGAGGTAGCCCGCTGCTATACCGCTTCTCCTGCTCCCCTTCAGCTTCCAAGGACAAGAAGCAATGGGCTTAAACTGCAGCAAGGGAGGTTTAGGTTGGACAGTAGGAAAAACTTCCTAACTGTCAAGGTAGTTAAACACTGGAATAAATTGGGAGGTTGTAGAATCTTCATCTCTGGAGATATTTAAGAGCAGGTTAGACAGACATCTATCAGGGATGATCTAGATGGTACTAGGCCCTGCCATGAGAGCAGGGGACTGGACTCGATGACCTCTTGAGGTCCCTGCCAGTTCTAGTGTTGTCTGATTCCCCCTGCTCCTCCTGGCTGTCCTACTGGCATAGCCTCGAACCCAGGCTGGCATCTGGAACAGCCCCAAACCCCAACCAGGCCACCATCACCTGGAGAGTCTGGAGTAGCCCAATATCTAGGCGGAGCTCTGAGCCCAGGCTGCCTGGGGCTGAGGGGGAAAGCATTAATGGCAATTTGGGGAGGTTTAGCCTCCTCCTGCCTCTTACTACCCTCTGTCTATTCCTATATTCCAGTTCGACCATTGCCTGTGTCACCAGTAGGAACATGATAGCAACTACAGTTGTTGCTGATTTTAGAATTCTTGTCACATCCTCTGCTGTACAGTATTTGCTACTGTATCTCCTCAGGCGCGGCACCTCAGCTAGTACACCAGTATGTGATCCACACAACAGCTACCAGGGGGCAGCTACTGTCTATTTTAACTCCATCGACCTGAAATGAGACAGTTCAGGAATGCCTAGACTGCAGTCAAAGGTAAGTGTAGACCCAACTTCAATCTAGTAACAACTTCAACTTCAGTAACAATAGTAATGAATCCATGGTAGCGCAGGCTGTGTAAGCCCTCCCAGGTCCCTGGGTGTGTACTCAAGCAGCTTGGCTGTGTTGCAACCCCTCCTCCCTCCCCCCCACACACTTTAATACCTTCAAAGATCTGGGCCTATTCTCAGAGAATACGAGCAGCTTCCAGCTGGCACTAGCGAAAAAACAACTCTGGCTGCTCAGTCCTGCTACAAATCAGAATGCAGCGGGGATGCGTACAACACAATTGGACACGCACAGCTGGCCTGGGTCAGTTGACTCGGGCTCAGTGGATCTGACGGTCTCCACAGGTCCATGGGCAAAGTATGTGGGGAGTGGCACTACACTCCCAGTACGGGAGTGGGGAGGAGGGCAGCTGATCCCCAGTGCTGCCTGAAGTACAGTGTGCCAGTCCCTGCCAGGCCTCAGCGCTGCCCGAAGTACAGTGCGCCCACCGCCCCAGGCCTCAGCATTGTCAACGTGTGGCACTCCGGCATGGTGCTCCTGAGTCGATTAAAGGACTCGGAGCACCAGGCCCTTTTGAATAGCCAGGCAACAGGGACAATTGCCTTCTTTGCTCCCCTCTGCATCAGTGGACCTGCTAAGGCTTGTGGGGCCAGGCTAAGGGGCTGTTTAATTGTTCTGTGGACATTTGGGCTTGTGCTGAGCCAAGTTCAAGGATTGTGCCAGATGCGAGCGTCTCAGAGCTTAGGCCTGCTGTATTATGGTATATTACAGCTCAGGCTTGCTGTAACACTGCCATTGAACAGCCCTGTAGTCTGAGCCAGCTAGTATCTAATCGCAGTGTAAACCTACCGTAGGTGCCTATATTTAGAATCCAAAGTGTGACTGTTTTGGGCGTAACCTGCTTATGTCTTAGTTTATCCATCTAGAGTGTGGCTTTAATATTACCTACCTAGTTAATAATAAATGAATATAAACACCTCTGGCCATGGACCTGCCATGGTTCTGCATGACAAAGAGTCCATCTCTAACTTTAACATTGCATCTCCAAGCCTCCGATTTGCTGCAGAGCCCTGATGTATTCATCATAGAAGTTGCCCACTAGATGAAACAGATGTCCTGCATTAACCTCTCTTCCCACATGCAAACACATAGGCTATGTCTACACTGGCCCCAAATTCCGGAAAAGGGATGTAAATCAGGTAAGTCAGCATAGGGAAATCCGCGGGGGATTTAAATATCCCCCGCGGATTTCAATAAACATGTCCACCGCTTTTTTTCCGGCTTGGGGAAAAGCCGGAAAAAAAGCGTCTAGACTGGCGTGATCCTCCGGAATAATGCCCTTTTCCAGAGGATCTCTTATTCCTACCTTGTAAGTCATTCCTCACCATGGCTTCTCTGAGTTTGTCTCTACCCACTTGTGCTATTCCCATATATAGTTCCATGGTGACATGGCCCTTCTTTGTTTCCAGTATATTCCGTTTGGTTTTTAGATGCTGGAAAGTTCCTTGTGCAGCCACATGAGTCTTCTGTGACTCTTCTTGTCTTTCTTCAGCATTGGGGTAGCTTGATGTTCAGCCTTTAGTATTACATATTTTAGGAAATGCTGGTCCCCTTCGACTCCTTTTCTTCCCCAAGGTTCCCTCCATCGAACCTTGCACATTACATCTCTGGGTTGGTTGAAGTATGCTTCTTTGAAGTCCAGTGTCCTTGTTTTTCTGTCCTCACATTTTCCTTTCCTTAGGATCTTGAATTCTAGCAGATCATGGTCACTGCCTCCCAAGTTACCAACCATCTCCACATTTGCAACTAATTCATCCCTGTTGGTCGAAAACCAGATCAAAAAAGGATGATCTCCTAGTTGTTTCCTCAACTCCCTGAATCAGAAAAGTTTCCTGTACACTTGCACTAGGTTTCCTGTACACTTGCAAAAGTTTCCTGTACTAGGAACTTGCAGGACATGATGTTTTGCTGTATCAGTCTTCCAATAGGTATCAGGGAAGTGACAATCTTGCCATTAATACTAGCTCATATGTTTACTTGCTTGACAAATGCCTCATCCCCTTCCTTTTCTTGATTTGGTAGTCTATAATAGAATAATAGTAATCTTATGGTGTGGGATCTTTTTCCTTTTTATCCTCATCCAGATACTCTTAGTAGGTCTGCCACTTCCTTTTTCTTGGACCACAGTGTAAGCATGTACATTCTTGATGTACAGCATGATGCCTTCTCCTTTTCCCCCCATACCGATAGTTTTGAAACAAGCTATATCCCTCTGCATTGGTACCACAATCCTGGGAGTTGTCCCGCCAAGTCTCTGTAATGTCAGTTAAGTCATAGTTTTCTACATCCACTACAATTTCCAGTTCACCCTCTTTGTTTCCCACACTCCTTGGGTTGGTATAAGGGCACTGAGGATATTCTGCAGATTTCCGTGTTGTTTTTCTTCTTGCTTCTTTAATGCAACTGTGGTTTCTCATCCCTCCTCTGGAATTTTGCACCTTCCCCTGGTTTTCATTTCTAGAACCCCAGATGTACATTTGCCAGTTTTTGTTACCATCACCCATAAGTCCTAGTGTAAATCTCTCCTTATCCAAATGATGTCCAGAGATGCTCTTCCCACTATTTAACAGAGCCCATTCCAGCATAATAATCCTCATTCCTGGACCATCAGCTTCTTGAAAAAGCCAAAACCCTCTCACCACACCATTTGCAGAGGCAACTCCCCCATCCCCCGATTTATTGGTACCTTCCTGGGCTTTTACCTTCACCAGGGAGGATGGAACAATACTTGCATCCCAAACTATTATCCTTCTTCCAAACCCACTTAGGGTATGTCTACACTGTAGAGCTCCGCACTCCCCATGCTGCATGGGGGGCACGGAGCCCAAACAGTCGCTTGCGCCACTTGCTCCCATGCGGCGGCCTGGCTGAGCAGCGCAGAAGTCAGCCGAGTGCCACGGCAGGAGGTGAAGTGGGGCGAGGCGGTGACATTCACGACCAAGGGGCAGGGCCTGGAGCTGCTGTCACGCTGTACGTCATCACCCCACCACCCTTCGCCTCCCGCCATGGCACTTGGCTGACTTCTGCGCCACTCAGCCGGGCCGCCGTGGGGGAGCAAGTGGCGCAAGCGGCCGTTTGGGCCCTGCACTCCCCTGCAGCATGGGCCGCCCAGAGGGAACATCCAGCATTTCAGCAACAGCGCTGCCCATAGGGAACAGCCAGCATTTCAGGCAACAGAGCCACCCAGAGGGAACAGCCAGCATTTCGGCATTACAGACTCACAGACACTGGGCTACTATATATATGATAGATTTTGAAATAATGGGCAGCTTATTCTGATATTCCAGTAACCCTTGTTCCACAAGGGTTAAGGGGAATTTTGGCAGACTGTCACATCCTGAATTGAGGCCAGGAGCAGACTTCTTGGGATCCCTCATCTGGACAGCAGATGGATGACTTCATTCTCTTTAGGAAGGCGTTCCAGATTATCACTGTCCTTCTTGTCCTCTTGGGAATGATAGTCATGGAACCCCTATTCCTGGAATAATGCATCCCATGACTTCCAGCTGATGGTATCTCCTTTTGATCTCTTCCCTCAGGTGACTCTTTCAAGGCATTTTCAAAGTAGTATCTGAGCTGAAAACCTGCATGCAATTGCATACCTCTGTGTCTGGTTCTTCTCCTCCTTCTAGAGTTCCCATTTTCTTCCATCCCTCCTGAAATGCCCTCTCCGATTCTTCAGCATTCTATTGCTATAATATCAAATTCTGACTTTGACCCAAGAAGTAATTTTCTCTGGTGCAAAACAGGAACAATACTTGGGCCTTCTGTCCTTTAACATGTTGCAGTGTGAAGACTGTACTCCGTATAGAGTCGCTTCTATCCATTGGGGAAAGAAGGAAACAGTACATCCTCTGCAGGTCAAAATTGCTGATCCTTAATCGATGCACAAATTGTTGTGTCTAAACCATCCCAGGAAGATGGCTCTCCGATCTATTTCTGAAAATCTCTAGTGAAGGTCCTTCCATGATTTCCCCAGGCAGTTGTTTCATTGTCATGCGGGTCTTACATCTTGGAAGTTTTTTCTTGGATTTAATCCAAATCTGCTCTGCTGTAGTTTGAAGCCATTGCCTCTAGTCCTGCTCTCTGTAGGAGAACAATTTTTCTCCATCCTACTGCTATAATCTCCCCCATTATCTTCATTTCCCCTGTAGTCTAGACTCACCCCAAGTGACACTTTATTCTCTTCTCTGCCCCGAGGTGGCGCCAGAGTAGACTGTCCTGTTAGGCTATGTCTACCCAGCAGTGAAACACTTGTGACTGGCTCAAATTAGCTGACTCAGACTTGAAGGGGCTCCATGGAGTGGGGCTGTAAAGTGCTTGGGCTCAGACTGGAAACTCATCTCTGGGACCCCATCATGAGGGAAGGTCTCAGAGCCCTGCCTCCAGATCAAGCTTATACATCTATACAGTGATGTTTAGCTCCACAGCCCAAGCCCTGCAAGCCCAAGTCAGCTGACCTAAGCCAGCCGTGGCTGCGCCACAGGTCTTTTTTTCCAGTGGGGATGTAAGGCTAGATTTGAAGTCCTTGTTATGTAGGGCCTATCTCTGCAAGGTTCTGGCCACCTCGGGCAACAAGTCTCGAGCATCCTCCACTCTCAGAAAGTTCCAGAGGCACTCAGCCCCTCAGAGTCAGACCCTTAAGTTGTTTACATTGCATATTTACTTGCTCTGTAGTAGCCCTCCAACCGTTTCCATGGCAACTGTCAGCAGCGCAGCATACTATCCATTGCCGATGTACAGCAAATGTTTTCTTTACTTCTCTTTTAAAATATGCAACTTATTTATTTTTTACCAAAGTAATATCTTTAGTACAGCTAACTAGACTGCCACACTACCAGAGGAATGCTCTGGTAGCTTCCCTATAGCCCATTCTGCTAAATCATGCAGTAATGATCTCACAGGCCTTTTTTATTCCATTGCTTCCTGAGATTAATTCGTAAGAGGCACACTGGTAGCGCAACCAGCACCAACACTTGTGTTTGCACAACTAAATCTTCATACAAATGAAGGCCAATTAGAAATTACTGCAGTCATGCATGATCTTTTTTTATCCTTTTGGGGCTATTGCATAGTATTTATGCTTCTGTACGGCCATCACTTATAATTATGTTCTTTCATCTATAGCCTGGCTGAAAATCTTGTGCCTTGGATAAGCCTATTCCTTGCAATGCAGTATTAAAAATGACAGCATAAATTTTGCACGGAGTGTACTATCCTCCAAATCTTTATGGAATTTGCTTGCATGAATACAGTTTAACTTGTACCCAATGATGCAGTTTCAAGAAAGAAAAGAATATCATCCGGCTGTCTGAAGCAACCAACATCTGCTTTTGGACATTTCGTACTAATGCTGACATTGCCTAGAGGAAATGTATCCCTTCTCTGTGTTTCCTAACAAGAGTTCTAGCACAAGATGGGGATGGATAGGATGAAACAGAAAAAAAGTTATCTGAGACAGAGGTCTCCAAACTGATCGACAAACGGCAAATTGAGAATATTGGAAGGAAAATGCTTTGTATCATCAATCTGGCTTCTATTTGTTCCTCCAGAAGCACATTTAAAGGGCCACTGTCAAGTATTTATCCTATTTTGATTTACTTAAAACTCTGGCTCATCCGTCTTTCATCTTTCTTTCCTCCTATGTATCCAGAATGCTGTTGCCAACGTCATCATGATTAGGGAGGGTGCGGTAATTGTTAAAGTTCTGCCTTGGGACACAAAAGAACTGGCATCATTTCCTGGATCAGCCACAAACTTCCTCTGTGATCCGTGGAAAAACACTTAGAATACCCTGTATCTCTTTCTTGCACTTGTGAAATGGGTTTTGTATGTACTTCCGGGGTGATGTGAGAATACGGTGCATTAAAAATTGTGAATCACTCAAACGCTAGGATAATGAGGGCCATCCCTCAATGTCTCATGGTGCTATGACTAGGTCATCATTCTTGTTCTGCCCTTATGTTTCTCCCAATGAACTTCAACTTTTTCCATAACTCTGCTCCTATCCCTACTTCAGGTCATTACTTCTTCCACCATCAATTCAAGCAGGAAGAGGTTTTTGCGCAAAAAAGTGCTGCGTAGACATTGCCTTTTTGTGCAAAACCCCCCTTTTGCTCAAAAGCCCTTCTTCAAAAAATGAAGGAAGAAAAAGGGTTTTTTGCACAAAAAGGTGCCGTCTACACAGCGCTTGTTTGTGCAAAAACCTTTTCCACAAAAAGGATTGGAAGACAAAATGCAAATGAGAGTGAAACATATGCAAATGAATGCTCCATTTGCATTTCCTTTTCTGGAAAAAGCTTGTAGTGTAGCCGTAGCCTTTGAGTCTCTTGAAAGTGTAATAATGTTGCCTTATCTTACGCAATTATACTGCCTGTACCGCAAAAGAATCAGAATGCTTCATAATTTTTAATATATTTACACTCACAATATCCTTGTGAGGCAGAGAACTATTATTATCCCCATTGAACAGATGAGGACCTGAGGCACAGAAAGAATAAGACCAAAGGTTATACAGTAAGCCAGTGGCAGAGTAGAGAACTGGAGCCAGCTCTCTAACTGGAACCCGGACTCCTAGACCATTCTCCTTTCCCTGTGCATAGTACAGCATTTTCTTCTCTGATGTTGTAGCAATAGTCACCCAAGCCACAGAAGAAATAGTCATTAACTAACACATATTATTCCCAAAGCTGTTATCAATGCCATCAACAATACCAGGACCATGCGTCCATGTTGACTGATTTTCCATAAAACACAGGAGTGAGCGTGTGGAAAAAAGACAAGACGATCTGAAAACATGTTTCAATTAGGAGAAAACATGAGAGGTAATAGTGCTTGATGGAAAAGGGCAAAAATCCTTTGTGTCTGAATCATGGTGAAGGAATGTATTCAGGAATTTAACGTACTTGATATTAGAAATAAGACAAAGATTTATTTTAAAGATCAAAAGACCCACTGGTATGGCAAGTCTTTAGTGTATCTACCTTTTATCATCGTCATGCAGCTATAAATTAGTGAGCAGTGCAGGAGAATAAAAAATACATAAAAACAATGAGAGGAAAGCTGCAAGACACTAGGCAACTCAGACTCACAGAAAATTCATAAGATGTCATGTTTTCAAAACGCTGAAAAGCCTTTGATGCAACACTTTTGTCCAGCCTTAAATTTTGTCTAGCCTTGTTATGTTTTTTTTTCTTATTTCAACACAAACATTTTAAGTACTTAGGACTTCCACTAAGTTTTGTAACCCTGGCGTTATTAGCTGTCTCAGTTAATGATAACTCATTTGGATGGTATTTATCTTTTGCTTTTTAGGACATCAATTTGAGCTCTGATTTTTGCTATTTGTCTATTATATCATGGCTTTTGCTACTGACAGGGGAGTGCCGTGTGCAGGCATAAGACTTCTCCCTATTGCATTTTCTGTTGACCCCTGTTTTCAACAGGAAACACATGGTGCCAACTTGAAGGTCTGCTAAGATTCAGTGGAGGAATTCTACCCTTGACAATTGGGGTGCAATACCATGACTAATGCCTTAGCATCCCTTCGCTACTGCAACTCATACTCTTAGGCAACAGCACTGCTGCATGGATAATCAGCACCATCAAGAAGCTGAAAAATTATGTTCCTATAAGCATGGGGACATTGGTGAAAAAGAGAATCTAGCACACAAAATAAATTCACTAGTCAATCACTGAACCTTCCTCCATGGCCACTTGATCATTGATCCTGGAAGAAGCTAAACAATCTACTCTCTAGCTCATCCTCAATTGCTACAACTATTTATCCAGTGGACCTGGTTTCCTCTCCACACTGTGGCTGTGTCTAGACTGCATCCCCTTTCTGTAAAAGGGATGCAAATTGGACACATCCCAAATGAAGCGGGGATTTAAATCCCCCCCGCTTCATTTGCATGAACATGTCTGCCACTTTTTTCTGGCTCAGAGCTTTGCTGGAAAAAAGCGCCAGTCTAGACGCGGATCTTTCGGAAAATAAAGCCTTGTCCGAAAGATCCCTAATTCCTCTTAAAATAAGGAATAAGGGATCTTTTGGAAAAGGCTTTATTTTCCAAAAGATCCCCATCTAGAGTGGCACTTTTTTCCGGCAAAGCTCCGAGCTGGAAAAAAGTGGCAGCCATGTTTATGCAAATGAAGCGGGGGGGATTTAAATCCCCACTTCATTTGCAATTGCGATGTGTCTAATTTGCATCCCTTTTACGGAAAAGGGATGCAGTCTAGACACAGCCTCTGATTGTAGGGAAGGTCTGCAGATAACCATTCATGTAATGGAAGGGTATCCATCTTGACATCTGGCAGGCAATTTACAATACCTAAAGCCTCCCTTAAAACAGAGGCTATCGTCTGATTATGTAACCTGAACGTTGAGCTCTAATGACTGCATATGACAAGGAGAAGGCCTTCCAGGGGACAAATTAAGTGGGTAACTACTCCCCTGTTTCAGTTCTCCGCTCTCAGGCTTCCCCTAAATTACTAAGTAGAGTTGAAGGTCTCAGTCCTTATCTTTACAGTACTCGGGGTCCTGAGCTCAAGATACTTTAATGGTTGCCTAAAACTCCACAAGGAGATACATGACAAAGCCCTGGCTGGAATGATTCATTTGGGGTTGGTCTTGCTTTGAGCAAGGGGTTGGACTAGATGACTTCCTGAGGTCTCTTTGAACCCTAATCTTCTATGATTCTATGGAACTTAGTACCACAACCTTATCTATGCAGAATAGAGATTTCTTGGAGGCTGGTCCAAGATGATGGAATTAACTCTTCCAGGAAGTAAAGGTAGCCATCACTGTCTGCTCCAAATGCAAGGCACACTTCTTTCACTGGCCTTCTCCACTAGGTGCACAAAATAAATGTGGATATAGGAAAACCCAATGGTATTTATTCATTGTTTTTTACTCCCCCCCAAAAAATCCCTAGATTAAAACTACCCAGACAAAATACTTCTCTGAACACACCCTCTGAAGAGAGAGAATGAATTAGTCATGTTAGTCACATTGCTTAATGCATGTCTGAAAAGTGCTTGGATACTGTAGTTATGAGGGTAGCATACGCACCTAAATTAAACAAGATGCGCGTCTGAATTCCCAATCCTTTTCTGGATTAGTCCACAAAGCACTGCTTACTCACTTCAAGGATTTCATCCTCCATGGACAGAAGTCAGACCAAGGGACGTACAGAGGCAGGAAGTTAGGAGGAGATGCTATGACAGAACATCCTAGACTCAGAATACTCTTTGAGGGTCCATTTACACAGCAGTGTTATTTCAGAATAATTGACATTATTCCAAAATAACATAGCACATGTCTATACTACAAGCCTTTATTTCGAAATAATGGTGAGCTGGAGGACTTCTTATTCTGACACCTGTAACACTCATTTCATGAGGAGTAAGGAAAGTCGAAGAAAGAGTGTTCTTCCTTCAACTTCCCGCTGAGTAGACAGCACCAAAAGCTGAGTTAAGCTATTTTGACTTCAGCTACGCAATTGATGTAGCTGAAGTTGCATAGCTTAATTCAATGTTAGCCCTGCGTGTAGACGTACCCTTACTCTTCCAGTCTTGAGGAGGATATTTATTTGGTACTTAATGTTCCATGTCCCTTATCAAATCTCCATATGATGCCCTTTCCCTTACATTTCAGCTAAAATCATACAAGGATAGCGTGTGATTTAAAAAAAAAAGGTTTTTTACCACTTATTAAAATGTTTAGTACTGCCCCTTAAAATTTAAGCTGTCCTTTAGTCTGTCAACCATTTGCTCATTGAGGGTATGTCTACACTAGAAAGTTAGTTCGAACTAACGTCCGTTAGTTCGAACTAACTTTCCTAGGCGCTACACTAGCGCTCCGTTAGTTCAAACTTAATTCGAACTAACGGAGCGCTTAGTTCGAACTAGGTAAACCTCATTTTACGAGGACTAACGCCTAGTTCGAACTAGCTAGTTCGAACTAAGGGCTGTGTAGCCCTTTAGTTCGAACTAGTGGGAGGCTAAGGCTTCCCAGGTTTCCCTGGTGGCCACTCTGGCCAACACCAGGGAAACTCTATTGCCCCCCTCCCGGCCCCGGAGCCCTTAAAGGGCCACGGGCTGGCTACTCACTTTGTGCCAGTTGCAAGGCTGCAAGCACCCGTGCCTGCACAGCCTGCACCTGCCACAACATGAGCCAGCCATCTGAGGGTTCCCAGCCCTCCACTGCTCCCCAGGACCAGCCTGGCGGCTCCCGGGAGCCTGCCCGGGGGCGCAAAAGGCGGGCGCCCGCCTGGTCAAGTGCGGAGATCGTGGACCTCATCGAGGTTTGGGAGGAAGCCTCCAATGTCCACGATCTCCGCACTAGCCACCGGAACGCGGCCGTCTACGGATGCATGGCTGCCAGTCTGGCCGCCAGGGGCCACCAGCGCAGCCGGGAGCAGGTGCGCTGCAAAATAAAGGACTTGCGGCAGTCCTACTCCCGGGCCTGCCTGCCAGGGGCTGACCCGGAGGCCTGCCCCCACTTCCATGCCCTGGACCGCATCCTGGGGCCTCATGCCGTCCCTGCCCCCCGGGACGTGATTGACCCCGGGGCAGAGGGACCGCTCCTGGACACGGAGAAGGAGGAAGAGGGCTCTGAGAGCCAGGAGCCTGCCGCCAGCCTTCCCAGGACCCGGGACCCCCGAGGCACCCCACAGAGCCGCTCGCCTGCATCGTCAGAGGCCGGGGAGGCGTCCACCTGTGAGTACCCTCGTGTTCCCCTTATGTGTACGGGGGCCTGGGGTGAGAGGGAGCCCCGGGACCGTGCGCCTGGGCCTTGCCCACCATGGAGCAGCAGCTGGGGATCCTGCAGGGGCCCTGGCCTTGCAGAGGGGAGCTGGGTTTCACACACCTGGGCCCCTGGGGTAATTGACCGCTGGTCTTCTTGCACCACAGCTGCAGCACCGGGGCCTGCAGGGCGCACCACATCGCCTGCAGCAGCCGCCCGCACCCGGGCAAGCAGGACAGCCAGGAACCAGGAGGACTACCAGAGGCAGCATCTCCGGTTCCTGGACCGACAGCTCCGTCTCCAGGACCACTGGGTCCAGGAGGACCTCAGGCTGCGCCGGAGGAGTCTGGAGGCCCTGGAGGAGCAGGGCCGTGCCCTGCGAGGCCACCTCCAGAGCCTGCTGGACCGCTTTCCATTTCCTCCTCCCCCTGCTCCCCCTCTTTCTCCCCCTCTTGCTCCCCCTGCTTCCCCTCTTTCTCCCCCTCTTGCTCCCCCTGCTCCCCCTGCTCCTCCTGCTTCCGCTCCTGCTTCCGCTCCTGCTTCCTCCACACCCCCTGTCCTCTCTGCCCCCCCCTCCACAACCATTCCCCACCGACGCCCCCGGACCCGCAGTGTGGCGAGACGGGAGAGGCAGCCGGACTCCCACCCCTGAGCTTTCCTTTCCCTTCCTCCCTTCCCTCCCCTCCCCTTCCAGCTCCCTCGTCCCAGGTTTCCCCCTCCCTTCTCCCACCTTCATTCCTCCCTCCCCCACCCCAGTTCTGTGAAATAAACAGACGTTTTTGTTTGAAAAACAGGTGTCTTTATTTGACAGTAGGTAGGGAGGGGAAAGGGGAAGGGGGGGGTAGGGTGGAAGAAGGCCCCGGTGGGGCATGCAGGGAGAGGTCAGTCCTCCTCCTCCTCCACCTGGAAGCTCTCCCGCAGGGCTTCCCGGATCCAGATGGCCCCCCGCTGGGCTTCCCGGACAGCGGCGGTGCGGGGCTGACCGTAGTGTCCAGCCATGCGGTCAGCCTCAGCCATCCAGGCTGGCAGGAAAGCCTCCCCCTTCCGCTCACACAAATTGTGGAGCACACAACATGCCGCCACCACGGGAGGGATGTTGTGCTCGGCCAGGTCCAGACGGGTGAGGAGGCATCGAAAGCGGGCTTTCAGTCGCCCGAAGGCCCCCTCCATCACGATGCGGGCCCTGCTCAGCCTGTTATTGAAGGCCTGGCGGGAGGGATTGAGGTGCCCCGTGTAGGACTTCATGAGCCACGGCTGCAGTGGGTAGGTGGCATCCCCCACCAGGCAGATGGGCATGTCCACGTCCCCGACCCTGATGTGGAGGTTGGGGAAGAAGGTCCCGTCCTGCAGCCGCTGGCACACGGAGGAGTTGCGGTACACCCGTGCGTCGTGTGCTTTGCCGGACCAGCCCACATTTATGTCCGTGAACTGTCCCCGGTGGTCACACACGGCCTGCAGGATGACGGAGAAGTACCCCTTGCGGTTCACGTAACGGGACGCCTGGTGTTCCGGGGCACGGATGGGGATGTGCGTCCCGTCGATGGCCCCCCCGCAGTTGGGGAAGCCGAGGGCACCGAATCCCCGGATGACGGCGTCCGGGTCGGCGAGGCGGACCACCCTGCGGAGCAGCACCCGGTTGATGGCCTTGACCACCTGCGGAGAGAGACACAGCAAAGCGCCAATCAGTAGGGCGCCCGGGTGGCTGGGAGCGTGCGTGCCCTGGCAGTGCCCCGCGCCCCACTCCCGGAAGCAACCCCCCTGGCGGCGTGTAGTACGGCCGGGACAGCCCGACCCCTCCGGTGCGGGGCGCTTTCGCCTCCTCCTGCCCCCCCCCTTTGTCCCTGGGGCGGCCCATCCCCTCCTCGCAGCCCCCCTCTCCCCCGGCTCGGTGGCCGACGAGCACCGTACCTGCATGAGCACCGCTCCGACAGTGGATCTCCCCACGCCGAACTGGTTCCCGACGGATCGGTAGCTGTCCTGCGTGGAGAGCTTCCAGAGGGCGATGGCCACCCGCTTCTGGAGGGGGATGGCGGGCCTCATGCGAGTGTCCCTTCTTTGCAGGGCAGGGGCGAGCCACTCGCAGAGCTCCAGGAAGGTGTCCCTCCTCATCCTAAAGTTCTGGGTCCACTGTCAGTCGTCCCAGCGCTCCAGGACGATGCGGTCCCACCAGTCGCTGCTGGTGTCCAGACGCCAGATGCGGCGGGGCACGCCAGTGCCCGGGCGCCGCCGCGGCTCCTCCATGGTCCCCAGGGCGGCCAGGCGGAGAGGCAGGGGGCTGACGTTCCCCAGGTGGTGCCAGGTAGCCTCGAGCCATTGCTGGCAGGCTTGCAGCAGCAAGTCCAGAACGTGCACCAGAAGGTGCAGGGCGAGCCATGGCTCCATGTTGCCACCTGCGGCGGCCCCCCCGAAGGGAAGCACCGACACAGACGGGCACAGAGACCGACGCTTTGCTGTCCCTCGGCGAGGTTGGCAAGGAAGCAGGAAAAGCTGAGAACCGGCTGTCCAGGGGGGTCCGTTTAAGCTCGAGCCTCAGATAGCCTCAGACAGCAGCCACACAAAGCAACTGCTGACCTGATGCCCTGCCAGAACCGGTTTCAGCTGCCCTTAAATGCCCCCCTGCGTCCAATCAGTGTGGACGCGCTAGTTCGAACTAGCAAAACGCTAGTTCGAACTCGTTTTTAGTTCTAGATGCGTTAGTTCGAACTAGCTTAGTTCGAATTAACTAATTCGAACTAAGTTAGTTCGAACTAGCGCTGTAGTGTAGACGTACCCTGAGGTATTTATACATGGCCTTCTTAGAACTCTTTTCTCTTTCTAGCTGGATTTCTATCAACAAACTCTGTATATAAGCACCTCACAGAAATGAAGCAGAGACAGATTTAGCTGCCATATCCAAGGTACCACAGCATGTCTGTGGCAGAGCTGGGAACGGAGCTTAAAATTCCAGAGTCCAAATCTAATGACAATACTGCCTCTCCACCAAACAGACATCACCACTCACCTTGATTGCACTCAATCCTCATTGATCGTGAACCAACACAAATTGCTATCAGACTTTCCTGAGGAGATCAATTAATGTGGTGCTTTCAAGCTTTTGCATTTGTGGATTTCAAATGGAGTTGTGGAACCCTTTGGAGAGTTTAGACATAGTCTGCTGCAGGGATGTAAATGAGTAGTTGAGTATACGATTAACCAAGAAGCCTGGGTTCATCATGTTAATTACTCGCATTTCCTGCCCCCTTGCTGTCTCTGTATCAGAAACAGCAAGGGGGGAGGAAGCAGGAGACAGTGCTAGGGGGAGCGGCCTGCTTCCCCTCTGCACTGCTGCCTCTATCAGGGAGGTGGAGCAGCCTCTGTCCTCAGACAGCTCGGACCTCCCATGGACAAAGCCTGCTTCGTGGCAGCCTCCTCACCCCCACAACAGCCTTCGTCTGTGGGGAGCTCAGACCCTCCACAGATGGGGGCTGCTGACACCCCACGCTGCTGCCTTCATATCAGAGGCAGAAGTGTGCACTGGCAGGGGACTCCCTGGAAGTGAGGCTAGATTGCACTAGCTGCCAGCCCCACCCCCAGGGACTACTGAATAGTCAAGTAACCAATACAAATTCATGTGGTTACTCGACTATTCAATTGCCCGATATCTAACATCCCTAGTCTGCTGACCCATCTATATGAGACCACCCACTTAATTTTTTGCATCAAGTTAGCTACTGTAGCTATTTCAGATAAGTGCAATGTTTTTGAGTTTAATGCTGGAGGCTAAAGAAATTTTGCTTGAGGATAAAACATAGGAATTATTTAAGAACCAAAAGGTATTGTAAATTTAATAACTGTCATGAATAAGTAATAACAACATAGTTAAAAAATAAAAATCCTGTACTGAAATCCTACCAGCGAAAGGTGCACTGGTCAGATGGAACCATTTAATCTCAATTGTTCCTGTACTATGGACAACGTCTAACTCTGTTACTTTGAGGAATCAGACACTCTGATTGTGCTGATAGGGTGTCTTTAGCCTGCGTGACCTCCACTCAAAATCAATCCTTGCTCATTAAAGTATTTCCTTTGGACACTGTGGTTCTAGATGCATGGAGTTACCTCGTTATATTTCCTGGCTTGCCTCTTTCTCAGTCAGCTACACCCACAACCAGTACTCAAATAAATACTGAGGTGTCAAGGCAACAGGAGTGCATATATTCAGTTAACATGGTATAAAAGCTGGCAGCTAAGATTTAAAGTTCACATATAAACTATCATAATGAATTTGTCACTATGGGTACGTATACGCAGTAGTACAAAAGTCAAATTAAGCTATGCAACTTCAGCTATGTCAATATTGTAGCTTAAGTCAAAATAGTTTAACTTGTCTTTAGATGCTGTCTACACAGCAGGAAGCTGAAGGAAGAACTCTCTTTCAACTTCTCTTACTCCTCATGAAATGAGGGTTACCATGAGTTGGAGTAAGAAGTCCTCCATCTTGATATTATTCCGAAATAAAGGCTTCTAGTGTAGACATACCCTATGAGGTTAGGATACCTAATAACATTAGATAACCACATAAGTCATAACATCAACCTCTCACGCAACAGCACATCCTCGAATGTGATCTATGCCATCAAGTTCCAGCAATGCCCCTCTGCCATGTATTTTGGCCAAATTAGATAGTCTCTATGACAAAGGATAAATGGAGACAAATCAGACATCAGAAATGATAACACAGAGAAATCTGTAGGGGGAATATTTTAACCTGCCTAGGCACACAGTCATGGATTTAAAAAGTAGCCATTCTTCAAAGGAATGTCAAAGGAGTTTCTTCAAAGAACTTACAAAGGAATTTCACCAGCCAATGGCAGAAAGAAAGTGCAGAATTGAAAGTCATCTGTAAATTTGTCACTGTTTCCCTGGGCTTGAACAAAGGCATTAACTGGATGTCACATTATAAAACCAGTCTTCCCTGCATTTAACATTTTTACATTAAAAGCTAAGTATAGGACACTCCCAGCACACTTAATTAGCCTCATTAGCACCAGTCCTATAGGCACCTTTTTTCTTCTGTTATAAAATATTTGGCTTCTGGTATTCCGCTCCAGCTCATCATCTGAGGAAGTGGGTTTTGCCCAGGAACACGCATGATACTATATATATTTTTGTTCATTTCCAAGGTGCTGCAAGTCTACTCATTGACATTAGATGGTTACAGTTTCCATGATTCTTTTAAACATTGCTGTATTGGGTTTATTTCCTGAATAAGCTGAATGGTAAACTGACAGCAATCCATACCTTGGAGAAAAGGGTGGTTTATATGCAGTCACCAAAAAAGGCAAGTTTTGGAGAACATTGAGAACAGCCCTTGTCCCGACGGGGAGCAGAGGTGAAAGAAATATGTATAGACCAGGCATGTCCAAAGTCCGGCCCGCGGGCCAATTGCGGCCCGTGTTCCAATTTAATACGGCCCCCGCTTCCTCCCCTTCTCCTGGCTCCCCAGCGCTCTTTTGAACTGGCGCGCCCAGCGCGCCGCTTCCAGCCGCGCCGCCGCCGCCGCCCATGGTCTCCGCGGTCCTAGAGCCTGCCCTGTAGGGCACGTCCGCAGCCCCGCTCCCTCGCTCGGCTGCGGGTTCGCCCTGCCCCCGGGCCACCGTGAGGCCGACGTGCCCTGCACTCTCCGCCTGCCTCCAACCCTGCGGGCCCTCCGCCTTGGGGCTGAGAGTGCGGGGACGGCCCTCACGCATGTTCACTTCTTCAAATTTGGCCCTCTTTGAAAAAAGTTTGGACACCCCTGGTATAGACTGTCCGGGGGGGAAGCAGGGGCATGTAAGTAGAGGCTTAGGTCAGAGCTCCAATTAGAGTGAAGATATTCTTTATCCTAAGTGAAGGCTAAAACTTCCCATAGGATAAGTCTTTCCCAACATACAACCCTCCCTCCCCGTACCCAAGGGACTGGTTAATATTGGTGATTTACATGGCACATACAAAGCTATTGAAGTGAGGGAATGCTTCCTCAATGATACACAGGTACAGGAGATGTTCTGCTTAGTGAATTTCCATTTCATACATGAAAGGGAGGGTACCAATGGTGGCACCAACTTCCTTCCCTTTAGGCCAAGCCACTGTGCCAGAAACCTGCGAGAGGAGAGGGTGGTAGCAGGCAACACCAGAGCACATCTATGGACATCTTCCGTCCATCAAGTTCTGTGGCAAGACCTCTTAAGATGTGACTGCACCCTGAGGATATGCTTTCTCTTGCCTTTCCTGGTGCAATCCAGCCTTTCGGGGGAGTTCTAGACACAACTGGCAGGAAAACTCTGGTTCCTGGGCTCCAGGATGAAGGAAAAGGTGTTGCTGTAGCCAGAGCAAGGACATAAAGAGCGTGTCTAGACTACTTTTTTTTCCAAAATGAGATATGCAAATTCAGCACTAATTTGCATATCTTCTTCTGATCACTTTTTTGAAAGTGAAAGTAGTCTGGACACGTTCTTTTTTTGGGGGAAAAAAAACCTTTTCCGAAAAAAAACTGCTCTTCCTAAAAAAAGGTTTATGCAGTTTTTCAAAAAACTGTGTTTTTTCCTGTAAAAAACAACGTCCAGACAACTTTCATTTTAGAAAAACTCGCTTTCGGAAAAGTGATCAGAAGAAGATATGCAAATTAATGCTGAATTTGCATATCTCCTTACAAAAAAATCCCATAGTCTAGACATACTTAAAGTCTTCGGCTACGTCTACATTGCATCCCTTGTTTGTAAAAGGGATGCAAATTAGACATATCGCAATTGCTAATGAAGCGGGGATTTAAATTTCCCCCGCTTCATTAGCATAAAAATGGCTGCCGCTTTTTTTCGGCACGGAGCTTTGCCGGAAAAAAGTGCCAGTCTAGACGCGGATCTTTCGGAAAATAAAGCCTTTTCCGAAAGATCCCTGATCCCTCTTAAAATAAGGAATAAAGGATCTTTCGGAAAAGGCTTTATTTTCCGAAAGATCCGCGTCTAGACTTGCGCTTTTTTCTGGCAAAGCTCCGTGCCGAAAAACAGCGGCAGCCATTTTTATGCTAATGAAGCGGGGGAGATTTAAATCCCTGCTTCATTAGCAATTGCGATACGACTAATTTACATCCCTTTTACGAAAAAGGAATGCAATGTAGACGTAGCTTTTCAGTCCTAATGTCAATGGCCCTAGCCTCCTCTTGAAATCAAGGTATGTCTACCCTGCAGCTAGAGGCAGACATGCACTCTGATGGAGCTAGCACTGAACCATGGAAGTGTGGCCATATCAAACATATCTGTGGGGAAGTCTACATGGCCCTGTCTTGACCAAAGTACGGTCATGTGATCAGGCAAGCTTAGGCTTGGATAAAGTCTGGTGCAATACGTACACGCAGGCAAGTCCTGAAGCAAGCATGTGCTGAAAGCAGCTGGGCAGAGGGTGACCAAACCAATGAACATTCCAAAAGATAAGCAGAAGTACAAGACATAACCAGGCAGTCTTGAAACCATTAGCCACAAGGAAGCACACAATTTACAAAAGTAGCATATTGTAAGTAAAAATAGTGATGTATAAGTTGATCGGTAGGATAAGAAACTAACGTAGTTCTAAAAAATGTGTGGTTAGTCATAGGCGACCAAGTGAAGCCTAGTATAAATACAGGTTTAAGTAAGGCAATCACTAGGGCTATGTCTAGACTGCAGGCTTCTTTCGAAAGATGCTCTTTCGAAAGCATCTTTCGAAAGAGCCTCTTTCAAAAGATCGCGTCTAGACTGCAGGCGGATCTTTCGAAAGAGAAATCCGCTTTTTCGAAAGAGAGCACCCAGCGAGTCTGGATGCTCTCTTTCGAAGACGGCCTCTTTACATTGAAGAACGCCTTCTTTCGAAAGAGGAACTTTCGAAAGAAGGCGTTCTTCCTCGTGAAACGAGGTTTACCGCCATCGAAAGAAAAGCCGCGTTCTTTCGAAATAATTTCGAAAGAACGCGACTTGAGTCTGGACGCAGGGGAAGTTTTTTCGGGAAAAGGCTACTTTTCCCGAAAAAACCCCTGAGTCTGAACACGGCCTAGGAGGGACTGAGCAGGTACAGCTACATATCTTGCTCGTGGCAACCAGAAGCAGATGCATTGTGGGTGCCTCCACATGTGGGGAAAATAGAGGCCATGACCTTTTGTCAAGCATTGGAAAACTGCTTACCCGGTGAATTGTATCTGATCTATAGCTATTGATTGCAGTGCATATAAATATTATTAGCATTGATTATAAGGTTTGCAATAAAGGTAAAAGTTAAGTGAATATCCCCTGTGTTTCCTGGCTCCTTTCAGGTCCAATACCTCAAACACATGATAATTTCAAGCATATGCAAGATTCTAGGCATGTCCTCAGGCACCTAAGGCAAGCTGCTGTCTTTGCCATGGCAGCGATGCTGCTGTCTTTAGAGCGCTAGCTCAATAACATCTCCAGGTGTAGTGTATGGGGTCTAAGTCCTGAGGAGGGGAGATTCCATAAGGGACATGGATGGGAAGGGGAGAAATATCCACAGCTCTGTGCTGAGTGTGGAATTTTTTTCAATTTTATTTTATTTGTGAAACAGAATGGGATCATGTCATTAAAACCTAAGGAACAGATTATCATGTTGGTTTTGAAGCCAGTGGAGCTATGCTAGTTTGTAATAGCTGAACATCTGGACTAGCACTGTCATCAAATAGCACAAGAGGGCAAAGTTAAGGTTATATGAGTAACCTTAACTTTAGCATTTCATGACTTCTGAGCACTTAAAGAGAGCATTATACAGGTTGAACCTCCCTAATCTGGGACTCTCTGGTCCGGCAACATCTGTAGTCCAGTAGGGCCACTAATGTTGGTGGACCAAAGAGCCCTGGAGCATCACAGCAGGAGCCAGCTGAGAGAATGCAGGGCTGGAGAGCCCTGGCTGGGCCAAGTGGCAGCTGGGAAGCCTCGGCCTGGCTGGACAACCCCTGGCATCAGCAGGACCAGATGGCAAATGGGGAAGCCCCGCCTCAGGCAGGGAACCTGTGGTCATAGCTGGGCCAGGCAGCAAATGGGAAGCCCCTGTCCCAACCCCAGCTGGGAGCAGGACTGGCTAGTTGTGGCTGAGCAGCCCCAGACATGGAACCCCAGGAAACATACAGTGGCAGCAGGCCAGAGGGTTGGGTGGTTCCGGCCAGGGAACTCCATGATGTCAAGGGGGCCAGGCAGCCAGGGAGCCCTAGCTGGGGAACCCAGGGAATCCCCATGTGGCAGTGGGGCTGGAGTGGCCAGGCAGCCAAGCCAGAGAACCCCCGGTGACAGTGGGACCAAGCGGCAGCAGGGGAGCCTTGGCCAGGGAACCCTGGGGAATCCCCAGTGGCAGCAGGGCTGGCGGCCTCTGAGCAGGCAGCCAGATGGCGCTAGCAGGGAAACTCAAGGAACCCCTGTGGCAGCAAGCAGGAATTCAAGCCTTAGGAGCACGGGAGTGGGGCAGCCAGCAGGGGAGCATTGACCTCCCCTGGTCCGGTAAACTCCATGGCTTGGGACCACTCAGGTTCTAAGGGTTCTGGACCAGGGAGGTCTAACCTGCAGTTGCGAAGTATTTTTCTTTTTCTTTCTTTTTTTAAAGGAAAGATCTTTACCAGTTCCACCCAGAAGGACAAAATAGTGTTAAAATTGCTTTGGAAAATGATCAAATGGGTTTTTTCCCCCTGCTTTCTCATTTCCTTCTGCTAAGAAGGAAAAATATTCAGAAATATTTGATAGGTGGTCAATATGAATATCTTATCCATTGTAAAACATTGTTCCGATCTTGGCAAAGAAAGGCATGATTACAGCAATCATGAATAATTTTTATGCCTGTCATCTTCTCCTCCAAATTAAGGTAAACACATTATACATATGGTACTAAGGAACAACATATTCTTAATCTGATCCTTTTGTTCCTATGGTCTGCTTTACGGAGCTGCTTCTTACTCTCTGCTTTCTCCTCTAAGAGGCCTACACATGCAGCAGCACATATTGAAGTAAGTATTTTTAATAATAAAAAAAATATCTAACTGGTGCTACTGCTATTCAAACCAGTAGGCAGCCACTGCTCATCATCTTGAGTTCTTTTACACCTGGATTTGTCTACTGACGCGAGACAGAAAATGTGCCCTTTTATTTTTACCTGCTCACAGAGAATTAACATCTCTTGCCCCCAAAAAACTTGCACTAAAAACGTTTCGCCATGAAGATCCTCTCTAACGTCAAATAAAAATAACTTTAAAAATCCCTCTAAATCCCTCATTTATCTAGAGAAAATCAGCCTTCTTATTCCCATGTTGGCAGCCTCGGTCGGATACACCTCAGAGATCAGGCTCTTTGCTATTTTCAGCCTCTACTGGCAAACCCAAGGGGAGAGCTGTCAAGGAGCCAATCACATAAGCACTTTGTTTGGTCTTGGTCAATTCCTGTCCCTGAAGAAGGATTAGAACAGCCTGGGACTGCACTAAACTATGCCAAGTGGGGCCATATTCCATTGGGGGAAGGGAGGTCTCTGGAGAACATCACACTCCAGCCTTTCTATATGCTCCACCCGACAGACCTCTACCTAACGGTATTTCCAGCTAGTAGATTAAAGTCCATCTCTGTAGCCTGAGCAGCACAAAAGAAGAGGAACAGGACTCAGAATCAATCTTTATTTTAAAGGCATTTTCCTTTCCTTAATATGAATTTGAGATTCCCTTGGATTTTCCCTTCACAGCATATTAGTAATGTATTGGAAATTCCTAACAATGCAATACACCTGAGGTAGGTGATACTCCCGACTCCTCACATTCATTTTGCACGGCTTTTTTCAAGCATAGCTGGAGTAGCTTGCCAAAGGGGAGAGAGAATTTTCTGCTTCTTCCTTTCTCTAACCACAAGTTCCCACAGGATGTGGGATTGCCTTAAATGCTAGAGCTCAGGCACTGATATCTTGAGGGAAGAACTGACCTCATGTTGTCTCTAGCCCTCTGGATGTCTGGGTTAGCTTAAGCAAGGCCTCTGAAATTCTACCACCAAGGCCCATAGCAGCAATAGTGATACAAGGAGCTTTATGTGCTGTTCTTGTCCTTTTACACATGACAGAATCTCAGGCACAGAGAGGCTAAGGGAAAGATTGCAGAAGAATTAAGAGCCCTAATGTCTCATGTTCACATCTGTGGGGGTATTCATTGCAATGGCATCACTCACCTGAGTAAGTACCCACAAGTCCGAGCAAAGAGTCCACAATTGGCCCTCCATGATTTCCGTATACTGATGGAGATGGGAATAGAACCTAAGAAATTTGACTTTTCATCTGTTTTGTTTTTCTTCAAATTGTGAACTGGAGGTGCTAACACAGCACTGCTAACTTGTTAAACTACAGGTTGGATCTCCATAGTCTGGACTTCCCCAATACCTGTGGTCTGGGATCTGTGGATGCTCCAGGGCTGGCGCACTCACGGGGAAAAGACAGGGCCCATGCTCAAAAACTTTTCCCTCTCAGAGCTTCCAGAGCACCACAAATAGCTCATTTGCTCTGCTTAAGTTCAGGGAGGGAAAAGGAGGAGCAGAGACAGGAGGATGCTTAGGGAAGAGGCAAGGTGGCTGTAGTTTGACCCCTGGACATGAGGCTCTGCAGACACTTTGCCTCTTCCCCAAAGCACTTCCCCTTGTCCCCAGTCATTGCTTGGTCTATGCTAGGCCCTCTGTTGCTGCTGGAGTGGAGTCCTGCAACTAGCATCAGCAGAGGGGCTGGCTTTGGCCTTCTCTGCTTCAGCAAATCATAGAATCATAGAAGCACAGAATATTAGGACTGGAAGGGACCTCAAGAGGTCATTGAGTCCAGTCCCCTGCCCCCATGGTAGAACCAAATACTGTCTAGAACATCCCCGATAGACATTTATCTAACCTACTCTTAAATATCTCCAGAGATGGGGATTTCACAACCTCCCTGGGCAATTTATTCCAGTGTTTAATAACCCTAACAGTTAGGAACTTTTTCCTAATGTCCAACCTAAACCCCCTTGCTGCAGTTTAAGCCCATTGCTTCTTGTTCTATCCTCAGAGGCCAAGATGAACACGTTTTTCTCTCCTCCTTATGACACCCTTTTAGATACCTGAAAACGGCTCTCATGTCCCCCCTCTGTCTTCTCTTTTCTAAACTAAACAAACCCAATTCTTTCAGCCTTCCTTCATAATGTTCTGGTTTGGGACTGGTAAGGTTCCAAAGCTGCTGACCAGTGAAGTACAACCTGTATTTTCAGTTGCTTCCTTGATTTCTGCAGTGTGACACTAACTGGGCTGGTAACTCAGGTCTAGATACTCTTATTTCCCTGTTGATTTATTTAACCTCTTAGTAGTTTTGTTATTTTCAAATCTTGCTGGAATTCCAGTGAAAGGAAGACATCATGTACATTGGAGAGATCAATTTGACTCTAATACAAATCAAGTTGGAGAAAGCATTCTAAACTAACAGATTTTCAGTCTGGAAAATATTATCATGATCATCTCGTATGACTTCCTACATAACATAAGCCATGGACTTTCAACTAAAAAAAAAGTTATTTCAACTTGAACAGAGAATGGTTTTATATTTGTATTTATTCTGAAGAAAAAAAAACAAAAAACCTCCCATCCCTCCCCACAAAAAAATCAGGTGAAGTGAAAATGTTTTAGTGTTGCTGAATCTGCATTTTGGGAAAAAGTTGTGAAAAAAAATTCACACCCTCCTCCATAGCTGAATTCCCATTGCTACTACTTCAAAGTTAAAGTTTTTGATTCAGGCTCATGTATAATAATGTAGAAGCCACTCTTGCTTTGGCAGAAGGATGTCTATGTGATTTAAGCCTGCTTTTTCATTTCTCATTTCTGTGGTGCTATGTTTCTATGCAACAAATTGCAATTCTATAGACATTCTTTCCTGGGAGAGATGTAATTTCTCTGATTTTTTGCTTCAGGCCAATCCTGATATTTCAGAGCTAGTCTGATGATGTTTAACTCCAAAAGCAGTCAATCTATTTTTTTTAAATATTCCATCACTATGTGACCAACTGTGTTAAAATAGATTTCACCCATTGGACAGCCCAATCTAAGCCCAGTAGTTGTGTATCTCTGATGGCCCTTGTGGAATTAGAAGTCCTAAAAGATGTAATCTCATGTTAACATGTTATATAAGTAAATCATCAAAACACAGAAGATGGAATGGACCATTGTTTTAAGTACAACCAGCTTCTCTCCCAGTCAATCAAGAGTTGTGCTCTGCAACATTTTAATATTTTGTCCATCAATTGAAAATGTCCCAAATAATGGGGACTTCTAAGATCACACAAGATATTCCAATTTAACAGCTCATCCTAAGTGAAATGAAGGACATTTTAAGCTTCATGTCACCAAAAAATCCTTTCCTAATTAGGAGAGCTGTTGAATTATATTTACACTTTTCAGACTTTTTAATCAAAAAGAACAAATGTTCAAAAATAGCCTCTAAATTTGCATGCCCAATCATTTGCATGCACTGAGAACAAGCAGACAGGATTTGTGCATACCAATAAATTTACCAGTTTTCACTGATAAATCCTATTTGTAAATGCAAATTGTATTTTGTATATACAAATATGTATACAAATTACGTTCTGCCACAGGTGATGAATACACTTATGTGTTGTATTGTCTAGAGATCAAGCTATAAGTTTGGGATCTAGATCTGGCAGTATATGAAATACAAGTGCAAGTTTCAGGATGGTCAGCCCTGTAGCTTGGTTTTAGACACACAGTCTGTCATTCTAATTGACTAGATGCTGAGAAACCATTTTGACACGAGTCATTAATCCAGCTAACTGTTTGTTTTAACTGGACTGATAGCTGCTTTGCATCACTGGAGCAGCACAATGCAGCTGGGGTTTACCTGCCATTTTGACCCTGAGTTAAAGAAAATAGACATCTTTAGCCCACTTCTCCTTTCCTGCTAGTATAAATTAGAAGTCATTGCATTGAGGTGAACCCGGGCATGCACCTCCATTCAAATTCTAGCTCCATCACCAGTTTGCTGAGTGAACTTGGGAAGGTTTACATCCCTCTTTCTGTCTCAGTTTTCCCCATCTGTAAAATGGGTGGAAAGAAACTGATCTCCATGGTAAAGCACTTTGAGGTCTATAGATGAAATGTGCTTTATGAGATGGGTATTTATTATTAACCAGTTTTAGATTAGAAGCAGTGTGTTAGACCCTTTTTTCCTAATGTGGCTATGTATATGGTGACATTATTGTGTTCTATTTCATTCTTATTTCCATTTTTACTTTGCTTTTTTTCCCCCTAAAAGGTGAAAAATTATACACATACACACTTTAAAACAGATTGGTGGCATGATGTGATCAAGAGACAATGGAATCATGTTTCCAGGCATTGCTGTCTAATCATCATTGTTTCCAATGTAGTTATTGTGAAAATAACATGTTTAATTTAAAATGCATAATTAAGTTTGTGCCATCACAGCATACAGTAAGACATTGATCCTGCTTTATACTCCATTGCTCTTAATCTTCTCAAGAAGACACATTCAATCTCAAACAAAGGCACAACATGTACCAGACAAAGAAAGTCATTTCATTCTTGAGTAACCTGTAGGAGAACATTCAGTTAGATACTGGCTGCAGGGAGATGAGGATATTATTCATATTTTTTTTATCTGATTGCCCTTCTTAATGCCTTCTCTATAAGGTTTGAGTCACCCCACTGTTAACCAAATTGAAGGCATTATTATTTCAAATGTAGCTGGATGTATACGTGTGCCCATCTTAATCTATTATCATCTTATTTGCTTTAGCTCAGAAAACCAGAAGGAAGGAATCAGAAGTTGTGGGATGGCATTATCCTGCAGTGTGTATAGCCCCAAGCATGATTTAATAGCACTCGCTGGTTTTGTATTTGTAGTAGGTATCAGGAAACCAATATGAAGCAGAGCAAGGATTGAGCAACCAACATACAGATCTTTTAGAAAGAAAGAAACAGCTTCATGTTCCTTCCCCCGAAGCTAAATGCAGAAATGTTGAGTACAATCCACAAAGGGCTGAAATAATTTTGCTCCTTTGAGCCACATACCTAGCTCATATTCAAGGTATTTCGTGACTGTTTCTATTTGGATGAGAAAAACCTAGAAGTGTAGGGATGGAAGGGACCTCCAGTCTATCCCACTATGCTGAGGCAAATTAGGTATACTTAGACCATCCTGGACAGATGTTCATTGTAAGAACCACTGGGGAGGGTCACAACCTTCATTCGAAATCCAGTGGTTAACTATCCTTCAACTTAAAAAGTTAAACCTAAATCTCCTTTGCTGCAAATGACGAGGATTACGTCTTGATCTTTTCCCTCCTTATAGCAACATTTTACATATTTGAAAACTTATTGTGGGCTCCTTTCAGACTTCTCTTCTTTAACCAAAACATGGCCAGTTATTTCAACCTTTCCTTTGGAGCATGTTTTCTAGATCTCTTTTAAGTAGATTATATCATTCAGGTATGTTCTTTGTGTAATCTTGTTCATCTACAGAAAAAAAGACACAATATCCCCCATTCCCCTGGACACAATAGAAACAAAGAGAGCAGGCCCTTCTCTTACTCAGAAAACTAAAGTCTGCCAGTTGAACAAGCTCTGAACCTAACAAGCTATGTCTCTTAGCTGCCCTTCAGGACCCTGCTTGATCCCTTTCCTCTGACTTTCTGCCGCCATCACTCACAGCCTGCAACAAAACCCTACCCCCTGCACCTGTAATGCTTTAGTTCACATGCCTTAGCTCTATGACCTTATAGTCTAGTGCCTAAAACAGTACCTCCCATTGCTTGCAACTCTCTTTACTACATAGAAGGGCCTTGATTCTTCACTCTATGTTGAGCTGGAAAGAAAGGAATTGGCACATCTACATAGACAATCACAGAGTTCATTAAAGCCAACAATGCTAACTGAAAAAGAAAAAAAAAGCACTTATGTATTAATACAATGAACTGTAATATTGTCTTCTGTTGTCTTGAACTGTTTCTAGAAAGTACATTATTAGTATTCTTGCACACGCAGGATCAAGTCCATGCCTTTGCAGAGAACCATCAAGACTTCCTGTATATTGCCATCTTCTACTTCCACGCTGGTACAACATTTTAAGACTTATTTAAATCTTCAGAACAGGGTGTGACAGACCCTCTGCATAGGGTATATTTAACAAAGGCCTCATCTTCATTGCTAAAAAAGGTACCTTTTAATCTCAGTAATTAGTGGCATGAGTTAAACTGAGGAAGAAAAACATAAACGAAGGCTAGACACTTCAGTTTTAATGGAGAAAAATATATGGCATTAGATAGATGGAGGTAGAAATTCTGGGTTGCCTGACATGTCACAAAACATAAGAGCATCTAATAAATTAAAATTAGATTTACCTTGAGGTAAAGTTGCCCAGGTCAAACTCAGGCTGGGGAATACAGCAGTTTATCTCACAGTAAAACTAAGCTTCTTGGTCTTCGCTGTAGTTTTATCTCAAGTTAGCTCATGTATGTCCACTGCTCAGTGAGGAGGGAGAAGTAGTAACAGGAAACTTGGAAATGGCGGAGATGCTCAATGACTTCTTTGTTTCAGTCTTCACCGAGAAGTCTGGAGGTGTGCCTAACGTAGTGAATACAAGCAGAGAGAGGGTAAGTTTAGAAGATAGGATACACAAAGAACAAGTTAAAAATCACTTAGGAAAGTTAGATGTCAGCAAGTCACCAGGTCCTGATGAAATGCATCCCAGGATATTCAAGGAGCTGATAGCGGAGGTATCTGAGCCTTTAGCTATGATCTTTGAAAAATCATGGAAGACAGGGGAGATTCCAGAAGACTGGAAAAGGGCAAATATTGTGCCCATCTATAAAAAGGGGAATAAGAACAACCCAGGAAACTACAGACCGGTCAGTTTAACGTCTGTCCCAGGGAAGATAATGGAGCAGGTAATTAAGGAAATCATATGCAAACACTTGGAAGGTAATAAAGTGATAGGGAATAGCCAGCATGGGTTTGTGAAGAACAAGTCATGCCAAACTAATCTGATAGCTTTCTTTGATAGGATAATGAGCCTTGTGGATCAGGGAGAAGCGGGGGGATGTCAGATACCTAGACTTTAGTAAGGCATTTGATATGGTCTCGCATGATATTCTTATTGATAAACTAGGCAAATATAACTTAGATAGAGCCACGATAAGGTGGGTGCATAATTGGCTGGATAACCGTAGTCAGAGAGTTGTTGTTAACGGTTCTAAATCCTGCTGGAAAGGGATAACAAGTGGAGTTCCACAAGGGTCTGTTTTGGGACCCGTACTGTTCAATATCTTCATCAATGATGTAGATATTGGGATAGAGAGTACGCTTATTAAGTTTGCAGATGATACCAAACTGGGTGGGGTTGCGACTTCTTTGGAGGATAGGGACATAATTCAAAATGACCTTAGCAAGTTAGAGAAATGGTCAGAGGTAAACAGGATGAAGTTTAATAAAGAGAAATGCAAAGTGCTCCACTTAGGAAGGAACAATCAGTTCCATACATACAAGATGGGAAACGACTGTCTAGGAAGGAGCATGGCGGAAAGGGATCTAGGGGTCATAGTGGACCACAAGTTGAATATGAGTCAACAGTGTGATGCTGTTGCAAAAAAAGCAAATATGATTCTAGGTTGTATCAACAGGTGTGTTGTAAGCAAAACTCGTGAAGTCATTCTGCCGCTCTACTCTGCACTAGTTAGGCCTCAGCTGGAGTACTGTGTCCAGTTCTGGGCGCCACATTTCAAGAAAGATGTGGAGAAATTGGAAAGGGTACAGAGAAGAGCTACAAGAATGATTAAAGGTCTAGAGAACATGACCTATGAAGCCAGGCTTCATGAACTGGGCTTGTTTAGTTTGGAAAAAAGAAGATTTAGGGGGGACATGATAGCGGTTTTCAAATATCTAAAAGGGTGTCACAAGGAGGAAGGAGAAAATTTGTTCCTCTTGGTTTCTGAGGACAGGACAAGGAGTAATGGGCTTAAAGTCCAGCAAGGGAGGTTTAGATTGGACATTAGGAAAAAATTCCTAACTGTCAGGGTGGTCAAATATTGGAATAAATTTCCAAGGGAGGTGGTGGAATCTCCCTCTCTGGAGATATTTAAGAACAGGTTAGATAGACATCTGTCAGGGGTGGTGTAGACGGAGCTTGGTCCTGCCTTGAGGGCGGGGGGCTGGACTCGATGACCTCTCGAGGTCCCTTCCAGTCCTATGATTCTATGATTCTATGTTAGTTATCTTGAGGTTAAAGAAAAACACTTTTTAGCAGGCCTCAGAGAATGTAACAAAATATGATACCAGGCAATTTTCAATCTTAAAACTCAGGCTGGGCATGCTCCTATGTTCAGTAAGGTTTATAAAAGATATTTTGAAGATCCCTGGCCACTTTAAAGTTTCATGTTGCTTGGTTGTGAACTGTTTTGATGCAAAATCATCTGAAATTCATGGCACCAGCTGAGCTGGCTTTTAAATTTTAAGGGTGGTCGAAACCCTCAGATCACTGTGAAACTGAAGGGATACAAAATAAAGTGGACAATGAAGGAACAAAATGGAAACAAATCCTGCCAGTGAAATTGACCACTCCTATCACTAGGATTTTGGATTAATCCATAAGATCTTTGGGGTTGGGACTGGCTTTTTAGTCTGTGTTCTTACAGAGTCTGCCAAAACGGGGTCCTAAGCCACAACCATAATGCAAATAAACGATGCAATGTAGTGGGAAGACCAGAAGCCAAACCTGAATAACAAAGAGATACCACAGCACTGTAAACTGAACTGGCCACTTTGATTTGCTTAGTACACAATCCACCCCAAACAATCTGTGATTATTGCCCTGTTGATGATACACCATATATTGTCTAACACTCTCTGGTTGCACTGCTGTCCACAGACAGAGATACATCTACTTAGGCCTTGTCTATACTACCTTGGGCTATCGACCTAAGTTATGCAACATCAGCTATGTGAATAAAAAGTTGCCGTATTAAGGCCGTATGGCACCCTGTGTTACTTAAGTCCCTCCTTATCCCCTTAAGTACATTGTATAGTGGATCGGATTCAGGATTTTGTGGGGCTATTTTTCTATGGCAATCTCCTTGTTATTTGAAAGTGCTATAATAAAGTAACTGGCAATGATAAACAGCTTTCTGAACTCACCCTTTCACGTATGCTTACATGAAAGTCAGTTTCCTCTAGAGGTTGTTTTTGTCTGGAGGTTTTATTTTCTTTGGGGATTCTCTCTCATGTGCTCTCTTTCTCTCTCTCACTCACTCTTTTTTTTGGGGGGGGTGTCAAAATGGTAACCTGTTTTTGGAAATAAAAAAATTCTACAAAAATGTTCATTTCTTTCAAGATTTACTATTTTAAAAAAATATAAATAGTTATTTATGTTGTCACTTTTGAAAATGGAATAATTTCCAGAAGAAAGTTTGAAAAAAATAATCTTTTTTAAAAGGTGGCTAAATGTTTTCTCATTTTTTACCTTTTTTTTCTTTAAAGTGTTCCTTGTTCGTTGCATGAGGTCCTTGGTCAAAGGTTGTTGACCGTATTGATCAAACTGTGTGGTGGCCTCAGAGGGGGTGATGAGACATACAAGGTCACTTGACATATGCTTAGTCAAGTTCTGTCCCTAGGGTCTTACTCTTCCTTAAAAATGACTTATCTATGTTCTACGAGTACTAAAGGGAACAAGATTAGATTTTGGATTGTGTCACACTTCTGCACAGAGGCATAAAGAGGACTAAGTACCCCGAGTGTGTACTTGTGAGTACACACATCCTGGTTCTAGGCACACTGGAGTAAGCAGGGCTGTGTCTACTCAGGCCTTTGCTCAACCTCAGGGAAGTAGGACAGAAAGTGGACTGAACATTGCATCTGATTGTTGCCCTCAAGCAAAGGCACCCGCCAGCTCAGCCCAAGCCAGCAAGGGGAAGATAATAGTTTGCAACTGGATTAGGTCTACAGTAAATTATTACCTTCACACGGCAGAGTGGAGCAGGGAGGGAATTATGGATCTCCGAGTTTCATTTTCTTCTCTCTGCTGCTTATGACTCAAACTGGCTCACAGTAAATGCAACTTAGGATCTGAAGTAGTTAGTAGGCAAAGGCCAGTCAAGTAAAATTCTTCTACCCATGCTTGAAAAACATACGGGTGCCGTCAAAAAAATTTGAGAAGACACCGTGTAGGCTGGGATTTGCAAAGGAACCTAACACAATTAGATGCCCCGTACCTACTGATTTTCAGTGGGAAGTGGGTAGCTAGCAGTCCTGCTCCCATTTGAAGATCACAGCCCTAGATATGTATCTAAAGTTTCTCACACACATCCAAATATTACTGGCAGAACAAGGCTTGCTGACAGGGGTGGGGAAAGTGAGCAACTGCCCCAGAACCCGGTGATTCAGAAGAGCCCTTGCCACCTCTACTGCCCTTAAATTGCCACCAGAGCCCTGCACTGCGTTCTACTCAGCATCTATGTAGGATGCCTGGGGCAGACATGGTGTAACCCGGGCAACGGTGGGGCTTCCTGGGGGAAGCTAGCCCAGCCACGCCCCTTCTGCCTGAGACCCCGCCCCTTCTGTTTGTTGGCTTCACTGGGCAGAACTCAGATAGAAATCTTGCAGAGACAGACTCTGGAGACAATTATCAGAGGTGTGACCGTGTTAGTCTGAAACTGCAAAAGTGGCGAGGACTCATCATGCATCTGACGAAGTGGGTCTTTGCCCACGAAAGCTTATGCTCCAACACTTCAGTTAGTCTATAAGGTGCCACAGGACTCCTCGCCACTTTTGCAGACTCTGGAGAATTTCTCTTCCTAGCCTAATGGCAGTTAGAAGTGAATCATCATGATCCAGACCACAAATATTTTTTTCTTAAGTTCTAATTTGTGATAAAGCATAGATACTTCCTGAGGCCTGGGATGGGGGGAGGGAAGTCTGTTGTTAACAGATACATGTGTTAATGTTTTCTTGTTGGACGAGCTGTGCTTTGAAAAATCCTTCTTTATCTGTCGTGGAGAAGATGAGCATTAATGTACTATTTGTTTGCTTTTTAAATAAAGATCTATTTTCTGTGTCCCCCAGAGGGTAAATAATCCATATGCAATGCAAGTGTATTATTATACCATGTGTCATTATATTGTTATGGGCTGGGTCACACCTTGTTATGGACCAAGTTAAAACCCAAGTGAGGTTGATTGAAGGTTACAGTCACACCAATTAACTAACTGTATAGGTAAATTAATCACAACCCTCCACCTCAGACAAAAAGGATTATTGATGTGAATTGTCCATGGAGGTTTGGACTGTGTGGGCAGAAGGGATTGTGCTGAATATTTTCAGGGTATGGGGGAAAAGGAGAGACAGAGCAGAATTACAGAGAAAGCGCTCATAGATGCTCCTGCGAAGTGGGAGGACCAAGCTCTCACCCCCAAATCATGTCCCCCCCCCACCATGCTACTTCCCCAAGACCCTGTTTCTCACTTGCTCCTCACCACATTGCTTGCCTCTACGGCCAGGGTATAACCCTCCCACTGTTAAAAGTAATGGAGTCATGATCCCCCTGGTCCAACACCCTAGGTAGATATTCAAGTTTGTTGGTTGGTTTGCCAACAAGGGCCATGAATCACTTCCTCATTTAAATTAGAGTAAATGGTGAATTCTCTATTTTCTTTGGCTTGAAGTCTTTAAATCAGGCACTCACCCAGAAGTTATGAGAGGATTGAGTAGGTGAGGTGCTGTGGCCTGTGGCTGATCATGCTGGTCACTGTGGCCTTAACATCTGAGTCTATGAACTGCATGCCATCAAAGTGAGTATTACAAAAACCCTTTATCATATGCAAGTAAAGACTTGCCCTGCCAGTGAAGAGAGACCACAAAGTATGTCCTTTGTTCCCAAGCACAATGTACTACACAGCAACTTTCAACTACTGGTTTTCCAATTGCCTTCCAACTTGCCTGGAAAAATGAAAGGATTCTTCAGCATGTAAGAGAAGGTAGGCTTCAGATTTATTTAGAGAATAGGCTGTAGAAAGCCTACTAGAATCAGCAATTTAATGTAATGTTTGATTTCAACTCTGGTACCTGGAGTGCCTAATGCTATAAAGAGATGCATAGGTAGATAAAAGATTCTAACGGTATAGATATATGGACAGGGGAAAAAAAAGATGAAATGGTGTTTTAAAGTCTTTTTGGAACGACTGGAACACGTTAAACATCAAGTAAGGACAAAATGTGAATGCCTCCCCCCGAATATGTCCTTGTGTGGAAACTGTGACATAATAAAATACAGGCTGTCCTTGTACTGGTAAAGCCTTCAAACCAAGTACTACGTAAAAGTATCAGAAAGAGGAAACAGCTTTAGAAATGTGATCAGCCTCGGAGTATGGGCTTAGGATTCTTTGACAATGGCATGTTGTTATAGGAAGAAGGATTGCTAAAAAGTGATGGGTGCCACCCAGTGAGCAGCTTCACAGCCAGGATTTTTAATTTAGTGAGGGGGGCTTTGGCTAGTTTGCAGGGAGATGGTGAGCTGAGCCCTGAGGTTAGTGGGGAAGTGGGATACTGGGAGGAAACACAAGGGCTACGTCTACACTGGCATGAATTTCCAAAAATGCTTTTAACAGAAACGTTTTCCGTTAAAAGCATTTTCGTAAAAGCACGTCTAGATTGGCAGGATGCTTTTCCGCAAAAACACTTTTTGCGGAAAAGTGTCCGTGGCCAATATAGACGCGGTTTTCCGCAAAAAAGCCCCGATCGCCTTTTTCACGATCGGGGCTTTTTTGCAGAAAATAGTACTATGCTGTCTACACTGGCCCTTTTGTGCAAAAGTCTTTCGGAAAAAGACTTTTGCCCAAATGGGAGCAGCATAGTTTTTCCGGAAAAGCACTGATAATTTTACATGAGATCATCAGTGCTTTTCCGGAAATTCAAGTGGCCAGTGTAGACAGCTGGCAAGTTTTTCCGGAAAAGCAGATGATTTTCCAGAAAAATTTTCCAGTCTAGACACAGCCAAGGAGTAACAGGAGAGTTCTCCTGATTCATACTGAGAAAGTAGGGCAATATAGGCTAGTTATCTTAGGTGCCTGTTCATAAAAGGAAGAAGTCTGGGAAACAACTGGAGGAATTGGAAGTCCCGTCACAGTCAAGAAATTATGATGTGACTGGAATAAGAGAGAGCAGTGTGATTGCTCAGAGCTCCTGTATGACACTGGAGAAAAGCCTGTTGAGAGTTTTTGTGTTAAGTGTAGAGGTGAGAGCAACAAGGGTGGTGTCATGGTGGGCATCTGCTGTAGAACAGTAGACAGGGAAGATGCAGGAGATGAGGCTTTCCAGATCACAGGCCCTGGTCACCATGTGGGACTTCAATCACCCTGACATCTGCTGGGAGACCAATACAGCAGTGCATAGACAATCCAGGAAGTGTTTGGAGAATCATAGAACACTAGAACTGGAAGGGACCTCAAGAGGTCATTGAATCCAGTCACCTGCCCTCACAGCAGAACCCAATACTGTCTAGACCATCCCTGATAGATGTCTAACTAACCTGCTCTTAAATATGTCCAGAGATGGAGATTCCACAACCTCCCTAGGCAATTTATTGCAGTGTTTAACTTCCCTGACAGTTAGGCAGTTTTTCCTCATGTCCAATCTAAACCTCCCTTGAACATGAGATGAATGAGTTAAGGATTCTGACAAAATCATTTCCCCTCAGAGAAGTGATCAGCAGGGTCTCCCAAGAAGCTTATATGAGAGGGAAAGAAGACAAAGAGAGCTGGCTATATTTTAAAGAATTTGTATTGAGGGCTCAGGAACAAACCATCGCAATGTGCAGAAAGAATAGCAAATATGGCAGGAGACCAGCTTTGCTTAACACAAAAACAAAGCTTACAAGAAGTGAAAGCTTGAACAAATACTTAGGAAGGAGTCTAAAAAACTGCTTGAACATGCAGAGGTGTAATCAGGAAGGCTAAAGCACATTTAAACTTGCAGCTAGCAAGGGATGTAAAGGGTAATAAAAAGAGTTTCTGCAGGCATATGAGCAACAAGAAGATAGTCAAGGAAAGTATGGGACCCTTATTGAATGGAGATACAACCTCATGACAAATGATGTGGAAAAAGCTGAAGTACTCAATGTTTTTTTTTTTTTTCCCTCTTAGTCTTCACAGACAAGGTCAGCTCCCAGATATTGTACTGGGCAGGACAGTATGGGAAGCTGTCAGTGATGAAGAAAGAGGCTAAGAATGATGTAGAAAACTTTCATAAGGCCACCGGGCTGGATGCAGTGCCACTGAGGGGCAGATGTGTTGGCAGATATGATTGCAGAGCCACTGGCCATTATCTTTGAAAACTCATGACATTCAGGGGGAGATCCCAGACAACTGGAAAATGCAAATGTAGGGTCCATTCTTTAAAAAGGGAGTAAGGAGAGTCAAAGGAACTAGACCAGTCAACCTCACTTCAGTTCCTGGAAAAATCATGAAGCATGTCCTCAAGGAATCAATTCTGAAACACTTGGAGGAGAGAAAGGTGATGAGGAACAGTCAATATGGATTCACCAAGGACAAATCATGCCTTAATTGCCTTCTATGACGAGAAAGCTGGCTCTAGGGATGTGGAGAAAGTGATGGAGATGATATACTTTAAAGGTATGCCTACACTATTTTTTTGTTTTGGGAGAAGTATGCAAATTTGCACATTTGCATACTTCCTCCTTTTTTTTTTTTTCAGAAGAGACTTTTCCAGTATTTGCCTCCATCTACACGGGGTCAAATTTTGGGAAAAAAAACCCTATTTGGAAAGACCCTGTAAACCTCATTGTAGGAGAGTTAAGGAGGTCTTTCGAAATAGGGTTGTTTTTTTCAGAAATTTGACCCCATGTAGATGGGGACAAATACTGGAAAAGTGTCTTCCAAAAAAAATGGAGGAAGTATACAAATGCGCCACGGTATTTGCATACTTCTCCCGAAACAAAAAAATAGTGTAGACGTACCCTGATTTAACAAAGCTTTTGATATGGTCTCCCATAGAATTTTTCTATCAAGGTAAATAAATATAGAGAGGATCAATGGACTACGATGGATAGAAACTTGGCTATGTTGTCAGGCTCAGTGGGTAGTGATGAATGGCTCGATGACTAATTGGCAGTCGGTATCAAGCAGAGTGCCCCAGGAGTATATCCTGGGGTCAGTTTTGTTCAACATCCTCATTAACGATGAGGATAACGGGATGCAGGCCTGCTGACAGAGGGTGGGGTTTGGGAGGGACAGAGGGAATCAGGGAAACTGCTCTGGGGACTCACTGGCTAAGAGACAGTTCTGCAGAAAGGGAGCTGGGGTTTATAGTGGACAAGAAGCTGACTATAGCCAAGGAGGCTAAGTGCATATTGGGCTGAATTAGGAGGAGCATTCCCAGCAGGTGGAGGGAAGTGATTATTCCCCTCTATCTGGCATTGATGAAGCCACATCTGGAGTACCGCATCCAGTTTTGGACCCCCTCCCTCCCCGAAAGGATGTGGACAAATTGGAGAGAGTCCAGGGGAGGGCCACAAAAATAATTAAGATGATGGAATTTATGGATTTTTTTTAAAAGTCTTTAAAAAAATAAGAAATAAACAAGTCATTGCTTATATTAAGAAGCCCTATATGGGTTGAACCTCTCTAGTTTGGCACCCTCAGGACCTGACTGGTGCTGAACTAAAGTATTTGCCAAACCACGGGTGGTCAATATTGGCTAGCAGCATTACCAAAGCTTCCACTTCTGACTGGGCTGATAGAAGACATGTAGGGGTAAATGAGAGCTAAATAACACCATGGAACACTGAGAGCCAGGTCTGGTGGCTGTAAACAAATTTTATGCGACCACAGGAAACTTGGCTGCACCCATGATAAGTGAACATCCAGCTAACTAAAACCACATTGAACCATAAATGTTGCCAGACCAAAGAGAAAAGACTAGAGAGGTTCAACCTGTATTAAAATAAGATGGCTAAGGTTGTAAAAACAAGGACACAAAAATTAGAAAATGCCAGAAATAACATTGCCTGTGCAACCTGCTTGTGCTTATGCATTATCACACAGTCTGTCTATGTGATCGCATATTTTGTTTTCTTCAGGACCCTTCTTTTAGTGAACAACCTGACTAGGATTCACTGAATGAATAACTATTCCATTTTTCCTTTCATCATCATCATTCATTGTGTGACCCTGGGCTTTATTTACTGTACATTATTTAAAATCCTGCACTGAACACCAGACTATTAATATGCTGAAGTACTTCTCTATGACATTCTACCCTGTCAAGAATCATGACCTGTTCAGTTAATTCCTCCCCTTCCTTCTCTCTCTCTGGACTCTGTCCTGCATTCCTGAAATTGCTCATAGTTCCTTTGCTGTGATCTCTGTTGACAAACCGAATTACAGGCACAGGGTAGGTTCCTCTGTTGCAACTGTTCCGTTGCTACACCTTTCTTAAGTGCCTTGAAGAGGAAGCTACCGTGGTATATGGCTTAGCTGTTACAAGTAATTTTTCAAAGTCAGATAGTTTTTAAGATTGGAAACACTATATAAAAAAGGGAGAAAAAAGCCTTAACAGCAAAAACTGCCACTACACTAGGCATTGGTTCATCCTAGCCCCCCTCTCACCTGCATCTCCCAGTCAGCTACTTGCTTTTTACTCGCTCAGTCATTTATTCTCCATTTTAGTCTCCTTTTTCATCTAGCCATTCTATTACACTCATTTTTTGCCTCTTGTGATCTCTTTTCATCTCCCCTACTGCTGCTTTTTTATGGCTGTAACAGCTCTGGTTCTCTCTACTGCTGACAAGCAAAAACCAAAGCAAAAGCAAAGCCCTAGTCCCTAATCAGCGAGATCAAACAGTCGGCACTGAAGAGACCAAAAGCAAAGCAAAATGAATTGATGGGACACCACTTAATCTTCTTTTCTTTGGAATTCCTTTTCTTCTCGTTGGACAGTGCAACTCAGGATGGCTTCCACAGCTTGGCTTCTACACTACAAGCTTCTTGCGCAAGAAGCTTTTTGCAGAAGAGATCTTCCGCAAAAACGTCTTGTGCAAGAGAGCATCCACACTGCAGAAGCGCATCAAAAAAGCTCGGCACTTTTGTGCAAGAGAGCGTCCATGCAGTGTGGATGCTCTCTTAAAAGAAAGCACTGATAACTATCCACAGAATGGCCACCAGGGCACCTGTGCTTTTTCCTCTTTCCTGTTTTTGCGCAAAAAAGCCCTGTTTCCCATCCACACACATCTTTTTGTGCAAGAACTTTAGCGCAGAAAGGAGTTATTCCTCATACAAGGAGGAATACCTACACCAGAAAAAAGACTCTGATCTTTTGTTTTACTTGTGCAAAAACGCACTTGAGATGCGGATGCTTTGTGAGTTTTTGTGCAAAAACAGCTGATTTTGTGCAAAAACTATATAGTGTAGACCTAGCCTTAGTGTCCCTGGGTGCCCACTCTATGGCTACGTCTACACTGGCCCCTTTTCCGGAAGGGGCATGTTAATTTCAGAGATCATAATAGGGAAATCCGCGGGGGATTTAAATATCCCCCGCGGCATTTAAATAAAAATGTCCGCCGCTTTTTTCCGGCTTTTAGAAAAGCCGGAAAAGAGCGTCTACACTGGCCCCGATCCTCCGGAAAAAGCGCCCTTTTCTGGAGGATCTTATTCCTACTTCAAAGTAGAAGTAGACGAGCCCCAAATGTGTTAATTTTGCGGGGGACAGACTTGATGGGTACTGGAAAGACCTGTGCTCTGAGCAAAAATGATGGATGTTGTGTCCTATCCATCAGTGGCAGGACAACCTCCAAAGATTTGAAATTTGGGTTCAGCTCAGATAAACATCTAAATTGCTAATCCTTTTCTGAAGCTTATCCAACCAGTTTGGAATATATGAGTCTTCAATGTCATGGAATTTTATTATTTTATAGATAGTGTGCCCCTGGCTGAGTATCAGCAGCGTGGATTAAACATTTGATCTCTAGATTTCAAAGCATGAGCTGCTACTGTCTGAGCTGAAAGTCCCAGTTCTCTTAGAGATCAATGAACTTGCCATAGGGATGGCTATGTGGCCTACACTGCTAGTAGTATCCAATAACCCAAATAGAAACCACAGGCCCACTGCGCGAAGCACTCTGGAAATACAGGAAGGCCGCGTTTCTCAAACTGTGGGTCCTAACCCCCCAGGGGGTTGCAAGCAACTTAGAGGAGGGTCGTGGTATCACAAATTTTGAGAACCCCTGCAGTAAGGGACAGACTTGCCATACAGAAGTTATTGTGTAATTAAACAAGGAAGACAAAGAGCAGGAGAAGGAAAAGTATTATTCCCATTATACAGACTGGAAATGGAGACACACAGATTTAATAATCTGCCCAAGGTCACACATGGAAATATGTAGTAAAGCCAGGACTTGGATCTTCTGCATCCAATTTCAGTGCTTCCAGGGTCTAAGCCTGGAAGGTCGGCTTAAGGTGGAACGCGCAGCTGGAGTTGGCTTACCTTAAGCCAGGCATGTCCAAAGTCCGGCCCGCGGGCCAATTGCGGCCCGTGTTCCGATTTAATACGGCCCCCGCTTCCTCCCCCTCTCCTGGCTCCCCGGCACATTTTTGAACTGGTGTGCCCAGCGCGCCGCTTCCGGCCACGCCGCCGCCCATGGCCTCCGCGGTCCTAGAGCCTGCCCTGTAGGGCACGTCCGCAGCCCCGCTCTCCTGCTCGGCTGCGGGTTCGCCCTGCCCCCGGGCTGCCGCGAGGCCGGCGTGCCCTGCACTCTCCGCCCGCCTCCGACCCTGCGGGCCCTCCTCCTTGGGGCTGAGAGTGCGGGGACGGCCCTCACGCATGTTCACTTCTTCAAATCTGGCCCTCTTTGAAAAAAGTTTGGACACCCCTGCCTTAAGCCAAGCTTGGTGGTGTCCCCACAGCAGGAGGCCAATGGTAGCAAATGCCCACATCAGCTTCCCTTACTCCTCGCAACTGTGAGGAGTACAGCTGCCATCTGGCACTGCCCTCAGTGTTCGATTTATGGGTCTGAACTAGACCCACTAAATCGAATGCCAGAAGAGTGATCTCTGATGTGGTGAGTGAAGATGTTGCCTAAATTGCAAGACCAGTTTTGCAAGACTATTTTCCCTCTCTTTGATTAGAGCTTAAGAGCCCAGCCCCATCATGCAGCTGGTGTAGAGATGCACTACTGAAAGTTCTCTCCAGTCGGTGCAATGCTTCCACAGTTGCAAGATACAGTGCCTTCCACAGTTTCAAACATCCAAGCATTTAACATGCAAAGCTCGCAGAGTTGCTGAACCAAATTTCCTGTTTCAGGGTGCTGAAACATTAAGACAGTTCCACAGATGTGCAGGTAGAAGTGTGACATCACTGAAAATACCAAGCCAACCAATCAGTGTGACTTTAAACCATTAAGTTTTGTCTACACTAAAGGAACAAACCTTTGTATTTGAGCCTGTTATACTGGTTTAAGCACAAACAATCCAGTGCATTTATATTAGCTACCCTGAATTGGTCTAAGATTTGTTTACAGTAGTCGTGCCCTAAACATGTCCTCTGGGCTTTTATTTAGAACCATTTGCAGAATTTCTAACTCAGCCATGCATTATGGGAAATTTTGTAAGGTCAGCAATGTTCCCTGATTGGGCCTTAGATGAACTATTTGAACCGTTTCAGCTTTCCACATGGTCACTAAACTAGCGTAGGCTGCACAAATTAAATTATGATTAGCAAACCAGTTCAAAAGTACTGGTTTTAACTTGGTGTTTACATTCCATGTACAGACCAATGAGATGTTTTTGCATCAGGTCTCCAATATTCTAGGGACATTAATTGATTCATTTTTTAATTCAGATGAAGCCTCAGTTTCCCCAGACACACACTAATAGTTTGGTCTGTTTACTATTTATTATTATTTTCCTTCTCTCATTTCTGCGTTTCTAAACTGTTCCCCACAGTCCTGGTATTTATTCAGAATATCTGGAACGAAGCAATGCAAACATTTTTGTAGGTACTGATCAACTAATTTTAAAAAACCACAACTAGTTTTCCTCCATCAAAACTACAGACTCTGAATATATTTCAGAGTAATTATTTCATTTGGCTTAAATTAGTCCTGTGCAAAATGTCACCTCTGCCTTGCGTGTTTGTAAAAACAGTGTGAAATTATTCAATTTGACTCGCAAACGAGAAGGTAACAGGAGGATCTTATGACTCAAAGTTTATTCATTTGATTCAGGAGATAATGTTCAGTGCAGCTATCTGCAAACAACAAAATGTTTAACATGCAAAACTCTCATGCTTCACAATGGGTTGTGGATTCATTTGTTATCATCTATAATTCTTGTTATTAAAGCCATTTATGAAACAGAAAATATATTAGTTGAACCCTAGGGGTGTTCTGATACATATTAAGAGCTGCAAGAATTTAAAAGGCTAGCACAGTAACAAACACATCATGGGGCAGTTTGTTTATTTGTTTTCGTAAAGCAGTAGCTAGGAAGTTAGCACACAAAATTAGGCACCACTGTAAGAAGGTAACCCTAAACATCAGTTTAATTATAGATTAATTTACTGGAGCCAACCTAATCTGAATTATGAAGAAAGCAATCAGCAGCCCAGTTACTGATATCTATTTCAAGCCTTTGTAGATTCTGGATGTATGGTATGAAAGAGGAAAATGGAAACAGATGTACAGTATTATTTTATCTACTGTAATTGCCATATAGCTGACAGCAGTCAAAGGGAAGATAGGGAAAAGCAAAGCGCTGAAAAATCTACATTCTTTCCTTAAACCTCTTCTGCATGCTACTCAAAGAACCTGATTATGAATTTTTAAGGCTGTACAGGACTGGGAATCACACGGCAGCTCTTATCCAAGTGATGATTCATGGCCGAGTGGTAGATATCAAATTCAATTTTGCAGCATGGTCATGGCCCTTTTTACATCCTTTGGGTATAACGAAAGCCATGACTAATGAGTAAAAAAACCCCAACATTCTACTAATCCATGTAATGTCCTTTGTTTCACCCTACTATTGTGTGTTCGACTTGGTTATTTATCTCATATGACAACCTAGGCTAGAGATGATATAAGCCAAAAGGGCAGACTTACATGCAGTGTATTTCAGTCTCCAGTGTTGTAGTAGTGAGGAGTACTGCATAAGACTTTGCCTAGGCATGCCTTTGTAATCAGTCTGATTCTCCTTATAACACCTACTTGTCAGCATAGATTCTATGATGCGGGTATATGTTCTTCTGATCAATTGATATTGGTGCTGGTTTACAGCCTTTATGTTGCTCCTGCCAATAAGGATAAAAGACAAGGATACCATAGGAATCTGTGTCATGCAAATAAAAAATTTCATTGCAGGCCTATTCAAACACTGGTGTGGGCAACTATGGAATAGCCTGCACTTAGCAAAAGGTTCCCCCCTCCCTTAATCTTGTAAATCAGTGATGCATTAATACAGGTTGAACCTCTCGATTCTGGCACCCTCGGGACCCAACTGGTGTCAAACCAGAGAATTTGCCGAACCATGGGAGGTCATTATCTAGCAGCCTTACCAACATTTTCACTGGGCTCTTAGAAGACAATTAGGCACACCTACACAGCCAGGCAAAAGTCAAATTAAGCTACGTCAATTGCGTAGCTTAAGTTAAAGTAGAATCATAGAACACTAGAACTGGAAGGGACCTTGAAAGGTCGTTGAGTCCAGTCCCCTGCCCTCATGGCAGGGCCAAGCACCATGTAGATCATGAAATAGCAGTAGGTTAATTTGGCTTTTGGCACTGTCTACACAGCAGGAAGTCGAAGGAAGAACACTTTTCCTTCAACTACCCTTACTCCTTGTAAAATAAGGGTAACGGGAGATGGAGTAAGAAGTCCTCCAGCTCAACATTATTTCAAAATAAAGGCTTGCAGTGTAGACACGCTCTTTATTATATCGGAATAACATCAGTTATCCCAAAATAATGCTTCTGTGTAGACATAGCCTTAGGGGAAACAGCAGCACAGAACACTGAGAGCTAGGACTGGTGGCTGTAAACAAAGGGTACATCTAGACTACATGCCTCTGTCACCAGAGGCATGTAGATTAGGCTACCAGACATAGTAAAATGAAGCGGCGATTTAAATAATCGCCGCTTCATTTAAATTTACATGGCTGCCGCGCTGAGCCAACAAACAGCTGATCAGCTGTTTGTCGGCTCAGTGTGATAGTCTGGACGCGCGGGTTGTGACATCAAAGGTATTTGTCGACCACCCAGGTAAACCTCATCCCAGGAGGCTTACCTTATGGAACCACAGGAAACTTGGCTACACCCATGAGAAGTGGATATCCAGCTAACTAAAATCATGCCAGACCACAGATGCTGCCAGACCACAGAGTGGCAGATTAGAGAGATTCAACCTATCCCATAAAGAATCAGGACAAAATTATCTCAACAGAGAAATAAAACCTAAATTCCTTCATCAAGAAAATTGCCCCATACATCATAAGCTCCTGGGGGCAGGGAAAGTGTCTCATTTGAATGCAAAGTATCATGGATGTATATGCTGCTGTATAAATAAATGAGGGTATGTCTACACTACAAAGTTAATTTGAACTAACAGCTGTTAGTTCGAATTAACTTTAATAGCGGCTATACATACAAACCGCTAGTTCGATTTTAAATCGAACTAGCGGAGCGCTTAATTCGAACTAGGTAAACCTCATTCTATGAGGTGTAACGCGTAGTTCGAATTAAGTAGTTCAAATTAAGGGCTCTGTAGCCACTTAATTTGAACTAGTTGGAGGCTGGCCCTTCCCAGCTTGCCCTGGTGGCCACTGTAGGTCAAACCAGGGAAACTTTTCTGCCCCCTTCCCGGCCCCAGAGCCCTTAAACAGGCACGGTCTGGTTACAGTGCTTGTGCCAGTTGCAAACCTGCTAGCACCCAGCCAGCAGACCCTGTACCTGGCACAGAATGAGCCAGCCACCCGCTGCCACCCAGCCCTTCGCCTCTTCCCAGGACCAGGCTGGCGGATCACAGGAGCCTGCCTGGGGCCGCAAGAGGCGGGCGCCCACCTGGTCTAGTGCAGAGATTGTGGACCTCATCGAGGTTTCGGGGGAGGCCTCCAATGTCCATGACCTCTGCACTATGCACAGAAATGCGGCCTACTAGGGCAGGATAGCTGCCAGCCTGGCCACCAAAGGCCACATGTGAACCCAGGAGCAGGTTTGCATGAAAATCAAGTTGGTCCAGCGAGACCCCCAACACTGAGCTTAGAACATAAGAACATAAGAACATAAGAACGGCCGTATTGGGTCAGACCAAAGATCCATCTAGCCCAGTAGCCTGTCTGCCGACAGTGGCCAACACCAGGTACCCTGGAGGGGGTGGACTAAAGACAATGACCAAGTGATTTGTCTCATGCCATCCATTTCCAGCCTTCTACAAACAGAGGCCAGGGACACCGTTCCTACTCCCTGGCTAATAGCACTTCATGGACCCAACCTCCATGAATTTATCTAACTTCTCTTTAAACTCTGTTATAGTTCTAGCCTTCACAGCCTCCTATGGCAAGGAGTTCCACAGGTTGACTATGTGCTATATGAAGAAGAACTTTCGCATATTAGTTTTAAACCTGCTGTCCATTTTTGCGGAAATACTGTGCTGCTCCCGTTCGGGCAAAAGTCCCTTTTGCGCAAAACTTTTGCGCAAAGGGCCAGTGTAGACAGGGGAGATCTGTTTTGCGCAAAAAAGCCCCGATCGCAAAAATGGCAATCAGGGCTTTTTTGCACAAAAGCGCGTCTAGATTGGCCACGGACGCTTTTACACAAAAAGTGCTTTTGTGGAAAAGCGTCCGTGCCAATCTAGATGCTCTTTTCCGAAAATGCTTTTAACGGAAAACTTTTCCGTTAAGAGCATTTCCGGAAAATCATGCCAGTCTAGATGTAGCCATAGAGGTTTACAGTTATGACTGGTATCAGTCTCATTCTACAGGAAACACTCTAGATCATGGGTTCCCAAACTGGGGGGCATATCCCCCTAAGGGGGCATGAAGAAATGCCAGGGGGGGTGCGAGGCGACCCAGCCTCCCCTCACCCTGCCCCCTCTCCCCCCGTATCAAGTTTTGCTGCCCCAGTCAGTTCCCTTTTTTTCTCTCAATAAATTTTACTGCTATTTTTGGGGGGAGGGGGGAACATGAGGGTTTTTCAAAAATCAAAAAGGGGGCGTGATGCCAAAAAGTTTGGGAACTACTGCTATAGATGAAACTATACCCCTGGGCATACATGTCTATAGATGGTATGGTTTTATTAATGAAACCAGATGTGTTTAATGAGTATCTCTATGAGTTATCTGCAGTGCAGCCAATCCCTATCTGAGTCCCAGTTCTGATTTATGCAGGTGTCTCCTCAAAGTATGTTTTATAGAAATAATCTCTCTGGCTACCATGAATCCTTCTCTCCTATCAGTTGCTGAATATTGCAAACTGCAAAGCTCTTAAATCTGCTTTGCCATGGAAAAGTCACTTCCTTGGGTGAGCATGTGTTTTGTTCTCCTCTTTCACAGTTTGAGGATGGTGGAAACCTGACCACTCTCCTCTGCATAAGATGATCAGTACAGAAATAAATGGTTTACATGCTTTGTCTACACTGCAGGGGTTTTGCACAAGAAGCTTTTTGTGGAAAAAAGCGTGACCACACCTCAAAAGCACATCACAAAAGCGATGTGCTTTTGCGCAAGAGAGCGTTCACACTGCATGGACACTCCTGTGCAAGAAAGCTCTGATTGCCATTGACAGAATGGCCATCAGAGCACCTGTGCTTTTTCTGATAGGCTTTTTTGCAGCAAGAAAACCCTGAAGAGCGTCCACCCATGCCTTTTTGCACAAGAGCTGTAGCACAAAAAAGAGTTATTCCTCATGGGGAGGGGAATAACTCTACCAGCAAAAGCCCTGGCTATGTCTACACTGGAATGATTTTCCGAAAATGCTTTGCAACAGAAAAGTTTTCCGTTAAAAGCATTTTCGGAAAAGCACGTCTAGATTGGCAGGATGCTTTTCCGCAAAAGCACTTTTTGCGGAAAAGTGTCCGTGGCCAATCTAGATGAGGTTTTCAAAAAAAAGCCCCGATCGCCATTTTCGTGATCGGGGCTTTTTTGTGGAAAACAGTACTATGCTGTCTACACTAGCTTTTTTATGCAAAAGTCTTTCGGAAAAAGACTTTTGCCCGACCGGGAGCAGCATAGTATTTCTGGAAAAGCACTGATGAATTTACAGGAGATCGTCAGTGCTTTTCTGGAAATTCAAGCGGCCAGTGTTGACAGCTGGCAAGTTTTTCCGCAAAATCAAATGATTTTGCGGAAAAACTTGCCAGTCTAGACACAGCCCCTCTGTCCTGTCGATTTGCTGTATTTTTTTGCACAAAAATGCACTTGAGCTGTGACGCTCCTCCGGTTTTTGTGCAAAACACTTGGGCTGTGTCTACATTGGCATCCCTTTCCGGAAAAGGGATGCCAATGAGACACATCGCAATTGCAAATCCGCAGGGGATTTAAATATCCCCCGCGGCATTTGCATTTACATGGCTGCCGCTTTTTTCCGGCTTGGGGATAAGCCGGAGAAAGCGCCAGTCTAGACGTGATTCTCGGGAAAATAAGCCCTTTCCGGAGGATCTCTTCTTCCTACACTCCACCATTATTTCGAGATAACTAGCATTATTTCAAAATAACAATGCGAGCGTCTACACAGCCATTCCATTATTTCAAAATAATTTCAGAATAATGGACGGCTTATTCCAAGATGTGTAAACCTCATTCTACGAAGAATAACGCCTATTCCAAAATAGCTATTTCAAAATAAGGCATTTTCAGAAAAGCCCCTCACCAGAGCCATTCTAAATTATTCCTCCCCAGTGCATCTGGTAGCTCTAAATGGAGATAGCATGTCTACATTAGGGAAGCCTGCTTCAGACTAATTTTCAGACTTCCCTGCAGTGTAGATGTGTTATTTCGAAATAAGCTATTTCGGAATAACTATTCTGGAATATTTTATTTTGAAATAAACGTGCAGTGTAGATAAGAATGTACCCTGAGATAAGACTGTTATCCATAGATTTTAAAGACAGAAGGGTACATTATCATGGAGTCTTACCTCCCGCCTAAGATAAATATATTGGGCAATTTTGCTTAGTGATTTTTACTGCAAGCCCAGTAACTTTTGGTAGAACTAGAGTAGATCGTTTGGGGGGAAAAAAGTATCCAGTGTTGATTTACGGATTTCTGGTGACAGAATTCATCATGTCTCTTGTTAAGCTGTCTCAATATTTACTGTTCAATGTTGCCAGCACTGCTGAAGAGTATGGCATTTGTCTATCTTTAACTTCTATCTATTGAATCCTCAGATACTAAATTAAAGTGCCCTCTAATATCAGATAATTGACCTACTTCATTGTAGATTATTTCCAGCTTCTTTACTGGCACTGATTATCCCTCCCCCCACCAGTAACTGGATATGCTAGGCCTGATAGATCAATGTTTTCACTTGTATTCCTGTACTTTGTGCTTCGTGAATAATTTTTTCATTAATTCATTTCCTCTTTCACTAGTTCCTCTTTCATGAACTCCTTCTTATTCATGAGCATGCACATATTTTGCTAGCTATCTGAATGTATTGCTTGTGAAACATGCAAAGTAAATAGGAGTTTGGGAACTGACTTTCCTGGGAACAGGATCAAGCAATTAACCTCTACAGTCAGTGTGCTGAGAGAGACAACGAGATTCCAAAACAGTGTCAAGTTTGGTGACTATTAGCAGGCAGGCACCACCAAACTCATTTCAGATAGGATATTTAAAACATATTGAGGAGCAACTTTTGACCACTGTATGATCCATGTAGGATGTAAGTTGCGGGTGGGAGGAGTTTCCAGTCAATAGGCTGCAACTTGGCAGAGAAATGGAGGCAGAGTTAATGTTATTTTTAGAATCTGAAAAATTGCATGCGTGCATACTTAGTTAACCTTTCATTAACTGTTATTTTCTATGCTTTTTACATGCTCGGGATTTCCAAACGGTAACATTTCTTCAATAGGCTGTGGATAATGCCATACATTTATGCCTTTGGCCACTAAAATACAGTTATTTCTCTATATATTAAATACAATGAAACCCTCAAACATGTCAAACTTTCCTAATTTCCTGCTTCTATACAAATATGAAATTGAGAGCCAGTGTAGGGCATGATTCACTAAAATATAATGAACTTTCAAATAGATTTGAGAGGATTTATGCCTTTACACTGGAATCATGCTAAATTAGTAGCTCATTGACAAACCTGGTGAAACTCAACAGCCTGATTCACCACTCTTTTAATCAAATCTTGCACCAATGAATTTGGAGTGATGTCACTTTTTTCTCCACTGACTTGAATCCTTGTATTTCTCCATTAATTTCAATCCTAAAACAGGAAGGACTGCTATGGCATACACCACCTTTAGAGCAGCTCCTTGCCCCATGGCATAATGTTTTTATCATTTGCATCTCCAGCACCAAGTGCAGGTCATCTGCCTCTTTATGTAATTCAGCCCGATGAATCCAAGTCCAACCCTCAGCAGCTCAAACTTGCCATCGTAGCATCCCAAGAAACTTACACTTCTATGGGCTTCATCTTTGATCTCCTTCAGCTACTTTTTAGTCTCCCCCTCCCTCCCCAGTTCTGATATTAACCACCGGACCCAGATGATGAGTCTCTCGGAGGTTCCTGTTCTTTTTTAGCGTTATCTCAAGCCCTTTCCCAGAATTCCCTTGGGTTCCTCCCTCCAAACTGCACTCTTCTTTAATGAGGTCCACATGTCCACTAAGGGCACGTCTACACTAGGAAATTATTTCAAAATAACTTATTTCAAAATAATAACTCCTGAAATCACTCTTTCACAATAAATGTATTCCTCAAGGAAAGCAGGAGTTGTTATTTCAAAATAACCAGCTCCTTATTCCTAAATAATGGGCTTAGGAGTGTGGATGCTCTGCTTATTTCGAAATAACTCCCTAGGGTACAGAAGAACGGCTGTACTGGGTCAGACCAAAGGTCCATCTAGCCCAGTAGCTGGTCTGCCAACAGAGGCCAGCACCAGGTTCCCCAGAGGGGGTGGACCAAAGACAATGATCCAGTGATTTGTCTCCTGCCATCCCTCTCCAGCCTCTGACAAACAGAGGCCAGGGACACCATTTCTATCCCCTGGCTAATAGCCTTTATGGACCTAACCTCTGAAATTATCTAGCTTCTCTTTAAACTCTGTTATAGTCCTAGCCTTCACAGCCCCCTCTGGCAAGGAATTGCATTCATAGACCAGGGCTAACTCACCACCTGCTACCTTCCAGTCCTGCTACAGCAGTGAATAATTAGGTACATCTATTGCACTTGTGCCATACTTCATTGGTAAAGCTCGATTGTAGGGATCCTGCCTCTTCCCCAAAAAGGGAGTGTGAGATGAGAGGTCATAAGGTGATTGTAGGTACTGCTGGCCTAGGAGTTGCCTTCAGAGAGGGGCTGCTGGAGGGTGGTGGCTGCTGCCCAAGATACTAGTTTGGAAGGCAGAGTTACTTCCAAGGATGGCACACTGTGGTATTGCTGCCTTTATCTCTGTGCTGCTGTTTGCAGAGCTGGGCCTCAGTCAGCAGCTGCCATTCTCTGGTCAACCAGTTCTGAAGGCAGCAGCAGTGGAGTAAGGGGGGGCATAGTGTGGCATTGATACACTTACTTCTGTGCTGCTGCTGGTGGAGCACTGCCAGGCGGTGGGTATAATAGGCAGAGGAAGGCATTGCCTGTCCCCACCCATACTCCACTCCCAGAACGCCTGCTGTAGATATACTGGGGATGGAGTGTTGCTGTTCCCGAGCACCCACCCTCCCTGTGCTCCAGGGCCAGGGTGTCTAGGGACACGGGCCACCCACCCTCCCTGTGCTCTGGGGCAAGGGAGGCTCGGGCCATGTGCCATCCATCCTTTCTGTGCTCCAGGGCAGGGGAGAGTGGGGCTGCACTCCACCGCACCTACCCATGGTACTGTGGGTGGCATTGCCTGGGCAGAATGGTCTGGGCTGGTCCTACCTTCACCCACCGCCCATAAGCACTGCCTTCTGAAGCTGGGCATCTGGCCTATAGCCATTGCTCTCCAGACAACCACCGTTGAAGGCAGCTTAAAAGTAAGAGTGGCAATACCACAGCACCCTTACAATAAACTTGCAATGCCCCCTGTAACTCCCTTTTGTGTCAGGACCCTCAATTAGAGCAACACCAGTCTTCCCCGTGAAATCTGTACTGCATCGAGTAAAAGCACACAAAACCCAGATTCCGGGGGGGTGGGGACAGGATTTCAGTCTGTGACATGTTTTTCACAGCCCTACGTCCCTATGAATTGGTATGAATCCCTTTCCAGCTCACGGTTTCTTCATTGGGGCTTTTAGATACAACTTGAATAACTGAGTCTAGACTGCAGGCTTCTTTCAGAAGAAGATCTTCTGAAAAAACTTCTTCTGAAAGACAGAGCCGACACTGAGAAAGCGCATCGAAAAAGCGATCTGCTTTTTGGAAAGATACCATCCATACTGAATGAACGCTATCTCGCTTGTAAGCTGTGATTACTATGGATGGACGGAGTGGCCACCAGGGTACTTGTGTTTTTTTCTCCTTCTTCTTCTTGTGAAAGAACTCCCTCTTCCCAGTCAGAACTCTTTCTGAAAAAGCCTTCGTCCTCATAGAAAAACATTTACCAATGTTGGAAAAACCCCTCAGTTATTTCAATTTTTTTTTTGAAAGAACACAATTGCAGTGTGGATGTAATTGAAGTTTTTTCGGAAAAAAACCACAATTTTCCCGAAAAAACTCTGTAGTGTAAACACACCCAGCGATACTATAATATAATGATGATGTTGGTAATAAATAAAACCCTATAAATGTATTTATATCTAAAATTCAAAATAAAATGTAGTTGATTACAAAGAAAAAGAATCACAGGAACCCTGCAAAATAAAATGTCTGATTTTGACACAGTGACAGACTGAGTTTAGCTTTCAAGAAAACTGGGCAAGTGTCCGAAATCTTTTTAGGCCTAATTCAATCTATTGCACCAATGTAACTCCTGTTATCTTTCATTTGTATTGCTCTGGTAAAACAAAAGGGAGAAAATGGGACTTTTGTCTTTAAAAACCTCTCTTTTCTAATTAAAATGTGAGCACATTAAAAGCTCGATATGTGTTGCTGCATTAGAAAACGGAGATACATTTGCAGACTGAACCTGTCTCTCCCGTGTGAAAAAAGGAAAATGTGCTTAATGGAGTGAAGCTGCAACAAATACCAACCAGTCAAAAGGAATTATAGAACTGCTTTGATTTACCAGTTACCCAAGCTATTGAAACTTAACACAGGCATTCACCTGACAGACTGAATGGGTTTTCAGCACAGAGATATCCACAGAATGCACAAGCAAGAAGGATTTCAAAGCAACATAAAAGCAAGATGAAAACACCTGCGAGCCAGCCAGACACATTAGATGACAGCGCTATTAAAAATGTTGATCTGCCACTTTAATAAAATAAAATGGAAAGTTCTGCTGAAAGCAATAGAACCTCCTTAGCTTCATGTAGCAATTTTTGTTTAGCCACATTGTAGAATTTAACAGAGAATTATTTCCTGGCTATGAAATTCTAAAGGATGTTTTAAAAAAATCATATAGAAAAGACATTATTCTTTTTGGTTTTATGGTCAATTTTTGTAAAACCCTGGTACATTCCTAAATAAATCTCTTGGTTTCATCCCTATTAAATTCTAGAAGATTTCTCCATACTGGGAAGTGGAAGGGGAGGAAAGAAAAGTGGACTAAATATTGCCCCACTCTTCAAATATGGATTATTTTTTACATGGAAGCAAAGAAGCAGGTTTTATTCATCTTCTTATTTATAAGTAAAATGCTTGTGGCATCATAGTAAGTAACAAAAATAATCCCTCTCATCTGTGTCTGAGTAGTTGGCAGATCAGCCAGCTAATGCATTTTCTGTACTGTACAACTCTAGTTTTATATCCTCACCAAGCCATAATAACAGGTGGGTGAATTGATTCAGTACAATTAAGGACTTCACCAAACAGTTACTCCGGTCTGGAAATGAACTTGAATTTAGCATTTTTAAAATGTTATTTTTTGGTTTTTTGTTCAGATACGCCCTTTCTCTTTCTGCATTTCCAGGACCAAAGCACCAAGATCGGGGGATCAGATTTGCAAGTGCCAACATACCACAAAATATCTTTCTCACAGTATTTCTGGGTATGAAAGGTGGCAGAAGTTTCATGAGCAGACACGCTATCTCAAGAGAGACTGTTAGATACAGCAGGTTTGGGGAGTTCAGAATAGTTCTCTCACCTCCAGTCAGAAGGGAAGGTGATAATAAACCGAGATTTGTTCTGCTGGATTGCTACCGCATGAAAGCAGGAATATTGCCTTCCTATTTGTCTGCAAAGCAACACACACACACACACACACACACAAACACCCTTTAAAATAAATCATTATACCAATAGAACAGTTTTTTCACAACCCCAACACACACACACACACACACACACCAACTTGAAAATAATCTGCAACAGCTCACATTACCACTTTTATAAATGACTTATTATCCAAACTGATGGGCTGCGTCTAGACTGGCATGATTTTCCGGAAATGCTTTTAACGGAAAAGTTTTCCGAACAGAGCGTCTAGATTGGCACGGACGCTTTTCCACAAAAGCACTTTTTTGGGGAAAAGCGTCCTTGGCCAATCTAGACGCGCTTTTCCGCAAAAAAGCCCCGATCGCCATTTTCACGATCGGGGCTTTTTTGCTGAAAACAAATCTCAGCTGTCTACACTGGCCCTTTTGCACAAAAGGGACTTTTGTCCGAATGGGAGCAGCATAGTATTTCCACAAAAAGCACTGATTTCTTACAGTAGGAAGTCAGTGCTTCTGCAGAAATTCAAGCCGCCAGTGTAGACAGCTGGCAAGTTTTTCCGGAAAAGCGGCTGATTTTCTGGAAAAACTGGCCAGTCTAGACACAGCCATGGACTTTCTACCATGATGGAGGAAGGGGCAGATTCAGTCCCATCAACCAAGATGGGGACTATAGGATTATACAGAAGCTCAGTAGAAGAAATTACTCAGTACAGCCACCTCCCGGGTGTTGCGATGGCTTCTGTGACATGACTCATGATAGGATTGTTCAATGGGTCGCTTTACTTTTAGCAATAGTGCAAACTGGCACAGTACAGCCTGGCACAGTGGTTAACCTTACTCAAAGCAAATCTACTCCAGACAGGGCTGCCATTGTCTTTGTGCTTCACTGGGAAGAAAAATTGAACTCCATGGGAGGTGCATTTTTTGTTCCTTCCTAAGATAATATCCAGTCCCACCTGGTTAACTTCTTGCAGGCAGCCTTTAGCACTTTGTTTATTAAAGTTTATTAGGATTAATTATCTCGGAGTAAAGTGTCCATTAAGTATATTCTATTTCAGCCTCAATACAATCTCAATTAATTCCTCCACAAAGTACCTTACTGTAAATTATATAGCTCATATATCAGCCCTAAATAAAAAATCCATAACATTTTCACAGAAATAAACCCACCACCAGCTCAGGGATACTTGCCTTTAGCAACAGTTGATAACATTGATGGCTGCACCAATGCATTCCCCAATTAATTCCTCCATAGACTGTCTAATCTTTCATGAGAAGATAAGAATGGCCATACTGGGTCAGACCAAAGGTCCATCTAGTCCAGTGTCCTGTCTGCTGACAGTGGCCAATGCCAGATGCCCCAGAGGGAGTGAACACAGAGGGTAATCATCACGAGATTCCTTTCCTGTCATCCATTTCCAGACAAACAGAAGCTTGGGACACTATCTTACCTCAGATAGTTTGTAAATCAGATCTGGGACAAAATAAAGAAACTCTTAGGTATAGCCTCTCTCCGACTTACGAACCGGTTACTGACCAAGCAATTGGTTGTAACTCAGTTTTTTCGTAAGTCGGACCCCATAGAGTTACACGCGACTGAGCTGTTCATAAGCATGGATCGCGTTTGTAACTCGGGGTCCGCCATTTACAACAGCTTCGGTTGTAACTGCGAATGGTCGCAAGTTGACCATTCACAACTGGGGGACCGGCTGTATTCTAAAATGTCACTAGCAAGCAAACCATGATGTTTGTTAGATGTTGGAACTGTTAGGAAAATGAAAAATAAATGAGTAAAAATTTCAAAGCTATTTCCATTTTATAAGTTTCAAAACACATTTTTCATTAAGTTTTTAATTCATAATTTGTCTTTAAAATCATCGTCAAAAATTTTACACATTTTTTGGGGGGAGGAAGGGGGACATATGAAGCATTTCAGTAATGCTTTCCATAATGTTTTTCGATAACAATATTGATAAAAAGGTATCATGATAAATGTCATTTAAAACACTGGGGGGAGGAGGGACACGGTTTGTAGAAAAAAATTATTTCAAATAAGTTATTTTTTCTGTTGAAAATTATCAACCCATGCTGGTACCTGCCACTTAATTCCAGGTTCACCCCAAATCCTTCCCTGAATTGATAGGTATGTCATTCTTTAATAATACATGCCAGCTACCTTAACACAAGGTGGATTGATGATATAAGCTATGGACCCAGGTGGCTGTATTTCCACCTATGCATGATTAACAGTAAGTCCCCCTGTCATCTCCCTCTGCAGGGTGTTGAATATTGAACAGATATTTCTCTAGATATTACATACAAAACAAAAGACAGATATTGTAACAGCCACACTACTAACTCCATTGTCACTAAGCACTAGCAGCCAGATTCAGCCCTCCGTGTATAATGCAGTCTAAAAACACCATCATCATCATACAGCATATGCTGAGTTTATACATGAATTGCTATTGGTCCAGGTGTGCCAAGGCAGCAATAAGAATAAAGAAAAAAAGCAGAAAAATAAATGAAAAAAAAAACCCACTGTGGTGTTAGAAAAACTTAAAAAACAACAATTAGTCTTTACAGTGCTACTAGACTAACAAAAATATGTAGATGCTATCATGGGCACAAACCCTTCTGCAGATCACTGGAGTATTAGAAGTCCAGATCCAAGAATAAATAAGGGAAGGGGGAAGAAGAGGGAGGAGAAAAAAGGAGAGGAGGAAAAAAAAAGAGACGGTGAGTAGATGGTTCAAATAGTTACAAGAGACTGATAAGAACAATTAGCACCTCCATTGTTCGGTTAAGCCATTAGGATGTGGAAGATAGTGTGCGAACCTGCTGATGTTCCTGTTCATACCATTTTTATAAGAATTAAACTTGTAAATAAAGTTAAGTTCCAACCCTTCTCTGTGTATTTGGCTTGTGGAATTGTCCTGACACAAAACAGTGACTTGGAGATCCATGAATGAGTATCCAGGCAGGCTAAAGTGTTCTCCAACAGGTGTTTGTGTGTTGCCTTTTCAAATATCTGATTTGTGTCCATTAATTCTTTCCCGTAGAGACTGTCCAGTTTGGCCAATATACATTGCAGTAAGGCAATACAGATACAATATACTATACAATATAGTGATGGAGATGCAGCCGTGTTAGTCTGGTCTAGCTGAAACAAAAGACAGGAATATGCAGCACTTTAAAGACTAACAAGATGGTTTATTAGGTGATGAGCTTTCATGGGCTCATTCAATATAGATACTGTGGTGATAGAGTCACTATTAATGTCAGAATTGAAGTCTGGGGACTGTGTCCTGCCTCTTGAAAAATCCAGAGCTTTTAAAAATTCCAGGATCATTAATTTTGCCTAACCATCATATGTAAATGTCAAGGACCTGATGATGTGATCCACCATGACTTTCATCACCAATCTCTCTTCACGGTCAATCTACTCCTGGAGCGGGGGCAGGAAGCACAGAGAGAGGCATATGACTTTCATCTATTGCTGCCTCAAGGTCGTGGAAGCTCAGTCACGTCATATGCCTTGATCCCGGGACAGTACATTCTCCATCATCGGACACCCCTGAAATTGAACACTCCTTATCATGACATGAAAACCACCACTTTCCAGTCCCACATTCATGGGGACAATCATTTTACTCAGAATGGGCATTGCTGTCTCACTCATGCTTTGGTGCTGTTAAGTCAGGGTGAGATCCCCACAGAGGGACAGAAAAGTCTCGTATAGAATACTAGAATACGAGGACTGGAAGGGAACTCAAGAGGTCATCGAGACCAGTCCCTTGCCCTCCTGGCAGGACCCAGTACTATCTAGACCATCCCTGATAGACATTTATCTAACCTGCTCTTAAATATCTCCAGAGATGGAGATTCCACAACCTCCCTAGACAATTTATTCCAGTGTTTAATCACCTTGACAGTTAGGAACTTTTTCCTAATGTCCAACCTAAACCTCCCTTGCTGCAGTTTAAGCTCATTGCTTCTTGTTCTATCCTCAGAGGCCAGGAAGAACAATTTTTCTCCCTCCTCCTTGTGACACCCTTTTAGATACCTGAAAACTGCTATCATGTTCCCTTTCAATCTTCTCTTTTCCAAACTAAACAAGCCCAATTCTTTCAGTCTTTTTTCATAGGTCACATTCTCTGCACCTTTAATCATTCTTGTTGCTCTTCTCCGGACCTCCAATTTCTCCACATCTTTCTTGAAATGTGGTTCCCAGACCTGGACACAATATTCCAACTGAGGCGTAATCAGAGCAGAGTAGTGCGGAAGAATGACTTCTCATGTCTTGCTCACAACACACCTGTTAATGCACCCCAGAATCATGTTGGCTTTTTTTGCAACAGTGTGACACTGTTGACTCATATTTAGCTTGTGGTCCACTATAACACCTAGATACCTTTCTGCCGTACTCCTTCCTATACAGTCGCTTCCCATTCTGTAAGTGTGAAACTGATTGTTCCTTCCTACATGGAGCACTTTGCCGTTGTCTTTATTAAACTTCATCCTGTTTACCTCAGACCATTTCTCCAGTAGGTCCAGATCATTTTGAATGATGACCCTATCCTCCAAAGCAGTTGCAACCTCTCCCAGCTTGGTATCATCTGCAAAATTAATCAGTGTACTCTCTATGCCAATAACTAAATTGTTGATGAAGATATTGAACAGAACCGGTCTCAAAACAGACCCATGCGGAACCCCACTTGCTATGCCCTTCCAGAAGGATTGTGAACTCTTTCATTATTAAGTAGTAGATCTGGAGGTACTCGGTCTCTCTGCCATGTTGGTCATGGTCCAGGCACAAAAGCCTGGCTAAGCTTCATCCAGGAATAGTGCACAGATCCAATCACTTTTGGGCAAAGGAGGGCATGAACAATACAGTATGAAAACTAATACCTTGTTCTCTAGGTCTTCACCGGTAGTCTAGGATGCCTAAGATGATAGGCTGTTAGAATTAATATTTTTTTTTAAACTGTCATGGAAATAGCAGGGACTTATGGGAATTTGATTGCCTTTTCCTATAAACCCAGGGGATACAACTACACTGGCATGAATTTCCGTTAAAAGCATTTTCGGAAAAGAGCATCTAGATTGGCAAGACGCTTTTCCGCAAACGCACGTTTTGCGGAAAAGCGTCCGTGGCCAATCTAGACGTGGTTTTCCGCAAAAAAGCCCCGATTGCCTTTTTCATGATCGGGGCTTTTTTACGGAAAACACTACTGTGCTGTCTACACTGGCCCTTTCACGCAAAAGTCTTTCGGAAAAAGACTTTTGCCCGAATGGGAGCAGCATAGTTTTTCCGGAAAAGCACTGATGATTTTACATGAGATCATCAGTGCTTTTCCGGAAATTCAAGCGGCCAGTGTAGACAGCTGGCAAGTTTTTCCGGAAAAGCAGATGATTTTCCGGAAAAACTTGCCAGTCTAGACACAGCTCTGGAGTTCCCAGAAGGATTTTGCATACCGATGTCCAGCCAGCTGATGTCCCTGTTCATACCATTTGATAAGAATTAAACTTGTAAATGAAGTTTAGTTCCAACCTTTCTCTCTGTATTTGGCTTGTGGAATTGGCCTGAAACAAAAGGGTGACTTGGAGATCCATTAATAAGTGTCCAGGCAGGTTAAAGTGTTCTCCAACAGGTTTTCATGTGTTGCCTTTTCGGATATCTGATTTGTGTCCATTAATTCTTTCCTGTAGACACAGTCCAGTTTGACCAATATACATTGCAGTGGCGCTGAAGGACAACTACCCATGATGCAATGAAGATTCTATGCTGGAGCAGATTGCTGAAGAACATGGAAGACAATACTATATCTGGACACAGCTGTTTAGTATGAGTCAACTGCTCAGCTGCTTTCTGGTTCTAGGACAGCCTCCGGGAGCCACTTCCTGAAATATTTTTGAGCTTTGTCAATTAAAATAATCACCTGTAACTGAGCACAGGTTGCAGGATCCAAGCACAATGTCATAATACCGTTGTACAACAGCATTAGCACTGTGAAAATCGGGAGCTACAGAGTTAAAGCTGGGTCAGAAAATTGCATACACTCTAAGGGCTGCATAAAACAGCACAAAATGGCTTGGTCAAGGTGATTGAGATGCAAAGCAGAAACTATCCAGCAAACTGGAAATTGCAAATTATTAATGATGCATATTGCTCCATGTACAAATTAAATTAATTGTGTTAAAAGTTCATGGCTGTGAAGTCAAATAATTTTTCAGCATAAGCATTGCATTTAGAACCATTAAGGCATTTCTATGGATGGAAACCCTTTTTGTTAGTGAGCTGCTATTTGATGATTAGTATCAGAGGGGTAGCCGTGTTAGTCTGAATCTGCAAAAGCGACGAGGAGTCCTGTGGCACCTTATAGACTAACTGAAGTGTAGGAGCATAAGCTTTCGTGGGCAAAGACCCACTTCGTCAGATGCATGTAGTGGAAATTTCCAGAGGCAGGAATAAATATGCAGGCCAGGATCAGGCTGGAGATGATGAGGTGATCCAATCAAGGAGGATGAGGCCCACTTCTAGCAGCTGATCTGGAGGTGTGAATTCCAAGAGAATAGAAGCTGCTTTTGTAGTTAGCAAGCCATTCACAGTCTTTGTTTAATCCAGAGTTGATTGTGTCAAACTTAAAGATGAACTGTAGCTCAGCAGTTTCTCTTTGAAGTCTGGTCCTGAAGTTTTTTTGCTGCAGGATGGCTACTTTTAGATCTGCAATTGTGTGTCCAGGAAGATTGAAGTGTTCCCCTACAGGTTTTTGTATGTTGCCATTCCTAATATCAGATTTGTGTCCATTGATTCTTTTACGTAGGGACTGTCCTGTTTGGCCGATGTATATAGCAGTGGGGCATTGTTGGCACATGATGGCATATATTACGTTGGTGGATGTGCAGGAGAATGTACCAGTGACAGTATGGCTGATCTGGTTAGGTCCTGTGATGGTGTTGCTGGTGTATATATGTGGGCAGAGTTGGCACCGAGGTTTGTTGCAAGGATTGGTTCCTGAGTTCGAGTTATTATGGTGCGGTGTGTAGTTGCTGGTGAGAATATGCTTCAGGTTGGCGGGTTGTCTGTGGGCAAGGACCGGCCTACCTCCCAAGGCCTGTGAGAGCGAGGGATCATTGTCCAGGATGGGCTGAAGATCGCTAATGATGCGTTGGAGAGGTTTTAGCTGGGGACTATAGGTGATGGCCAGTGGTGTTCTGTTGGTTTCTTTCTTGGGCTTGTCCCGTAGCAGGAGGCTTCTGGGTACACGTCTGGCTCTGTCAATCTGTCTCCTCACTTCCTCGTGTGGGTATCGCAGTTTACAGAATGCTTGTTGAAGGTCTTGTAGGTGTAGGTCTCTGTCTGAGGGGTTGGAGCATATGCGGTTGTACCTCAGTGCTTGGCTGTAAACAATGGATCGTGTGGTGTGTCCGGGATGGAAACTGGAGGCATGCAGGTAAGTATAGCGGTCGGTAGGTTTTCTGTATAGGGTGGTATTGATATGACCGTCACTTATTTGTATCGTGGTGTCCAGGAAATGGACCTCCCGTGTAGATTGGTCCATGCTGAGGTTGATGGTGGGGTGGAAGCTGTTGAAATCATGGTGAAATTCTTCCAGAGTCTCCTTCCCATGGGTCCAGATGATGAAGATGTCATCGATGTAGCGTAGGTAGAGAAGGGGTGTAAGTGGACGAGAGCTGAGGAAGCGTTGTTCCAGGTCAGACATAAAAATGTTGGCGTATTGTGGGGCCATGCGGGTGCCCATAGCAGTGCCACTGGTCTGGAGGTATATGTTGTCACCAAATCTGAAAATCTGTTACCACCCTATACAGAAAACCTACCGACCGCTATACTTACCTGCATGCCTCCAGTTTCCATCCCGGACACACCACACGATCCATTGTTTACAGCCAAGCACTGAGGTACAACCGCATATGCTCCAACCCCTCAGACAGAGACCTACACCTACAAGACCTTCAACAAGCATTCTGTAAACTGCGATACCCACACGAGGAAGTGAGGAGACAGATTGACAGAGCCAGACGTGTACCCAGAAGCCTCCTGCTACGGGACAAGCCCAAGAAAGAAACCAACAGAACACCACTGGCCATCACCTATAGTCCCCAGCTAAAACCTCTCCAACGCATCATTAGCGATCTTCAGCCCATCCTGGACAATGATCCCTCGCTCTCACAGGCCTTGGGAGGTAGGCCGGTCCTTGCCCACAGACAACCCGCCAACCTGAAGCATATTCTCACCAGCAACTACACACCGCACCATAATAACTCGAACTCAGGAACCAATCCTTGCAACAAACCTCGGTGCCAACTCTGCCCACATATATACACCAGCAACACCATCACAGGACCTAACCAGATCAGCCATACTGTCACTGGTACATTCTCCTGCACATCCACCAACGTAATATATGCCATCATGTGCCAACAATGCCCCACTGCTATATACATCGGCCAAACAGGACAGTCCCTACGTAAAAGAATCAATGGACACAAATCTGATATTAGGAATGGCAACATACAAAAACCTGTAGGGGAACACTTCAATCTTCCTGGACACACAATTGCAGATCTAAAAGTAGCCATCCTGCAGCAAAAAAACTTCAGGACCAGACTTCAAAGAGAAACTGCTGAGCTACAGTTCATCTTTAAGTTTGACACAATCAACTCTGGATTAAACAAAGACTGTGAATGGCTTGCTAACTACAAAAGCAGCTTCTATTCTCTTGGAATTCACACCTCCAGATCAGCTGCTAGAAGTGGGCCTCATCCTCCTTGATTGGATCACCTCATCATCTCCAGCCTGATCCTGGCCTGCATATTTATTCCTGCCTCTGGAAATTTCCACTACATGCATCTGACGAAGTGGGTCTTTGCCCACGAAAGCTTATGCTCCTACACTTCAGTTAGTCTATAAGGTGCCACAGGACTCCTCGTCGCTTTTATTTGATGATTATGTCTCTTTCCTAAGAACCCTAAATTAAATTTTTAAAATGTCAGGGAAAATTACCCATGTGTGCATTTCTGAGTCACAAAAACCTATTAAAGATGTTATTTCTTCATCTTGTATGACCCACTATAACTGAACATACAGTACTGCTCAGCATCTGGCCTTTCAGGCATTAAATATCTCCTGCAACTTTTCAGAGAATAAGAAGTCATTATGAGGTGTATTTTTAAATTAATCCAATAAATTAGGTGAAAGCTTATTCAATTCAATTTACATTTACATTTTTCCTTGTCCACAGCGCTGAAAAGAAAAAAAAATGCAGCACGGATTGTGCTTCCTGTTCATTAACTACTGCACTGAAAGTGCCTAGATAGCAAGTATGTAACTTATTCTCTTAACAGCTTTATTTCTTTTCCAGCCCTAATTTGGTTATATAGCTATTTATTTTACCAAACTGGTACAAAGGGAATGTATATCTTTGAACAGTTTTATGCTTTACTCATGTATTTACATTTTCTGCATGCAGGATATATACGACCAGGATAAAAGATCTCACTGGAGGGAAATCCTTGTTGGTTTGTTTGTTTGTTTTGTGTAGGACATTTTACTCTCTGAGCATGGATGCCTCAGCTCCTTTTCATCAGATGCAATGGTTTTTCTTTACAGCCCAGTATTTCATTTGGGAGGTTAAAAAAGCATTCCCTCCAAGATCACCTCATTTTGTTTATGCAGTGGAATTAGTTCACAGGGGAGTTTGTGAAATAACCTTTTATAGTAATAGCCTGCTAGTCACTTGGGAATTAGCATAATTGTGCATTGGAGTGCCCCCTTCTGGCTGGTGTCTCACCTGTTTGTATTTAATGGTTCTGCCTCCTTACATTAGGACCTGCATCCCTCCCAGACTGTAACACCCGCCCCTCTGAGTACTGCCCTGCCGCAGTGCCTCCACACTTTGGGTCCTCCCCCTTAGGGAATCTCCAGCCTCTATAACCACCTTGTCTCGGTGACCCACTGCCAATCATCATCTAGCCCCTTACCTCAGGAGCACACTGCAGTCTGACATGGCCACTCATCATGGGCAAGGGGCCTGCTGCCTTCACCAGCCCCAACTGACTCCCTGCAGCCCTAGTATTCTCAGGCCTTGACAGCAAGGCCTCAGACTGGAAAGCTGCCTGGCCAGAGCTCCCCAGCCCCGCTCTGTATCAGGAACCCTTCAGCTTCCCTGGTAGCCAGGTCCCTCCTGCTCCCCACCTGGCATAAGAGTGAGTGAGTCTCCTCTCAGGAGCCCTTATTTATACAGCCCTCAGCTGGGCCCTAATTGTCTGCTATCTGCCACAGCTGCTTGCTCCACAGCCACAGCCCTCTTCCAGGGCTGGATTAAATGTTTTTTAGGCCAATTCAGGGCAAGACTTGATATTTATGTGAGTCGGTTCACGGGTAATGAAACCAGCCATAGTACAAGGCAGTGTCAGGAGAGGTGTCCCAAGAGAATTCTCAGGGATGTCCCAACCCACATGCAGAACAGGCAGCCATTTGGGCACCACGAATTTGGGGCCTCCAGCTGCCCCCCACTCCTATCTGCCTCTCCGCAGGCTCTCCAGCAGCCCCATCCCCTTGGCCGCCCTCTCAGGGCTCAGCACCCAGCCCCGCCCGCTGAGCTGGAGAACTCACGGAGCAAGGGGCAGACACACAGCAGGCAGCTAGAGAGAAGCAGTACTTTCCCCACACACTGATAATAAACCTACAGTCAATATTCCTAATTTCAGATTCAGAAATGGTGCATGCATACAAATAGAATATACACAATAAGCTTTCCAGGGAGAGGTTACGTGATATAGTTTGCAAAAAGCATATTCAGGTTAGGCATGTTTCTATTCATAAGCCTATTTCCATAAAGAATATGGGGTGCAACATCATACCTCTCTCACATCCCTCTTAGTGGTCTCCTTCCTAATCTGAACTGTCTCGTTCTTCTTAATCTCTCTTCATCTGGAAGCTGTTCCATTATCCTTATTCATTTTGGTTGTCGTTCTCTGTACCTTTCCCTTTTCAGCATATCTTTTGGAGATGGAGTGACCAGCACTTCATGCACTATTCATGGGGTGGGTGGACGATGGATTTATATAGTAGCCTTATGGGTGGGGTTTTGTTTTGTTTTTTGGTGTCTTCTGATCTCTTACCCCAGAGTTCCTACCATTCTGTGAGCTTTGTGGACTGCAGCTCGATATTGAAGAGCTGTTTTCAAAGAGCTATTCCCAATGACTCCAGGAGCTCGTTCTTGAAATAATAGCGAAGAACACTGTTTAAAAAAGCAGAAGATGAAAGATCCTTTTTTTTTTTACTGATAAATTGAAATATTTGGTGCGTGTGAGTCTAAGCAGAACAGCCACTGTCATCAGACCATTTTCAAATGGAAGTTTGAGGTGAAGCGCCGTAGGCTGGAATATATCACCGCAATCATTTATGCCAACATTTGCACTGTCAAGTGCTAAAACATGGGGGTATTAGATGTTACTGCATGCATAGGGCACTGAAAATGAAATCTCTTGAAGTGAAAAAAGACAGACGAAGCTAACGATCCATTCAGTGATAAAGCTCATCCTTTCCCTATTCTTGCTGGGCCTGGCACATTCATATTTAATAGAGCTCTACTTTTGAAATGGTAGAAAAGTATTTTTATTTCCTGAATGTCTGTCTTGAGTAATTATCAAAGGGAAGGACAGAACAAGGGGTTATTTACCGTCAGTTCCCCTCCACCTCATTCAAAATGAGTAATTTATACAGCAGGAGGTAAATTCTAATTGTGACAGTGTCAAGAAATACAATGACAAGTGTCCAGTGCAGAACCGGATTAAAGGGGGGGGCTAGCTTAGAACTGTCATCAGGCGCTACGTGCCTGGCGCCCTTTAGAGCTGCAATCAGGCACCGCATGCCCAATTGCGGCTGTAAGGTGCGCAGCACGCCAGGGCATGCGGCCGCGCATGCGCTGTGAGCCTGGGGCGGAGCCGCGCATGCATCGCATGCCTGCTGCCCGGGGCGCAGGAATGGCTCGAGCCGGCCCTGCTCCAATCTGGGTCAAGGTTTCTGATTTTTTTGCAATATTAACGCAACTTTTTTTTTGTTCACTTTTGAAAGTATTCTCAGCAATGATACATGTTCCCTCCTCCCCTCCCCCCCCCTCCCCCACACCACCCTTCTACAGTATTTGTTTGTAGGCGGCAATTATCACTTAGGAAGCACCATATATCTATTGTACTGCATAGAGATAGGTCAGAGTTAAGCAGGCCTGTGTTCTGAAGGCCTAATAATGGAAAAGAACCAGTCAGAAAATGCAAAGCAGATTTATAATGAATACTGCACAGCCGTTACGGTGTCATAGTTTCCTGGGAAATATATAGGGGATTGGTTGGTTGGTTGGTTGGTTGGTTGGTTGGGGTTTTTTTTTTCAAGAAAGAGAAGGAAGGGGCTTGGTATCCACGGAGAAGTCACTGAGCTACATTGGCATGTACCCATTAAAGGTCTGGCAAGTAAGTCTACAGGGCTGTTAACATCAGGTTCTAAGATGGGATCCTGCAAATAGGTCAGATATTTTGAATGTTACATTTTGTTTACACGAGCAGTGAACAGGATCGTCAAACCATCTCAAGGATTTAGGCACCTATGTCCTACCAAAAGACAGAAGGAGGTCGGGGGCCTAAGAGTTTAGGCCCTTTTAGCAAGCTCACCCAGGGATACTTTTCAAGTGAAATTAAGGTGCAAAGTCTAATATTTCCCTTCTGTACTGAACAGCAACATCAAGCACAGAGTCCACAAGGACCGCAGTGAGGGCAAAGCACCAGCTTTTCCAGCCCAACCCCATGGCTAGAATAAATGGCAGCTCTGGGAAAAGAATTTTACCACTACAAATGCACTGAGACAGAAAAGAAATGATTTATGGAGCCCTATGGGGGTATATGCTGTGTGCAATTGGGCGTAGCTAGGTCGATGATACAGGATGTATACCTATTACAACATAAATGAACAAAGATACATTTTTGTCCTGTTTGTATGGCTGCTGCCCACCCTTCCTAGAAAGGTAATAATGCTCTTCTTCATTGCAAACCTTCCTGGAGATTTGGAAGTGGGACACTGTAATGTTTTACATTTTAAACCAATAGGATCTTCTTCTAAGAGGCTAAGGGTCTTTCTTTTAATTTACACAAGGGGAAAAGAGTTTGTTGTTAAACTTCCTTCAATGTAAAAGTACTATTAAGAAAATTAAAGCTGCTAATGAGGTCTCTTAATTGCTTTTTGAAATAAGGCCCTGCTGGAGTCCTGTTGCATGGAAAAAATGAAATCCCTTCCCTGTTCATTATGCACAGCAGAGAGTTCATGTAGGCAGATTTAAGGGAAAGATAGCTGTTCTTTAGGGTCACAGAGCCAGATTCACGGCTGATGTAAATCGATGTAGCTCTATTGACTTCTGGTAAGTATCTGGCCCCCTTTGTGTAGGCCTGCTGAAACATAAACCTCTCATTCTTAAAACAGGGAGCATTCAATGAAACTGAATAGCAGCAAAATTAAAATTAATCAAAGAAACACACGTAAGACATTCATATGGAAATAAGTCTGTCCATAGTTAGAACATAAAGGATCAAACTGGCACACCCAGGCGCTAACCAGCTCCCACCCCTAAAACACCCAGACTTCTTAAAGTCATACAAAACATCATGTTTCAGGGCATAATCAAACCTCTAAGTAACAGGGGATAGGAAGAAACCATTCCTGAGGACAGGTTATTCCACATCTATTGCATAATGCCCTGCATCATCTTCTGAAGCAATGGGCATTGACCACTGTTGGGGATGTGACTCTAGAGCAGTAGTGAAAATTTAAAAAATACCTAGATATAGGAGCCTAAGGCTTTGGGTACACTTTGCTTTAGTCTGCACCAGAGAGGTGTAAATTTTACTTCAGACGATCATGTCATGGTCTAACTAGTCTGTGTGGTGAACCTGCAGAAGCTCATTAAACTTCCCCATGTGCCTTAATGTACCACTGGTTGAAGCAGGACAACATTTATATGCACTAAGGAACTATTTATTTATGCCACCAGGACCTGTCTGAGCACAGCAAACTTGTGTGCACTAAAATTTACAGCCTTTCGGTGAAGACTAAAGTACTATGCAGACAAGCCCTAAACTTTAATTTTCAAAAGCACCTAAGCCCCACTGAAAGACAATGAGACTTTAGGCTACGAACATCCTAGCGCACTTTGAAATAGAATTTAGGCATTATTTTTTAATTGACCCCTTGATCTCTTTGGGATTTCAGACTGTCATTCACTGCGGCTGTGTCTAGACTGGCAAGTTTTTCCGGAAAATCATCTGCTTTTGCGGAAAAACTTGCCAGCTGTCTACACTGGCCGCTTGAATTTCCGCAAAAGCACTGACGATCTCATGTAAGATTGTCAGTGCTTTTGCAGAAATACTATGCTGCTCCCGTTTGGGCAAAAGTCTTTTTCTGAAAGACTTTTGCGCAAAAGAGCCAGTGTAGACAGCAGAGATTTGTTTTCTGCAAAAAAGCCCTGATCGTGAAAATGGCAATCGGGGCTTTTTTGCGGAAAAGCGTGTCTAGATTGGCCACGGACGCTTTCCCGCAAAAAGTGCGTTTGCGGAAAAGCGTCCTGCCAATCTAGATGCTCTTTTCTGAAAATGCTTTTAACAGAAAGCTTTTCCATTAAAAGCATTTCCGGAAAATCATGCCAGTCTAAACATAGCCCCCATGTTTACACACCATCAGGCACACTGGGATTTTGATCTGATAAGCCTCTGGGAGCAGCCGGGGGGGGGGGGGGGGAGGAGGGGAAACAAAACAGTTAAATAATAACAATAGCTGGAACAGTGAACTGATGCATCAGGGCAAATCCTCTCTTTTCATGTACTAATTTGGCAATTAAAAATTTCGGAGCAGGTTAAATTAAGCCTCACAACTTTTTCCTGTTCTTTTTCTGCAGGAAGCAAAAGTTTAAAAGGGTGAGATGGTAATTTCCTGATGGCAGAGCAAGATGAAGAACAGCAGTTGCAAATCACGGTCTAGTGCAGAATAAAATCATGTGAGGATTCATGGATGAGACCGTACTGGCTGGACACCTCACTTACACGATAAAATCCATTTGAAGCCGTACAAAAATCTGCAGCATATTAACCAAACAAGACCGGCAAGAAATGTTTGTGTAGGAAAAAGAGGAAAGGAGCAAGAACTTTCTATGCAGTATCTCATGAGACACCATTTGTGACCATCTATGACTTATTGCGACTTCACTCCCTTTGTGCACGCAGGGAGTGCAAAAGTAAATGAATCACCTTGGAGAAAAATGGCCTAAACATCAAAGCTCAGAATTCGCTGAACTTACAGGAACCAATGAAAAAGTAATTGCTTAGCTGTTGCAAAACCAAGCTTGGGGCTATTGTTATTTCAGCAGTACTGCCTGCTGGCCATGCCTCCAGCTGCCAAACAAAACAAGGAACCTGCTTACCTGCTTTACCTCCACTGAGCTTTGAAAGAAGCAAATCAATCTGGCACAAGAACATGTCCGAAAGCGGGAGGGGGTTAAATAAAAAAATGCCGTTTTTTATTTAAAGATTTATGAACTAGTTTGAAAATAACAAAAGCACTCTGGAATGGTTGCTCTTCAGTAGCAACAAACCAGGACCAAATGTTTCATGATGTTGGAAAAATCTTTAGCTAGTTCTCTTTGCGCGGAGATCTTATTCCCTCACGCTGAGACTTGCTGTGACAGCTATGAAGCTTCGAACGCGTGAAATCTAAAACAATATTAGCATTTTTCATGAGTTAAAGACAACTTTGGTGTGTTGAAGGATGAAAACTCATGGGTTTTCAAAATTTACCAATGCTTACCATGAAAGAAGACTCTTCTCTGCTTTTTCATGCTATTCAACAGAAAATTTAATCAGGGAGTTAATGAGCCTGATTTTCTATATACTTACATCAAGTTCTATACAGATTTTTGACAAAGAATCAGCGGGTTCCATCTCCCACGTGGATTTTAATTGAGTGATGCCAATTTATACCACCTCACTTGACCTATTATGTGAAAAGAGTCTTGAAAGTACATTATTACAACTTGATGCATTCTATATTTTGAATCAATAGAATTTGTTGACTTTGTTTTTCCCAAGTTACAAGCAACAATTATTATCCAAATGTACTATTATAACAAGCGTTCCAAGGCTGCAAAGAAATGTCTATTATTTTGACTTCACATTCTGTAATTAAGTAATGGGTGTACTTATTTATAAGCCAGGCAAATGGGCAGACTGATTTTGACTGTTGTAAGGACTTCATGCAACATAAACGATTGTGTATTTAATTTGAAAACACAAAAATAAAAGTTTTGGAGAAAGGGTTCCTGACATGATGCAAACATGGTGAATACAGAAGCCTTCTGCCAAAAAGATGGGAAAGGGAATGATTCCTATCTCACACTGGATTTATCACTATAACATCACTGAATACAATGAATAGAAATAGAGAGGTAGCCCTGTTAGTTTTTCCTTTTGTTTTAGTAAGATCAGACTATGTAGCACTTTAAAGGCTAACAAGATGGTTGAATAGGTGATGAGTTTTCGTGGGCCAGACCCACTTCCTCAGATCATATTCTGGAAGAGAATTGGCATGATCATATATAACAAAGGAATACAATGAAAAAAAGTGTATTCCTTTGGTATATATGGTCATGCCAATTCTCTTACAGAATATAATTTAAGGAAGTGGGTCTGGCCCACGAAAGCTCCTCACCTGTTAAACCATCTTGTTAGTCTTTAAAGTGCTACTTGGTTTTTCCTTTTGAGTACAATGAAGATACCCTTGAGTAAATCAGGAATACGGGAATTCTGAATCAGACACAGAGTTCAATTTTCAAAAGCAACTCGTTGTGATAGGGGAGAGGAAAAAGGAGCAATGGCCCTATGGCCTGACCATTCTAATGGGCCCAGGGCTCATGGCCAATGCTGCTGCCTCATTAGCAGTGGCAGCACCCAGAGCCATGAACCTTTTAAATCACCACTGAAGTGCTGTGTTGCGGGCTCCAAGCAGTTGTAAGAGTTGCATAAAAAAGCCTCCACCTGAGCTCACTAGATTTATATACATGGATTTTCTAAAGCTACACCAAACTGTAAGGTCTAAGGTTTTAAACTGCAATTTATTGTGATTTTTGTCAATCTTTGTAATATGTGTAACTCTCAAATTTACTGTAAACCACAACTTTGTAATCTTTGTAACATGCAGCCACCTTGCTTGTATCTTTCCCTAAGCTGCATTCTCCCCTGAGTGAATGGAGAGAAAGAGTGAGTGTGAGTGTGTTTGAAGAGGCTTGGAACAATGGACCACATGACAATGAGTCATCACAGTCTGGGCATGCTCTCTGCTGGATAAAGGGAAGTCTGGGACTGCTCCCTGATGACAAGGTGAATGAGTCACAGGAGCCATTAAGACACTATATAAAAGAGAAGGAGCACATGTGAGACTCTCTCATTTTCCTTCCCCTGCTCCTGAGAAGCTCCTCTTCAGTGTCCCTCCCGACCAGCTTCCCCAGCCATGATGAGCAGACAGACCCTCCAGGATCCACAAGCCTTGGCTCCTTCTGCAACCTATATGTCTGTGTAAATTTATGACTGCCTGAAGGCAGGAATGAATGGGTGTGAATGAGCGAGTGAATGAATGGAGGGGTGTGTGCTTGCTTGCCTCTGTGTGTGTGTGTGTGTGTGTGTGTATGTGTGTATGTGTGAGAGAGCGAGAGAGAGAGTTCTATCTTCTTTAGTTTAAACCTTTGGTGGCTGCTTTCTCCTCTTTGCTTTTACCTAGTGGAAATAAACCCATACAAGTGTAACCCTGGGTGGTCTCCAGTGAGAATATTTTTGGGGTAACAGTAAGGGCTAAGAGGGTGGTGTGGCACGGTCCCAATGGTATTGAGGACTGGCTACCCCAGCCCATCTCCTTCTGCCCAAAGCCCCACTCCATTTAGAAGCTCAGAACTGGGTCCTCCACCCCAACCTGCTCAGGTGCTAGTCCGCACTGCTGCCACAACTTTTCTTGTTTTTCTTGCCAACAAAAGTTGGTTCAATAAAAGGTATAACTTCCCCTCATCTCTCTCATTTTCTTATATTGGCTCTGGATATTTTTTCCTGTCCTGTGAGAGTTGATAATTAAATATATTGTTATTCTTCAGGTCAGGGAAAGGTACTTGAAGTGTCATAGCTCAATTCAAGGTGGAACCAATTGTTTCGCATAAGCACATATTCTAAGTGGAAATTGTGACACATTTGTAGTTAAACTTCCTTACATTCAAAAGTTATCAAAATTCCATCTCCTGCAAATTCGTCATGTCTGAAAAGGGTTTAGATGATTTAGTAGGATTCTTTTAATAAAATTCTATAAGCTATGGATGAGTGGGAGTGTGCGTATCTAGCAGCACACCAGAAATGCAAAGCACTCTCTGCTTAACAAAGGAGGTTCGTTTTGAGCTCTGAAAGTGGAGGTTTGAGTTACTTAATTCCCCATGTGAGCCCCAACCTGAAGGTCATTTTAACTTTCCAGCCCATTTATTCTCTTCTTGACAAAACCACCAAATTATTTTAAGGCATTTCTTTAAGGAAATTTTCTTAAGAGCACACTAGAGAAAAGGGCACGATTTCTCCTTACAGGAATGAAATGAGGCACAGTCCTATGGTAGCAAAAGAAGATACTTTCAAGTAAATAGACAACATCAACATTCATGTGAATCCCAATTTTATCTATGCAGCTGATTTGTGGCAAGGACTCCTATACAGGGCTGGAAGGAATGGGTGGAGTAAATGAATGTGCTCAAATATTAATTATTTATTTGTACTGCGATTTGACCTGGGGACCCCCATGATGGATTAGGGATCCAATATACTATGCAGCACAAACACAGAACCCCCCCCAAAAAAAATTAAAAGAGACAGATCTGGCCCGAAAAGCTTTCATCTGTCCCCATTTGCAATTTCCTTGAAATCCTTCGTATTTCCCAAAGTAGGTAACTTTCCTTCTGATGATAGAGTGTCTTCAGGGTTTGAGTAATGCTTTAGAGATTTGACATATAAAAAGGCTTTGCCAGTAAAAGAAGGTTTTGGATTCCCATCACAAGGCTTGTCTCCTACAATTAGAGCCAGTGACTCAATTGCCATTGTGAAGAGAACAAACAGCAGGTAATACTGAATTTCCATGGCTATGTCTACACTGGCGCGATCTTGCGCCAGAGCTATTCAAATGAGGCTAAGCGTGGAATATCGCCGTGCCTCATTTGCATATCTAATGAGCCTCCATTTTTGCGGAAGAGGCTCTTGCACAAGAAGGAGCTGTCTACACTGCCCATTCTTGTGCAAGAAAAACCCTCTTGAGCAATGCCATTATTCCTGAAAATAATCAGCGTAACAGCATTGCGCAAGAGGGTTTTTCTTGCGCAAGAAGGGGCAGTGTAGACAGCTCCTTCTTGCGCAAGAGCCCCTTCTGCAAAAATGGCGGCTCATTAGATATGCAAATGAGGCACGGCGATATTCCACGCTTAGCCTCATTTGCATAGCTCTGTCGCAAGATCATGCCAGTGTAGACATAGCCCTGAGGTTTTGAGGCCAGATGGATCATCTAATCTATCTAATCTAATCTCCTGTATAACACAGCCTGGAGAATCTCCCCCAGTAATTCCTACATATAGTCCAATGGCTTATGGTTAAAAAAAAAAAGGGAAAGAGTAACTTTTAGAAATACACCATCTTGATTTTCCAGGTTAATGTCTTTCTCCCTTTGCATTGTTATCTCCCCAGTATGGATGTGAATGGGCAACCAGTTAATTGGGAGACCAGTGGGAATGGCAGCTGGCAGCCCCATGGAGCTGGCATCTGGAATCCCCATGGGGTTGGCAGCCAACAGCCCCATGGGGATGGAAGGGGATGTTGGCTCCACCCGCAGGTGAGCGACCTCTCCAAGCCCTCCTGTGGGATCCCGCTTAATCAGTTAGCTAGTTCTACATAATGTTTAACTGGTTAACTAATTAAACGGGATTTTACATCCCTACTCACCAGTAAAGAACAACTGCTATTTAATCAAGATATTAGTATTTGTTTAAAAATCAGAGTTTTTGAGGTAAATTCTACACTGCTCAACCCAAAACATCCTTCACTGCTTGAAACATCATGATTCCTCACCACTAATTTCTAGGGATGACTGGCTGTGTTGTTATTATTGACACCTTCTGAGGTGGGGGATTGTTTTGTGGAAGGGAGGTGTATAGTAGACACTCACTGCAAAGCTCAGCACTGTGAAGTCCCATAGACATGACAGAGTCTTCTTGGCAATAACTGGGCCAACAGTTCATTGTTAACAACCTCCATTGTGGATTCTGGCAATTCCCCCTTTCCCCCATGCATATTTTTCCTTGAACTATTTGATTGCCACTGACTTTCCCAGCTCTGTCCTTGTTGGCAGGAACTGTAAACAAGTCCGCTGACATTTATTTTTCTTACAGACTATAACAATGCAACATTTTCCTTGTACAAACACAGAATAAGTAGTCCCTGCTCTGAAGAGTTTATATTCGAGAATGGGACCAGAAATACTGGGACACCAAAGGGAAGTGACTTTTCTAGGGTCTCACAGGAGTTAGAGCTCAAGCCAGGCAGAAGATTCAGATCTCTTGCTTCTTAGCCCATGTCCCCACCCAGTAGACAACTTGTATCAAGTTTCCTATGTAGCCTTTATCACCATCATATTTAAGTGTCTACAATCATACTAGGTTCTCTTTATCCTGCCCTCCCCCCCCCCCCCACAAAGGGGATTGGGATCCTTTTCAGCCCTATATTTCTATGATTCTGAGAGGGCATTTCAAGGAAGAGGGAGGAAAATTGTTCTCCTTGACCTCTGATGATAGCACAAGAAGCAATGGGCTTAAACTGTGGCAAGGAACATTTAGGTTGGACATTAAGAAACACTTCCTGTCAAGGTGGTGAAATAAATTGCCTAGGGAGGTTGTGGAAACTCCATCACTGGAGATATTTAAGAGCAGGTTAGACAGACAATTATCAGGGATGATATAGACCATTCTTGGTCCTGCTGTGAAGGCAGGGGTCTGCACTTGATGACCTCTCGAGGCCCCTTCCAGTCCTAGTATTCTATTATTTGATGGTCATTATTAAATCTCACAACATCTAGGCAAGGTAGGAAAGACTCTTCCATTTCAGATGTGGGAACTGATAACCAAGGTAGGTTGAATAATGTGCTCAGGGTTGCACAGGAAGGCAATGAGTGAACTAGGATTTGAACCTAGGTTTCCTAGTGGTTCTCAAGCAGGGAAACATGTACCCAAGGGTCTTCCAAGCAATACAACAACTCAGCTAGATGTGCGCATAATTTAACAGGCTACATAACTCAATTCACAGTCCATAAAAAAGAGCTAAAATTGGACCAGTCCATAAAAGCCGTAAAAACTTATAGATATTAGTAAAGACCAAAGAGCTTTGCAGTGGAGCAGAGGAATCCCCCTCCCCTGGACTTAAGGTGGGCTCTGTGCTACGGGGCAGCTCCAGAGAGTTTACAATTCCTGGGGTAAGAGCAGAAAGTGGAACTTCCTGGTGGGATCTCCCTCCGACCTGCTGATGGCTGGCGGAGGCTGCTCTTCACTGCCTCCAGCCTTGAACTATTCTTCAGCATCCGTAACATCAGCACAGCAGCAACTTTTGGTGGGCATGTGTGAAGCACACACCCCTACCGGGCTCTCCACACCTGGGTACATGGGGGATGGGATTTATAGAGGGCTGGGCATAGCAGCCTTCTGCAGGTTCCCTGTTGGTAAGTCATAATAGGGTGGTCATTTCAATATAAGAAATAAATTGTCCACACCTAAGCTGGGAGAATTATAGATTGTCAAAAACATACCTGGAAAAACTACTAAAGCCATGGTTGACACTGTGCTGGCTGCAATATACGATCACAACATGGAGATCCTGGAAACTTAATGTGCTTCTCCACAGCCCCAGACCCCAGGCCCTAATTGGCCTGGAGGTAGAGGAGGGGGGGGTGGATCCAGCCCGTAGAGGCCCTTTTCCCCACCCCTGCTTTAACGTGAAGTGAAACGTGGGGCATGCCAGACTAATCAGACTCCTGGAAGGGGTGGAGGGATCTTAAAAGGTTGAGAACCATCAGGCCTAGCTGCCAGGTCTATACTCAGACTCCCACTCACCACAACTGACTCTTACATTTGATTAAACTCCAGGTGTGTGTGTGTATGTATAATTGTAACCCACACACCTTCTGGGTGTGTTTCACTGTCTCATTTAGAGGAATGGAGACTACTTACCAAAACAATAATGCAGTTATTTTACAACCTTGGCCAACAGCCAGTTGGCTTTTAGCTCGAGTGATAGAGGCTAATGCACGGCACTGCTGAGGTCCCAAGTTCAATTCCACCTGTTGGTGCTCCACAATTTTCTTTTTGTAGGATACTCCATGGTTTGGTGGATGGGATTTTTTTTCTATTAAATTTAAACAGCACTAAAATAATGTTTAAAAGAACCCTAAAGAGAAATGTGTTTTTATGCTATAAACATTCCTCGGAGCACCTGTGAACTGTTGAGTTTAATTGGGCTACAGCTGGTGCTGACTCTTGTGTGCGTGGGAGGACGGAGAGAGCTTGCGGGAGTTTTACTGACTGTTATGCCATATATTTACAATGTGTTGCCTTCATTGTTGCCAGCCCCCGCCTCCTGACTTCCATGTTCCTTGTGGTAGATTAGAAGGGACTGTTTGTCAGAGTAATACGACCTCACTTGGAAGAGAATTCTGTCGTCTTTGCAAGATGTGATGCTTCCCAGAATACAGGATTTCTGCTTCAGTTGACAGTGCAAAAGGGATGGGGCAGAGATCTATGCTGCCACTTTATATTACTCCTGTGCGGGCAGGGCAACATTTTAGAAAAACTCAGCGTTGGAAGCAAGTGGCAAATTCTACCAGTGCAGAGAGTAGTCTGTACAATTATATTATATTCCGCAAAGTCAGGTGAGAAGGGGCGCAAAGAATGCAAGACAGACACTTAAGAAAAAACTGGGGCGAGGGTGCAAACCAGGATCTTGGGGGGCGGAGGGCTAGCGTTCCCCTTTGTCCCATTGCAAATCACATCCTGCTCTAAGGCCACAGAACCAATTTAATTGGCTGGCAGAACTTCTCGCCAGCATGAGGAAATCTCACAGTACACTAGAATCAGCTTCATATCAAAGCCTTCAGCTTAGGAGCTATGGCTAGAGCATCATTGTGCTCCAACAATCACCTGCAAAGCAGCCCCTAGAGCATGTCCATACCAACCACAGGATCTGGGGGTGTAAAGCTGGCTTAAAGCTCCCTGAATACTTACAACACGGACGATCGCTTGCCAAAGTCAGTGCAGCTAAAACTGAGAAGCAGATTCGTTAACTTTAAACTCTTCTCCTAACCAACAGTCTATCAGTATTTGACTATTTTCCTGTGCATGTGACCCTCTAGATATGTGGGGCTTGAATTTTTTTTAATAGAGTATTGTTCAAAAATGGGTGGATTTAGGAACATGCATAAGTGCTTGGTGACTCAAAGAGGCAGATGCTAAACAAGCTTATAATTTATTCATTGAGAATAAATAGAATATATATATGTAATCTAACTAAATTATATTTTACATTATATTTTGAATACACTTGAATTATTTTATAATACATGGAAAATATATATAAAAATTTCTGAGTAAAATTCTATGGTCTGGGTTATGCAGGAGGACAGAATAAATAATCACAAGAATCCATTCTGGCCTTAAAATCTAGGAGAACATTTACAATAGTGCCTGTCTAGGGATTTCAGTGCACTAACTATATACGAAAATACAAGGCAAGAATTAATGAATCAGCCTCTCCAAAACCATGAAAAGAAAAACAAAACTCTATCCCAGCCACAGATCACAGCCCTCAATACACAAATGCCAGCTTACAAAGGTCTGGGTGGACATCGGTTCTCAGAGTCCCTGAAGATCATTAGTTTAAGGGAATGGTAGTGAATTCCATAGGGAATGTAAAAAACAGCTTGCCTTCTGCCCAAACCTTCATAAACCTAGAGCTGGTCTGTTAGGGTGTGTCTAAACTACATGTTTCCGTCGATGGAGCCATGTAGATTAGGCTGATCAGCAGAGGGAAATGAAGCCGCGATTTAAATAATTGCGGCTTCATTTAAATTTAAATGGCTGCCGCGCTGAGCCGACAAACAGCTGATCAGCTGTTTGTTGGCTCAGCGCGCTAGTCTGGACGCTCCCGTGCCAACCTGAAAGCCCTTTATCGACCTCTCTGTTATGCTTCGTAGGATGAGGTTTACCAGGGAGGTCGATAAAGGGCTTTCATGTCGACAGGGGAGTGTCCAGACTGCCCCGATCTGCCGACAAACAGCTGATCGGCAGAGCGGGGCAGCCATTTAAATTTAAATGAAGCTGCGATTATTTAAATCGTGGCTTCATTTCCCTTTGCCGAACAAACAAATCTACATGGCTCCGTCAACGGAGACATGTAGTCTAGACATACCCTTAAGGTACATCTACACAGCTGTGTTATTTTAGAATAACTGGTGTTATTCTGAAATAATAGAGAGCGTATCTACACTGCAAGCCATGATTTCGAAATAATGGTGAGCTGGAGGACTTCTTACTCCAACTCCTGTAACCCTTATTTCACAAGGAGTAAGGAAAGTCGAAGGAAGAGTGTATTTCCTTTGACTTCCTGCTATGTAGACTGGACCAAAAAGCCGAATTAAGCTATACAATTGACATAACTCAAGTTGCGTAACTTCTTCAACTTTTGCCCTGCTGTGTAGACATCCCCTTAATTAGAACTATGGTAGTAGGCCAGTGCTCAAATAAGTAGGCTGTAGAGCATTTAAAGCTCCCGGAATAAAATTAATGAGTGTAGGACCTAGAGGTGGGGGGTTAAGAGCTCCTGATAAGAAACGTCACTTCACAAGCTAGCTGACATGGAGTCCGCACTAAGTTCAAAGTCTAACCAGTTTACGGTTTAGCTGGAGGTGTGCAGAACATACTTCAGTTGGCTATAACCCCAAGGTTCAAAGTCATGGGCGCCATCTCCTCGCCAGATGGAGATTTTAGAAAGCCATCCTGGTCATCCTAATTGCAACCAGGGATCCAGCCCAACAAACAAGTGATGATTTGACATCCATCCTTCACCTGCCTGTGTCCTTAAAGGACAGGTAATCCTTGCTACATCTTTGGCCATTCCCTCAGGATCACGTGCATCTTTTGAGGATTGAGTTTCAGCCAGCTAACCTTCAGCTACAATCTGGTCTCTACCAAATTAAAGCACTCACCAGCACTGGCTGGGTCAAATGAAATATAGACATAGTGCTGGGTTGGCTTAGTTTATAGAGTTTAGTAACCATAAGTTAGTCTTTTGGGGAATCATATACCATCCTGCGTGGAATTTGTAAAGCAGCCTGTATACACCAATATAGAAATATGTAGCTACATGGGCATGTACATATCTTTCGGCTAAATCACTTATCCAATGAAAGTCTAGTAATTAGGAGGACATGCCTATTTTTGTAGCTCTCTTTGTTTGGCTTGACATACATTTGGAAGGGACTGTAGAATACAGCTAGAAATGAAGCCATATGCCTTGAAAAAGCTCCAGCTGGTACAAAATGCAAATAACCCATCTATTTAGGCTCTTCAGTGTTCTGCTCTCTGCAATAGTTTCCCATTGAAAACAGAATTCAGTTTTCTGTCCTAATGCTGAAAAATCTTCAAGTATTTTGCTCTCCCTAGCAGTCAGGTCACCTGTCCTCCCACAACCATAATGCCTCCTCCTTCCCCCCACCACGGCTACATTTTGCAAGAGCATTGGAGCTGTTATCCCATATGAGGAATTTCATGACTGCCTCAGTCAGAATTGCTGGCCCTACATTACAGAACTCACTCTGGCAAGAGCAAAGAATTACCCCAGAACAAGCTGCTTTCTGAATTAAATAGAAAATAACTTCTTCGACTTAGCTTTCCATCAGTAAGTTCATCTCATAGGCAGACTTCAATGCAAAACACCCACTTAACACCGACAAACAAGCAAACAAAAGCCTTATAAACATACCCAGCTAATTTATTTTTTCCTCAGCAGACTAGGAAGGAAGAGACTGTTGGCATTTCTGTTTGTAAATACATAGGAATCCCTCAGATTGTATGACAATGAGGGCTGCATGTGTACTGTGTGTGTAACTAGTGTATGTGTGTGAGAAAGAGAGAGAGAGAGAGGGTGAGGGTGAGGGTGAGGGTGTGTGTGTGTGTGTGTGTGTGTGTGTGTGTGTGTGTGTGTGTGTGTGTGTGTGTGAGAGAGAGAGAGAGAGAGAAAGACATAGTATTTCCATTTTAAGATAAACTCCACTAATTTTGCTCTGCATCTTAATTTGCACATTCAGAAACATGACTCATTCTGAATAAACTATAAAATCTATTTATAAGTTTAGGGCAATTTCTTGGTCTCAGCTACACTAGAGTGTAGAATAACTCCACTGAAAGTAACATGGTGACACATGTCTGTATCGAACTGTGAACTCCATTTTCTTCTGTGAGAAATCTATATTGTTTTGCGGCTAGCATTCTGCATGCCAGTTATCAGATCAAGGTCTGTGGTATAAAACCAACTTGGCCCTGACAAGGCTGGCCTATTCCAGACATGGCCCTACACAAAAGGAATGTGGGGTGTCACAGAAAATACACTCTAGCTTCGTCTTCACTGCGAGTTCTTCTGGCAGAAAATATGCTAATGAGGTCACAACTTATGCTAATGAGTCCCTCATTAGCATTTTTTTCCCCAGAAGAACTCGCAGTGAAGACATAGCCTCAGTGAGAGAGATCAGGCAGGAAAGAGTCCCTCCCATTTTCTCTTGTCTAGTAACACATCTACAAGAACTATGAATTCTCCACACAGAAGAGGACTTGGGGAAAGTGGCTGGTTTTCCTCATCTTGTGCACATGATCAAAAGGGTCAGAGATTGTTATTAAGGCGGAAAGCTCGCTCGGGGCAACTACCATATCCCAGGGTCTAGGCTGAAGAGAAAGTGACAAAACAGTACAGGTCTGCCTTGCCTAAAATGCTGACTGACCCCAAACTAAATATTTTCATTAACAACTTGTATTCTGGAATGAAGACTGTGCTTATACAATTTACAGATGGGGGTTACAAGCTCCTTGGATCGCAATTTGAATATCAAGCAACAAGGTAGGGTTGTTTTTAAAAAGGCACATCTAATTCTAGGATGTATTAATGGACATGCCATATGTAAGAGACAGGCAGTAATTGTTCCACTCCATTCACCAGTGGTGAGGACACAGCTGCCATACTGTGTCTAGTTTGGGGCTCTATACTTTGAGAAAGATGTGAACAAGGTGGAGGGAGTCCAGAGGAGAGCAACAAGAATGATAGGCTGTGTCTACATTGGCATCCTTTTCCGGAAAAGGGATGCTAATGAGACACTTCGGAATTGCAAATTCCTCTTAAAATCAGGAATAAGGGATCTTCCGGAAAAGGCTTTATTTTCCGAAAGATCCTGTCTAGGCTGGCGCTTTTCTCCGGCAAAGCCCCGAGCCGGAAAAAAAGCGGCAGCCATGTTCATGCAAATGCCGCGGGGGATATTTAAATCCCCCGCGGCATTTGCAGTTCCGAAGTGTCTCATTAGCATCCCTTTTCCGGAAAAGGGTGCCAATGTAGACACAGCCATATAGTTTAGAAAACATAATCTATGAAAAAAGGTTGAAAATGTGAACCTGTTTAGACTAGAGAAGAGAAGGCAGTGGAAAGATTTGATAATAGTCTTCAAATATGTTAACCATTATTATAAAGAAGACAATGATCAATTGTTCTCTACATTCACTGAGGATCAGACCAGAAATAATTAGGTTAATTTCCAACAAAGGAGATTTAGGTTGGATATTAGGATAAACTTGCTAACCATAAGGATAGCTATGTACAGGAACAGGTAACCCAGGAAGATTGTGGAATTCCTGTCACTAGAGCTTTTTAAAAAACAAGTTAGGCAAACACTTTTTATGGATGGTCTAGCTATACCTAAGCATGCATGACTGCAAGGTGTGTGTCTGTGTGTCTGTTCGTAGAGACTATCTCTCTCTCGAGGTACCTTCCAGACCTATACTTCTGTGATTCTAACATTCTCAGGAGAAGTGAGATCAGACTAATGGGATGAGAATCTCAGGACTGTTATTTTAACATAAGAACGGCCATACTGGGTCAGACCAAAGGTCCATCTAGCCTAGTATCCCGTCTTCCAACAGTGGCCAATGCCAGGTGCCCCAGGGGGAGCAAACAGAACAGAGAATAATCAAGTGATCCATCCCGTCACCTATTTCCAGCTTCTGACAAACAGAGGCTAAGGACACCATAACTGGTCATTTTGGCTAATAGCCATGGATGGGCATATCCTCCATGAATTTATCAAGCTCTTTTTTGAACTAAGTTATAGTCTTGGCCTCCGCAACATCCTGTGGCAAGGAGTTCCACAGTCTGAGTGTTGCGTGAAGAAATATTTCCTATTGTTTGCTTTGAACCTGCTACTTACTAATTTCATTGTGTTATTGTGCATCTTAACACTAGAGTGTTTTAAAGGATAAAAGTGATGGTAATTAAGAAATTACCACTACGTTCGTGTTCCTTACTTGCCTACCATGGTGCTCATGAAGACATTAATGGAAAAGATGAGAGTGCTCACAGTGAAGTAGAAATCTGTGGGAATGTACATGAACAACTGGGAGCTCAGGGTCAGTGGCACACTGATTTCAGTCTAAAGCAGCAAGTCTGTGAAGCCCCATATCTCAAGAAAAGGTGGTGTTAGAGTCCCAAAGTGAGGAATAGTCATAGGTGTGTTCCAAACTCAGAAGTCTTAGGAGTATGTAGGATCCAGAACATGCTTCACTCATAACAGACTAGTGAGCAACAGATTGGTAACTTTAAGCAAAAGCAAGATGAGGTTTGTTTGTGTATGTGTGAATATGCATATAACTGAATAATGTTACATTGTCAATAAATGTGGTATTTTGCCTCATCCCCCTAGAGAAAAGATCCTGTGAAATTCTTGCAGGTATAACATTATGCAAGAAGTTGTGCTAAAGTATTATAGCTTCTTTGGGGATTAGGGCATCTTTTCATTTTGTGGTTGTTCTACATCTCGTTTTAGAATGTTTCTGGTCTATTACTGAAGTCCCCATGTGCTACTGTAATGCCAATAATTATTATCATCCCTTGAAGCCTTAAAACCTATCATCTAAGTTCAAAAAGAGAAATTGTGATTAAAATAATGCACTTAAATCTACATAAAGAACCAGTTGTCAGTGAAGCAGAATTCTCTATGGAGGTAGAAAAGGCAATTTATTGAAATGAGTATGACTGTGTGTTCCTAAAAATGGACAATTTACCTCCATCATAATAAAGGAGCAAGGGTGGGGAAAAGGGGGAAGAAGAAAGTGAAATGGAGGAAAACAGGGTCATTGCAGAGATGATGTCTAGATACAGTAAACTTAAGCATTTGGAAAACAGTAGAAACCAGCAAATTTCTGAAGCAAGGAAAAGCAAAAAAAAAAACCTTTAAGTGCCAGGGCGCTCCTCGAACAAGCATGCAGCACATACCTGAGAGAGGGGCGATCAGCAGCCGGAAGCAAGCAGCAAGCATCTTGGCTCCCCCCACGGCTCCTGGCACCCGTGGCAGGCCAGCCCCTATGTGGCTCCTGCCCCCCCCAGCAGGCCACCCCGTCATCTCTGCCTCCTACCCCCCAGCTTCCACCCCCCCTCACCAGGCTGCATCCCCCATCTCCTGTGGCTCATTGCCCCCCCAAGCAAGCCACATCCCAGCCCCTGCATGGCTCCCATGCCCCCCATAAACCCCGCATGGCTCCTGCCCCCCTTTCCCTCAGATAACCAGAATTTTTAGGTTACTGGCATGCCCTAGTCCCCGGGTGTGCCGGATAACACAGGTTTTACTGTACTTGAAAGTCTCAAGTCTGGCAACTCCAGAGCCAGAAAGTGTGTTATTTGACTATTCTGATATTTGTCTGCATGCATGGCCTGTGCCCTTTTCCGGATTATTTAAACTCTGTGTGCATAAATCAAAATCACAGTGTGACCAGAGAAGTGTCAGAAGAAATTGAGGAAGCCTTAATTTATTTTGGAACACAGCTAGCTTCCAAAGGAGAGAAGACAAATGTCCCTCATAAAATAACTGCACTGAGAAAGGATCGAGGAGCACATAAATTTGGGGGACTACCAAAGCGAAGTCATGAAAAAGGGTAGAGCTGGTTCAGTTAAAAAGACAGTTCTAGTTCGGCTGGGCTCAGATTCCAATCCAAAGGCTATTTATCCAGTCCATGGAATTAACCACCCACCTGCCCTTTTCTGTATTAAGTCCTCTCTACAACTCTGATAACATCTAAGCAGTCTGCCAAATCAACTGATGCTTTTTCTTTTTAATTCAAGGCTAATCGTTTCCGTTATGTTCACAGATCTGTTCTGATCTGAACTGATGATAAAAACACCTGGGTGACTTCCCCCGCTGTTGAACGAAGCAGGTGGCAGTCAAGACATTTCATAAGACTCAAAGGAATTGAGTTGAACTTTATCCTAACAGGAAGCGATTTAGGCATCACTAAAGTAGATTAGTACAAAGCATTCCCTCTTTTCAAGATAAAATATATAATTATTTTAAAAGAAAATAACAGATGGTGACATTAATTGCTAAAATCAGTTCTGCCTATTAAAAGTTGAATGAGGGATCCTGACTGACAAACCTTGCCTTAAATGATTTTATAATGATGATAGAGAGACAGACGGTTAGATCCAGAGCTTTTTGAGTCTGGCCTCACTTGACTTGAACGTTGGAACATTCAGAATGGCCTTGGTCAGATCAGTGGACCACCATTTCTATATTCCATTACAACTATTAGTGGCCAATGACAATTAAAAAAGAAGATTTTTTCAATTGTATAATATAGTGCAAGATAGCAAAATATCCTTCCTGACTCATGTGGGGGTCCATTTACCCTGGAGCATGACATTTGATTACCATTACTAATTAACTGTACATTCTCCTTTGCCATGAGGCCTACAAAAACTCGACAACAGTTACACAGCTGGTGTGCAGAGATCACTGCCTATCATCTTGCCCAACACTGGCTCACTGTTTCCTTGTGCTATGCTTTTATCTCTACCTGATGTTTCTTGAGGTATACTGTACATTTTGGGAGACAGAAGCGGTCACTTTGATCTGTGATGACAGTTGAATTTATTAAGGCATTCGGCTATTGTGCAAGAACTCTTTATAATTTTGTATTACAGTAGTGCCTAAGATTTCCCAACATCTGGCCTCAATTATTCTTTTTAATGGAGGGGACTCCAGCTCCGACAACAGGACTAATTCCAGCCATGGGCATAAGGCAGAAAGGTAGCCTCTTAAGGAGCTTATTAGAGGCTCTGTGGATTAATTAATGATTGAGGAGTCAGTTTCCCACTTGATTTTTCCCTAGCAGCCTAAAGATTTAAACTTTGTGAGAAATAGTGGGCGTTAACATAGGAGTCGCCTTTGAGCAGCTTGTTCTCCTACTCAATGGTCTAGCGCAGTAGTTCCCAAACTTTTCAGCATCACGTCCCCTTTTTGATTTTTGAGAAACCCTCATGCCCTCCCCTCCCAAAAAATAGCAGCAAAATTTGTGGAGGGGAAAAAAACGGAACTGACCAGGGACGAAAAACAAAAATAGCAGCAAAACTTGGGAGAGAAGCACTGGGTTGCCTCACGGCCCCCCTGGAATTTCTTCACACAATGGAATCCCATTGTCTAGTGATTGAGAAAGCTCGAAATCAGTGCTTTCACATGTATGATGCCCATCACATTGGTCTAATTGTTTATTTATGCTCCCCCTTCTGTCTGCTAAAACACTATAATATGCTGTTGTCTTTTGTCTTTTACTGAGCTGGGAAACTGCTGGGGGGAGGGACAGTCTTTTTGTTCTGCGTTTGCACAGCACCTAGCACAATGGAGTCCTGGTGCATAACTAGGGTTGTTAGGCCCTGTATGGCCTCCAGAGGTCTTGAAAAATGGTGGGAGGCAGCATTAAACTGATCGCTTTTTGCAATGATTTGTGTGGCTCAATAGACCAATACGATAAAGGCATGTTCAGCTGCAGTAGGTACAGCTCCTTGCTGTAGTAGTGTTAGTTGTTATCGTCTGTTCTTTCCTCTTCATTCTTTTCTTGTTCTGGTTTTCTGCCAAAGTCTTGTCGTAGTGCTTTTGTCCTTGGCGGAGGTGTTGACGCCAGGTATTTCTATCCATTGCCAGGTTTTCCCCAACTATCAATGTCTATCTGAAACTTTACCAAAGCAGCTTTGCAGTAGTCCTTGAAACGGAGTTTAGGATGTCCTTTTGGTCTTGTTCTCTCTGCTAACTCTCCATACAAAATGTTCTTTGGGATGCGGTTATCGTCCATTGTCTTCATGTGACCCAGCCACCATAGCCTTCTGTTATGCAGAATGGCTCCCATACTTGACATTCCAGCTCTTTCTAATACTTTTTCCATTCGGGACTTTATCTTGCCATTTGATGTTCAAAACTTTGTGTAAGCAACGGAGATTGAAAGAGCTAAGTTGTTTTTCTTGGCTTGCATAGGTGGTCCACGTTTCTGATCCACAGAGAAGAATGCTCAGCACACATGCCTGGTAGATAAGAATCTTTGTTCGAATTGTGAGCTTTGAGTTTGCCCATGCATGTTTTGTTAGTCTGCTGAAAGTAGTAGCCACCTTTCCAATACAAATGTTAATTTCTGCATCTAAATACAAGTTGCTAGTTATGGTTGAACCAAGGTAGCAGAATTTCAGAACTACTTCCAGAGAGTTGTTATTTAGCATAATACATGGTGGAGTTGCGTTACCTTGTGCAAGGGCCACATTTTTCGTACTGTTGATGGTAAGAGCAAATTGTTGACAGGTTCTTGACAGTTGGCCACAAGATCCTGGAGTTGTGTTTCATTATGAGCTACAATAGCAGTGTGATCAGCGAAGAGCAGTTCTCTGATAAGCACTTCTTTATCTTGCTTTTTGCCTGCAGTCTAGCTAGATTGAAAAGTGATGCATCAGATTTTGTGTGGAGGTAGATGCGGCCATGTGAATTCTTGAATGCACAGCTTAGGAGGACTGAGAAGAATATTCCAAATAGGGTTGGTGCAAGAATACAGCCAGCTTTACTCCTGTGTTCACCTGAAAGCTATCTGATGTATATCCATCAAACTGAATAGTAGCTCTCATACTCTCATGAAAAGCTATGATCAGCTGCAACAGTTTTGGTGGGTAGCCTATTCTCTCAAGTAGAAGGTAAATTCCTTGTCGACTAACAGAGTTGAACACCTTTGTGAGGTCCACAAAAGAGATATAAAGTGGAGAAGATCATGTTGATGGTTGATCTTCCTGTACGAAAACCACACTGTGACTCTGGACATATGTGGTTAGCCAACAGTTGGAGGCACCTTAAGATGACTCTTGCAAAAGCTTTACCTGCGATTCTAAGGGGAGATATGCCACATTAGTTGTTACAATCTCCTTTGTCTCCTTTGTTCTTAAATAAGGTGACAATATTTGCATCTTTCATACCTTGTGGTATTTCCTCTTTCGTCCAGCACTTCAAAAGGAGGTCATAAAGAGGGGGAATGAGACAGTCTTTGTTGTGCTTGAGTACCTCAGCAGGAATGCAATCTGTGCCTGGAGCTATTCTGCTTGACAGTATGTCTATAGCATCTATCAGTCCCTGCTTGCTTGGCACGGCATCAAGTTCTTGAATTTGTTCCATAGTAGGAATGAAGTCTCCGGTTTTTAATATGATGTTTCATTCCTCTGAATACAACTCTGAATAGTGCTCAAGCCATCTGGCCATTTGCTTGCTCTTATCTATAATTGAGATACCCTCCTTAGTTTTTAGGGGAGCAATCTTAGTAATGTTAGGACATAAAGCTTTCCTAAGGCCTACATATATGGCTCTTGAATTTCCTGTATCGGAGGCAACCTGGATATTACTGCAAATATCTATCCAGTACTGATTTACGCAGCACCTGATCTCTTTCTGGAGTAGGCCTTTTGCGTGCTGTAGTTTAGCCTTCGCACTGTCAGATGGATTTTTGATGTATTCAAGATATGCATCGTTCTTCTGCTTTATGAGGGGCATCAATCTGTCAGCATTTTCTTCAAGCCAGTCCTTATTGGAGGACTTCTTTTTGCCAAAAGCTTCACAGGTTGCTTCATAAATAGCGCTACAAAGAGTTTGCCATGTTTCTTCAACTGATTCTACAGGTGCATTCTCTTCCCACTTTTTTGCAAAGGCTTTGGCAAACTCTTCACATTTAGCAGTATTCCCTGTGTTCACACAGTTAATTTTTGGCTTTTTGTTCAGTGTGGTTCGATGGAATTTTTTTGCTTTTAGTTTTGTTTTACTAACAATGAGGGAACGGTCCATGTCACAGTCAGCACTATGATAGATACGTGTGGACTTTATGCAGTTTAGGTCCCTTCTTCACAATAGGACAAAATCCAGGTGATGCCAGTGGCCTGACCGTGGGTGGGAAGAAGTTGTTTGTTATGCAGAGTTCATTAATAGAACAAAATTGAAGTAGCCTTTTGCCTGTCTCATTCATTTTTCCAATGCCATGATGTCCCAGGCCAATAGGCCATGATGAAGTATCAATGCCCACTTTTGCATTTAAGTCTCCCAGGACGAAAAGTTGTTCACCTGATGAGATAGAATCAATTACTTTCTGCAAGCTCTCATAAAAGTGATCCTTATCTGCACTATTTGTTGTCAGAGTTGGTGCGTAGGCACTGATGATGTTGACGTAGTCTGATTCAGTGAATAGTCGAAGAGCCATGATGCGCTCGGATTCAGCACTAGGCGTGTCTATTGACTTGAGCAGCGAGTTGCGAATGGCAAAACCAACTCCATGCAGTTCTCATCAATATGTTTTCCTTGCCAAAAAGGTGTAGAGGGACTCTCTTATAGTTCCAGAATCGGCAAGTCTAATCTCTCGAAGGGCAGCAATATCGATGTTCAACCTGATGAGTTATTGATCTATTAGCGCAGATTTCCTGATGATTATGGTCATATTGTCGGAATTTTTATTAAGTCCAGGACACATGGTTCTTATGTTCCACATTCCCAGTCTGAAATTTGAGGTTTTTCTATTACTGCTAGGCACATGATTTCGTCTGCTTTTTGACTTTTGGTCTAGTCACATGTGCCCAATGAGACAAACAGACATAGCAGGTCAGCACCTAATCGTCTGGGGTCTGCCCGGCTTAATGCAGGTGGTAGCTGACTAGTGGAGTGCAATGACTCCTCCCACCATTGAAAGTGACCTCTGGCGTCTTCCTCTTTGCCAATTTAGGAAGGCTTATAACCAGTATCTTCCACTTTCAGTATTATGATCATGCTTAACAGCAAGGATGGCAGGTCCTCTCCATGTTGTCTTCTGCTGCATTGGCTGGGCAGATAATATGGAGATCGTGCATTACCCAAGGACACTATCTCCCTCTTGATCCTTCCAGTTAAGCCCAAGGAAATGATAAACGTCTAATCATTTGGAACTGGACTGATTGTAGATGCCGGAAAACAGATTGGATGCGTCCTTCCTGCTAACTGCCTCAAGATCTCCGCACCGGATTTTCTGTTGGGGTTTATTCCCATAGCCTATGATTCTCCTGAAACTACTCGCAACGCAATGAGGGATTTTCTTTCAGGGGTTTCTTCCTTTAGCCTCCCACCCTCCCGGGCTAACCCACAAGGAAGTGGGGGCAGAAATCTTATTTAATGGTGGGCTATACTCGCCATGTCACAACGCCGTCATTGGGAACATGTGATCTTTGATCAGTACAACAGACGCCAACCGATGTCCCATCACACCCTGATAGCGTTGCCCTGTACTACTAATACAAATAATAATTTAAATACTCCACTAATAGTTAGCAGTTTAAAACCAACAAAAGGAAGTATTTCTCCACACAGCGCACAGTCAACCTGTGGAACTCCTTGCCAGAGGATTTTGGGAAGACCAGGATTTAACAGGGTTCAAAAAAGAACTAGATAAATTCATGGAGGCTAGGTCCATCAATACTTATTAGCCAGGATGGGTAGGAATGGTGCCCCTAGCCGGTTTGTCAGAGGCTGGAAATGGATGACAGGAGAGTGATCACTTGATGATTATCTGTTCTGTTCATTCCCCTGGGGCAACTGGTATTGGCCACTTTCAGAAGATAGGACATTGGACTTGATGGACCTTTGGTGTGACCCATTATGACTGTTCTTATGTTCACTTCCTTCAACAGAATGGAACCTGACCCAGTAAAGGGCTTGGATCCTTGGCCTGCTTTAGAATGTGATCCAAAGCCAACTGAACTCTGTGGGAGTCAGACAAAGAGGTACTGTCAGATTGTACTCTCACTTAGAATAGTAGAACCCCACTGCAGTCAATGGGATCAGACCAGTACAATACAGAATATGCTCCAAGATGCTTTAAAAGTCATAAAAGAAATGTTTGAAATCAAGAGATGCCATTTAACATGCCATTAGTCTTTGAGGGAACAAAAAAACTCCACAGAGGTTTACTGAAGCTAATAGGTGTTTACAGTTATACCAGGGGTGGAGAAACTTTTTTGGATCTGGGTCCTCTGACCCATAGAAAAATCAGTTGGGGGCACAAAAATCAAGTGAGAAGCAAAAAAAAAAAAAAAAGAAAAAAAGAAGAAAACCCCTCACTGACGTGGTCCCCAGCTGAGAAGGAGACAGGCACTCCCCGCATTCCCATCACACACCAGAGCCTAGGGTGGCCCAGGCTAGTAGATTTTGTGTGCTCCAGTATGACCGGGGAATGGTGGGGGGCCGGGGGGAAAGGGGGAGGCTGAATCTGGGGGGGGGGGAGCCCAGACCCTTGGGGGCTGGATGCAGGCAAGCTGGGGGTCACATCTGCTCCCCCCCCCCCACCCCCGGCCTTAGCTTACCCACCCCTGAGTTATAGGTTCTAGAACTTTTTAAGATAACCAGTGCACTGTTATTGCTCATGTGGAATTGTTTAAAAAACAAAGGTATTTTAGCACTTTACATTTTCCATATAAAAGGTGGTTTTGACACTGAACTTTTTCCAACACAAAGTTCTCTATGCAAATAGTGCTGGCAAGAGAGAGGGTTTTTGAAAGTCAAGTAGGTATTTTCTGCATATGAAAGAATGATCTGCATAGGGTTTTTTTTCTTAAATGCAATGGACTGTAGAGGTGAGAAAGATCTCTACAGTGGAAATCAATTTACGGGACATTTGTTCATTTCCTTTCAAATTCTAAATTAGCTCCACTTATAATAAATTATCATGATAAAACAAGAGCACTCTCTGTGAATATTTGTCATTTCTCAAGTGAATTGTTTGCATTGCAATGATTTCAATTGTCTCCATAGCCAAATTACCTTTTTTTTGGGTGAACTATTTACCTACTTATCCACCCAACATATTTTTTAATGTGTCCAATGCTATGGCATGTAAGCTCTGATTGCATTAGTGAAAAATCAGGCACAATGAAGTTATTTTTAATAAAACGTTCACAAATTCACAACCATCCCAACTTTCTGCCTGAAAAGTTTTACATCTCTTTGAGGCCATCTGCATGGAAAGTCTGATACTTGAAGGTTGTTTCTGAAGACCGAGTGCCATATGATAATGAATTAATAAAGAATGCAATACACATCAGCACTACTGTGCATAAAGGATGAAATGAAAGATAAACGATGAAGGTTCCACTGTATGATAGCGAATTAAGTTTTGATGTTCCATTTCCAGCAGTTTCAAAAGCAGCTGTCCCTCACCCAAATACTCAAGTCTCTATCTCTGAAGTACAGAAAAGTTTGGTCCTCCTTTGCTCAAGTACATCCTTGAGTTAGGTTACTTTCCTCTGAGCTGCATCTTGCTCTATCAAATAATTTCCAATGCAGTCCACCCTTCCATCAACAACACTGAATATCCAGGCCCTGCAGTTACCCTACCTAATAAAACAGTGGTTCTCAACCTCTGGTCTACAGATTCCTGGTGGTCCCCCATGGTACAGCAGGGGGGGTCTGTGGAAAGTTTAAAAGTGGGGATCAGGCCCAGCTCTCTCACACCAGCCAGACATGAGAGGAATGCACGGAATGCAAGCAGTTTCACCTCGCTCCCTTAGCATCCGGGGAATGGGATGAAAAGCAGGCGGCTTCCCAGAGCTCATGGCTGCTGCTTCCATTATCCTCCTGAAATTCTGCCCTTGGTGGTGGTAGTGGGGGCTGCAGTGTTGTAACCCACATGGTACAGGTTCCATGGATAACATATTATTTTCTAACTGTTTTCATTAGTCATGAATGGTAAGGAAAGTCTTACCAAATGCTTTCCAAGATTTTTCAGTGACCAGTAATAGAAACACGGAAAGTATTTTAATTTAAAAGGTACACAGAACTATCCTGAAGTCATCTTTAATGCTGCAGGTACTTCAGTAACCTCTCCCAGTAGGATCACCCATTGCGACTTGTCCTGACTCAATACAGTCTTGTCAATGAGTGAAATGTGGGAAGGGCAGGAAGAGAATGCTTTCCTAACCCATGGGATATTCCTTATACACTCCAACAGACAAGCTCTTGTGGTCATGGAATTCAAATATTACAAGTTTTATTTTGAAACAATGACCCCAGGAATGTCTGCAAGGACTCGTTGTGCAGCGGTTTCTCATTTAGCTCATGTTTGGTAACCACAGTTTCTAGATTGCAAATCAGCTCATGGCTTGGGAATTTCCAAAGCACCTATTAACTAGTGTGTATGATGTCTGTATGAGTTAGTTTTACCCGGTCAGAGGTGGCAGTGGTGGGAAGTTGAGGAGAGAGAGAGGGAGATACTCTTCCACTTTATTTTGAGTGGGTGTAGTGGAAATTCAAACGTAATCTCTCCTCCACCGTGTCTGGAATGAATCTGTCTGGCACACTGAGTATAATCATTGCAAAAGAATATACTTGTTATAATCATGTCTTTCCTTGGAGCCAATGCCGTCCCTTTCACAGTTAATGGGAAAATTCATGTGGACTTCAGGAAGCATGGGAGCAGGCACTAAGGGCGTGAATAAACTCCTGCCAAGATCTGGATCAGAGGCTTTCTAGCTATGGCACAAATGTGGTGGATACAGGCATTGGCAGCATGATACTCACTTGCTTTCCCTGACAAGTATGGCAGGGATTTTTGCCTCTACATTGTGACCAAAACATATCCTGCCAAATGATCTCCTGGTGTAAATTGATGTTGTACCTGTGACACCTGCAGAGCTAAGTTGATTTATACTAGCTCAGTATCTGGTCAGCTCTACGCTAATCCTCCACCTCCCCAGGTCTTCTGCATCTGGCTACGTTAGGTAATTTTGACCCAAAATATTGGAAGAGAGACAGCAGTCCATCCCTGCCAATGAGGGTCCCAGCAGCATTGTAAACTAAGTGCATTTGCTGGACCAGGTGCAATCAGAACGTCTGTGTACAATATTCCATAGCATTCGTACACCACTTTCCCATCAACGCCTTCACTTACAAACCTGCCAGGCTGGTTTGGAATGTTTGAAACCAGCTACATTGTTTGGGGGACCATAACATTTTAATAGATTAATTAATTAATTAGATTTTGTAAATTGAAAAGAGGTCCGGGTGCTTGAAAAGGTGGAAACCACTGTAGTAGACCATCTGGATCCTAGCCAGGGAGATGACACTGTTGGGAAACCGTTGTGGCAGAACATAGGGGATGGAATAATGTGTATGGTGAAGGTGCTGAGAGCCGCTGAAGCAAACTATAAACCCTTCAGGCTTCCACCCGCTAGCTGCCCTAGTTCCAGCATCGGTGGTGCAAGATAATCTTGAATGAGTGCTCAAGTTGTCAAGGTTTTATTGAGAACTGATTAGTTACTCACCAGTACTCTAGTGGCAGAAACAATTATTCATGAAGAATTTTGATGACTAAATATTTCAACGATGAAAGAATCAATGTCTAAATATTTAGTTATCTTGGTTTGACAACTAAATGTTACCCAGCTGGAAATGTGGACACATAGTAGTCAATATGCTTTCAGTGATGTCTAGATTTTTTCACTGGTGCTCACTCTGGAGCTATTACTAATTCTTATCCATCTCTGATCATGGAATAAGAACACAAGAATGGTCATAGTGCTTCAGACCAAAGGTTCGTGTAGCCCAGTATCCTGTCTTCCAACAGTGGCCAATGCCAGATGCCCCAGAGGAAGTGAACAGAATAGGCAATTAAGTGTCATTCATTTCCAGCTTCTGACAAATAGTTGTTAGGGACACCGTTTCTACCCATCCTGGCTAATATGTATTGAAGGACCTAATGTCCATGAATGTATCTAGTTCTTTTTTGAATCCTGTTAAAGTCCTGGTCTTTCCAACATCCTCTGGCAAGGAGTTCCACAAGTTAACTGTGCACTATGTGAAGAAAAACTTTTTTGTTTGTTTTAAATTGCTACTTATTAAGGAATCTTCCCTAGTGTGAAATAGAGCATGAAATCTGCCAGTTTCCTGTACCCCAAAAGGACTATTATGTCAGGTGGATAGTAACTGGTATAATGTTTTTCTGTCAACCATTGTGTTGAGGGTCAAGAAAACAACAGGTCAATTACCTCATCCAATCTGTTCCTTGGAGAAGATTTTTTCACTGCACGGGAGAGTAAGAAATAGCTGGCCTTCATGTAGACCCTGAAAAGGTTAGAGGGACGCTTATGTGAAGCCCTTAAGTGGACAGGCAGAAGGGAATATAGGAAAGGAGGCAATAGGGGAAGAGTTAAGGTTGATATTTCAGCATTAAGAATATTTGTGAAAGTTTTAGACATTCTGGTTAGATTTTCAAAGCTGTTCCTAAGTGTCAAGCTGCATTTGATCCTGTCAGCCTCCTGCTGTGGGGATGCCATCAAGCTCAGCCTTAAGTTAAGCAGACTCCATCTATGTATTCTACCAGTTATGTATCAGGTATAGTGTAGACCTGGCCTGTGTTAATACTGTTGGATAGCATTACTGTGCACTGGTAAGTGGCTGCCACGTTTGACTCCACTTCCATTGGGTTGGGGATGGTTACTAGTTTTCAGGAAAGTCTGTAATTCAATCTGGAAATAGTTGCAGGTTCCTTGGAGATGAAATTTGCTGAAGTGGCATGTCATTATCATTATTATTACACTAGCTCTGAGTGGCCCAGTGATCACTCTGAGGAACAGTGTCCAATAACGCAAGGGCTCCATTTTAAATTATTCATAACCAGTGTCCCCCTTAAAATTATCTGCCAAGCAGCAATGAAAAGCAGAGGTCAGGAAGGAGCTATGTCTGTACTAATATGTTAGCATAACCTTTGTCATCATTCTGATAAATGCTTTAATTAACAGGATAATATCAGACACCACCACATCTGGATCAGACTTAGCTCCTGATTCCTAATTTTCACTTATAAAACTTTCAGCTCTGAGGTACCTGAAACAGCCATAGCTAATTATCTTCCCCTTTCTATTCTTTTGCAGGGACATTATAAAACCCACTTTAATTTTTAAGATGCGGCATTATATAAAGGCATTTCAGAGCTTCCGTCTCCAGAGAACTGCTGGCACACAGTCCTCTGGGAGGGTGAAAGGCCAGCTTTATTAAGAGGATACATTAAGTATCCATTATAATCTTTCATAGCAATCAACCTCCTTCAATGCCTCCTGATAATCACAATTCAAGGTTTGGCTGCTGAAGTGGAATCCTTTGCTTAAACTGTATGTCCTTTGGGGCAAGGACTATCTTTTGGTTCTGTTTCAGAGAGGTAGCCAGGTTAGCCTGCTGTTTTTGTTCTGTGTTTATACAGTAACCTAGCACAGCGGGGTCCTAGTCATGCACAAGGAATAATAAATAATAATAATAATAATGGTGATAATCACTTACAAATAAGTTATAATGATTATATCTTTCCAGGTTGAAATTTTCCATGTGTGACCTCAGGGAATCTTTTTGGAAATTTGGAGGATGTTGGGTGGGTGGGTTGGCTGGTTGGGTGGGTTCCTTCCTTCCTTCAACAGAAATGAGGGAAAAACATACTCCCCCCCCCCGTTATAAACAACCAAAATGCTTTCCAGTATAATTTTAAAGCAGCCTTACAGCCAACATGGCTGAGACTTAAAAGATGACATTTGTTGGGGAACAGCCCCTTAATGTAAGTTAGTACAGCAATGGGCAACCTTGGCTAGTAAGTGGGCTGCAGGAGTGGTCCTTCGTCATCTCAGTAGACTGTAAGACTATCATAACCACTGAGATGATGAAGGACCACTCCTGGGACAGGATAGTTTAGCTAACTGTGCTTGCGTACCTAGAATTTGTAGGTTCTCCAACTGAACCATGGTAGCACTTAGATGAGACGCAGAGGGAGCATATGGTTCTCACAAACCATATTGTGTACAATCCGCACGCATCTCACTTCATGTGCTCTTGCTCTATGTGCGTGTCACTTTAGTAACACCCGCAGGAAAACAACTCCATGGATGGAAACCAGAAGATCTTGGTAACTCTATGCATGGGCAAAATGTCTTGCAGGCCATACGTAGAGCCCCAATGGGCTTCATGTGGCTCACAGGAAGCAAGTTGCCTATCACTTAGTACATGAACTTTTTTGTCTAGGTGCAAACCTAACAAGCTAGTAAAATTTATACAAGCTTGTTTAATACCAAAAGTATTTTTTACTGAAGGATATGATGTACATGCATGAACAAATATTCTATGCGCATACTAATATTCTATGCTAAATCTCAGGAGAATTTAGGTGAAATGCAACTACCTAAATGAAATTTGTGCAGAAGCCTGGCTGTGTCTACAGTACATATATTGTCCAACACTGTAGTATCTGATCATATCACACTATTTAATGTAACACTCCTAAGAAGCAAGACAGTGCTGTTATCCTCCTTTTACGGAGGGGGAACTGAAGCACAGAGAGGCTAAGGGACTTGTTCAAAGTCAGACAGGAAGTCTGTGATGGATCATTGAATTGAATAAAGCTCTTTGAAGTCCTTGGTTAATGCCTTAACTACTCAGCCATCCTTCCTGTCTACAAATAGTAGTCATCTGTTTTGTGACACAAATATCACAATGCCTTTAATGGCCACAAGTTGACAGTGTAACGAGAAGCATTCAACTACTTGTAATGACAGGGTGAAATGTCAGTGTATCAGACATTGCAAGCACATACAGTAACCCTGGGGACCAATTAAATCCATGAATGGTTTATGTATTTTGTTTTACTCGTTGGAGGAGAGTTGAGACAGCTCCTATGTGAGAAATAATTAAGGTGAGTGACTTAGGTTATAAACACCTCCAGAGGTGTACCATGCCCTGGGAAGTCTGGTTTGTATTGACTTAAAATGCTTTTCCCAGAAACCAGTAGGAAATTAAAGGACTTTTGATATAAAAAGGCCGTGTTTAAAACAGACTTAGGGCCTTCTTTTTGACTCCTCTGATCCCTTATCCAAGGGGGGGGGGGGGGGGAGGTAGAGGGACTCACCCTTGCAGATGGATTGAAAAGACTTTGACCTAGCAGGGCCCCATGAGACTGTTGGGAGTTTTGTGGTATGTTCTCTGTGTGCGTTGATGCGCTTTTTCAATAATGCTTTTACTGAACAATAAATGTGCATGCTTAGATTAGGTGGTGTGGGAACTTGTAATGGCTGGCAATATGCTGATCGGAGCCATCAAAGCAGGGAGCATTTCAGCCTTCAAGATCGCAGCCAGAAGGTGAGAGTTATGCACTTTTCTGTTTCTCCTAAAAGTCACCTAGCTAAATGGTTACGGGCCTAAGTAACTTCCAAAATCTGGCTCCAACTTTGTCTACACTATGGCTTTTGCCAGAAGAGGCAATGCAAATGAAGCGCTGATTAGCATTTTGTTGTGCTTCATTTGCATAATAAATTCTGAGCCATTTTTGCACAAGGGGTATTTGTGCAAAAGCAAGCTGTGTGGACATTTCCTTTTTGCATAAAACCTCGTAGTATAGACATAGCCTCAGCATTTCCCAAAGTCACACAGGGACTCTATGGAAGAGCAGGACATTGAAACTAGATCACCGTAGGCCTGGTTTAGTAGCTTAATCAATGAACCATTCTTCCTCTTAGACTATATATGTTGCCCCACCTCTAACCAGACAGTTGCCTAATTAGATTAATCATTAATCATTCTAGCTTATTGATTAATTAGCCCTTTTTCTTGGGCTTCATTAATCCTTTCAGGCCAAGTGTTGGGTGAACAGCCAATCACAGAAGGGCAAAACAGCTGGAATGTGCGCTATGGTAAGCTAGATGATAATGCCTTGGGTGTGTGATTATGCTAGCTCTCATAAACTAAGCATAGTTATAGGCCAGGTCAGTAATTAGTTGAGAGACCTTAAAGCAAAGGGATTGGGCAGTCTTCCCTTCTGAATGAATACTAATCCAATTCCCCAGCCTGTGAAAGAGAGGCTGTTTTAGTTCTGCCAACTCTTTTGCAAAGTTTGGGGGTTAACCCCAATACCCAAGTCATATCTTCATGTGGACTATTATACTGCAATTTTAACTGAATGATGCATTTTTCCCTTCCTACATTTAGTGCTGTATATGTATTGCTATCTCCTATTACTCAGATGTGTTGTTTCACCTCAGAAGTGGATGTGTTACTTAGGCTGAGGAAGCCTCTCCTTTTTGGAATCAATTTCAAGAGCCCATAAGATAAAGAAACAGGGAGTATAAACAGAAGATCTTACCATTATTTCATCAAGGTTAATAGATACATAAACTAGATTTCAAAACTAGCCTGAAATGTAACTCTGATTCAGTTGGATAGATTTTATTACTATTTTCATGCCTCGTTCATTCCCATTGTGCCACAAGGGTCTGTGTTACTCTCTATTTCCTTGTTTCCATTGTTTGTCTTGTGTTTTTCTGAATTCATGGCAGATAAAGTACTGAGCTGGAAACGGAGGAGTAAGGCAAAATAATTATTTTGACCTTGTGTCCAAAGCACAGTCACATTTCAGACACTATTTGATTACACATTCATACTCTGTTGAAAGTTTGTTTATCCACTCTGACAGTGGGTCCAGGGGAGGGTTCGATAAGTCCTAATTGTGTTAATTTAAATGGAGCCAGAGGCTTTTGGTGGATTACATTTACCATCCAGTTCCAGCCACAAATTTTCATACTAGTCTTTCCATTTACATTTGGATAAAATATCCGTTCCTTCATTTGATGCCTTGCCAGGTCTGCGAGGTAAATAATTGCTAGGACTGATCAGAGGATCTAATTGCCCCTATCTGTAAATAAAAGAGAAATAAATGAGACTGTTGAATCAGGCCTGGAAGGGACCTCAAGAGATCATTTTGTCTAGTCCCCTGCACTAAAGGCAGGACTAAGTATTATTTGACCATTACTGAAAGGGATTTGTCTAACCTGTTTTTAAAAATCTCCAATGATGAGATTCCACAACCTCACTGGACAATTTATTCCAATGATGGTTAACAATCCCGGCAGTTAGGAAGTTTATCCTAACGTCCAGGGCTTGACAAACGGTGGCAAGACCTACTTGCCAGCCCCGCACTGCGCATGCACAAGACCCGCATTGCGCATGCGCGTGCTGCCAGTAAACAGGGCGACTGGCTGAAATCTACTCGCCACGGGCGAGTAGATTCAGTAATTTGTTGAGCCCTGCTAATGTCCAACCTAAACCTCTTTTGCTGCACTTTAGGCCTATTGTTCCTTTGTCCTATCCTCAGAGGTTAAGAAGCAACATTTTTTTCCCTCCTCCTTGTTTTAACTTTTTATGCACTAGAAAACAGTTATGTCCCCTCTCAGTCTGATCTTTTCCAGACTAAATAAACCCATTTTTTCAATCCTGCCACATAGATCATGTTTTCTAGACCTTTAATCGTTTTTTTGCTCTTTGAGGATTTTTTTCCAATTTGCCCATATCTTTCCTGAAATGCAGCACTCAGAACTGGACACAATATTGTAACTGAAGCCTAATCCGTGCAGAACAGAATAGAACAGCGTTTCCCAAATGGTGTTTCACAGAACCCTGGGGTTCCGCAAAGTGAAAATAAGGGTTCCGCAAGAAAATTCCATTACAATAACATTTTATGATTAAAAAATAATTGTTATTTTTGTTTTTAAATATGTGCAATTGAACTAAATGTTGATCTCGTGACCTTGTTTAGCATATTTTTATTATTATCCTTACTTATTTGTGGTCTACTTTTTCAACTCCATATATTAGACTGTTATTAGGGATCCACAAAATTCTTTCATATTTAAAAGGGTTCCCTGGACAAATAAAATTGGGAAACACTGGAGTAGAAGAATTACTTCTCCTGTCTTGCTAATACATGTTTTGCTGCTAATACATCCCAGAATGCTGTTCACTTTTTTTTGCAGCAGTGTTACACTGTTCACTGATATTTAGCTTACAATCCACTATTACCCCCGATACTTTTCTACAGTACTCCTTCCTAGAAGTTATTTTGCATTTTATATATTTGCAATTGATTCTTTCTTCCTAAATGGAGGAGTTTGCATTTGTTCATCCTATTTACCTCAGACCATTTCTCCAGTTTGTCATTTTGAATTAGAACCTCATGCTCCAAAGCACTTGTAACCACACCCAGCTTGCTATCATCTGCAAACTTCATAAAAGTGTTGTCTATATCATTATCTCAATCAATGTTGAAGATACTGAACAGATCCAGACCCAAAACAGATCCTGGCAGGACCCCACTTATTATGACCTTCCAACATGGTAGTGAACCATTGATAATTATTCTCCGGGAATGGTTTTCCAATCAATTATGCATCCACCTTATAGTAGCTCCACGTTTGTATTTCCCTAGTTTGTTTATGAGAAGGTCATGTTAGACACCAACAAAAACGTTACTTAAGTCAAAATATACCACACCTACCTCTTCCCTCCATCTACAAGACTTTTTATCCTATCAAAGAATGTCATCAAGTTTGTTTGAAATTATTTACTTTTGACAAATCCATGCTGTTACTTAGCACCTTATTACCTTCTAGATGTTTTCAAATCAATCAATTAATTATTTGCCCCATTATCTTTTCAGATACAGAAGTTAAGCTGACCAGGTCATGAGAAGAGCCTAAAAAGAAAGTATGGGGGGAAATGGAAACAGACTCTCTCCCCTGCCTTTGTTTTTTGTTTGTTTGCTTGTTACTATTTAGGCTTATTAAATTTTGTTGTAATTATGAAAGGAGGAAGTTGCTTTTGTTTGTAAATATATGGAAGACTTAATGTAAGATGTTGACATTTGGTGAAGCTACAGAATCAGAGACCATAGAAACGCAATGTAAAATTGCAAGTGTAGTCCTCTTACTAACAGTGCCTCTGCCTTTTTCTGGGAGGATCCTGTTGCTGCAATTTAGCACTAAACACTACAATTCCCATGAGTGTCTGTGGCTCAAAAGGACTACACTACAAGGAGGCTGTAAGTAAATAGCTCTTTGGGGAAGTGCTGCTTGGGATAGCCCTCAGAGATACAGACTAACTCTGGGTCCAAAGAGTCAGCGAGGCCAGCCTAGCGAACTAGAGTTGCTGGTATTTGGTAGAACCTGCTCAGTGGCAGAGGGAATTTGCAGCTGGCTGTACAGCTGGACTAACACACAAACACACACTACCTACAGAGAACATCCATTCCAGCTGCAGAATCTTCAAGTGCTAGCATATGGGACTCTGAGTCCAGAAGAGTGCACACTCTGGGGTCAGATAAATGGTGGCAGTGCAAATACCAGATAGATAAGTTTTCTATTATTTCTGTGTAGTTTGTTAATGTTATTCGCTGTTAATCTGTTAAACCCTGTTTCTTTAAGTTGTTAAGTAAAGGTTGTTCATTCTAATGTAATCTATTAGATGTATATTGTTTATGATTTGTAATTGTTGTTCTGGAGTTAGATCCAGATTACTGCTGGAATAAATTTATTCCTGGAGGCTCCCAAAGCACACTAGTAAGTGTGTACAGGGCCAGCCAGGTGGAGGCACCGCCATTGTATATCCTTTATGAGCAAGGGACTGCAGCAAGTGGGTGGATAAGTTTTCCCCAACTAAATATCATCACCACTGGGGTACTCAGGATCTCCTTTTATGTTAAAGCCATCAGGCATCCAGGCACACCTGAGTGAGAGACCTGCTCCTGAGTAACCTGGGGAGGAAAAAGGGGGTTACACAAGGGATGACAAATAGATCTGGTTCAGAAGAACACAAGATGTCTGAAATAAGCCATGTTTCCCCAACTTCCCCGTATGGGCCTGGGGTTTGGAAAGTGGAAAACCCCTAAATGTAGAACAAAGAAATCAGGCATTGATGCAAACACTTACAAACTTTGGAGACTCACAGACACCCACAGCAAGTTTGGGGAACAGAGAGACTCCATGTTCTAGAGGAGAAGCTGAAGGAGGGCAGGGCAAGAGGAACATTCCTAAAGGACTCTGACCTAAGCTCAAAGAGTGCTCCACAGTGGGAAGGGAAATGACCTTCCTAGGATCTGTGTATCTCATTTGCTATTATGCAAAGAATAATAGCATTTAGATAGCCTGTGAGACTGTTGCTTTTCAGTATCCTGTGTCACTGAGAAGTTAAACTGATAGCCCTGGGCACTTAACAAGCAGGAGTCCATGGAAATGTTGTACTAAAGCTACAAAAGCCAGTCATTGACCTTGGCAGTTCTCCTTGGCATTGCCCACCCAGCCATTAAGAGGACAGTCAGCAGCACAGCAGGGGCCAGAGGCCTTAGCTCCAGGTTCCCTACCTTCTGGGGGTCCACACTGCTCCTGGAAGTGGCTGCCAGGTATCTATAGTCCCTAGCACCGCCCCCCAAGTACCAGCTTTGCAGCTACCATTGTTAGGGATCCACAACCAATTGGAGTTGTGGTGGTGGTGGTGTTTGCAGGTGTGAGGCCATCACGTGAGGTCCCCCAGGCTGCCTCTCTGGGGTAATGCATAACGACCTTGCGCAAAACAGAGTTTTGCCAAAACGGAAGCGGCTACACTGCTTCTTTTTGCACAAAAACCCTTTATGCAAAAAGAAATGGCAGAAAATATGCTAATGACATTGCAACTTATGCTAATGAGTTCCTCATTAACATGTTTTCTTCCACAAAATTTTGCAGTGTAGACAAAGCCTCTGGTGCTTGCTCTCGCTCACTTTCATCAGGGTGGGGCAAAGGCTTGGTGTGCAAAGGGGAGGCTCTAGGTTCGGGTATGGTCTCTGGATGTGGCCAGAAATGAGTGGTTGCCCTAGAGATATTGATTTGGGCAACAAGAAAAATTCCATATTGTAAGTTTTATGCCTACTGTCATATGTGGTTTTCTCTATTTCCCTTCAAAGGTTACAAGGAAACTTCAGATTGTACCAAAGATGCACACTGAAAAAAACCACATATTTTAAAAAATAATAATCAAGAAACCAACAGAGTAATTTTTAATAGCCTATACACTAATTCTAGGAGACTAGAATTAGAATAATCATTGGAATTGCTCATTTATTAACATTAATTCAATCTAGTTGGTATTACTGAAACATAGTGGGATGATTTGCACAATTGGAATGTTAAAATCAATGGTTATAACTAATTTAGGAAGAATCGAGTGAGCAAAGGGGGAGGAGGAATGGCATTTCCCATCCAAAGTGTTTCCAAGTCATTGGTAACTCAGAAGAAAATGATCCCAATTGCTTATGGATTAATGTACAAATCACCTTGGGGAACAGGATGACCACTTCCTATTCTCTCTTCCATAATGTATAGGAGATAAAAATTGCGTAATCATAGGGGATTTCAATTTGACTGACAAATGCTGGAGGTCTCATACTGTCAGTGTATAAACATCCTTAGAATTTCTAAACATTGTAGATGATAATTTCCTAACCCAAAAAGTGTTGCAGCCAACACAGAGATAGTCTATATTATACCTTGTCCTAACAGATAAAGAAACTGATTGCGGAATTAAAAATTAACAGTAACTTAGGTACAATTGAACAAAACTTGATCAAATTTATAATGTGCAAGAAGAACAAATTCCAAATGAGTAAAATATACACTTGGTGTTCAATAGGGCTAATTTCACAAAACTGAAAATAATTAGGAGCCAATAATTAGGAAGGAAAAATGTAATCAGAAAAAACGTGAATGATAACTGGGAATCATTTAACATCACCTGACTAGATGCCCAAAAAGCTGCAAGCCCACGATTTAAGATGACTGTACTGATTAAAAAACAAACCTGGTTTAGTGGGGAAATGGTGACTAGAGTCTGTGTGTGTGTGTGTGTGTGTGTGTGTGTGTGTGCGCGCGCGCGCGCGTGCGTGTGTAATACATATACACAAAGGAAAAAAAGAAAAGTTCTGACTAATAATTCATTACTATCAAGTTAGTAAATTGACAAGGGAAGCCAAGTGACACAAGGAGATACCTATTAGCAGCAGAATTGATGAAAATAAGTTTATTTTAACTACATCAGTAACAGAAAGAATCCTGAAAATGGTATTGGTCAATTAGATGCAAGTGGTAAAAATATTAAAAGTGCAGAAAAGGCAGAGATATTTAATAAATATTTACATATTGAGCTTCAGCAACGGGGAAGATAAACACTCTTTTCATTTCACTAATATCTCTGGAGTATGTTAAACAGAAACTACTACTTAATCAGCAGGTAGAGATAAAACTCTGGATGAAAGTTAAGACCTGTCTGAGAAGTATTAATGTTGATTTGCAATAAATCTTGGAGCACTAAGGTAGTTCCATAAGATTGGGAAAAGCTATCGTTGTGCCAATTTAAAAAAAAGGCTAAATGGGATGACCTAGATATTTCATGGCTTGTCAGCCTAACATTGATCTGGGGGAAGATAATGGAGGTGCTGATACAGGACTTGATTAATAAAGAATTAAAGGAGTGTAATGTAATTAATACAAATCCACATGGTGTAGGGAAAATAGAAGCTGATAAACTCATTTAATTTTTTTTTCTGAGATTACAAGTTTGGCTGTTAAAGGCAATAGCGTTCAAATAATATATTCAGACTTGTATAAGTTGTTTCACTTGGTAATGCACAGGAACTGAATTAAAACCTACAATGATATAAAATTAATATGGCATATACTGCATGAATTAAAAACTGGCTAACTGACAAGACAGGAAATTACTTCTGAAGATATCACCTATCTCCTAGCTAATCCTAGGATTTGGAAAATACTACCCTTAACTGTGCAGATGAGGAGTCAATAGCAGTGGTATTTTCAATGAACTTACATTTGTAGTTGTGGAACATGTGTATAAAATGAGGTCACACATGAAAGTTAGCTGACAGATTCTCACTCAGGCCTGTATCAAGTTTTCTAACTTAGACCTATGACACCAGATTAAAGAAATGAACAGGTCAGGTTGGGGGAAGCCATTCCTCACAAGCACTGCTGAGACTTTGTGTGGGTTGATAGACAGTTCTACTCCAGAGAAGTGTGAATTTATCCTGACAAAGGCCAAGGTTTTGGGAGAATTCAGGTAGAAGAAACAGGTTCCCACTGGTTGGTTTTCACACCAGAAAAGGAAGTGCTGAAAAACTATGGTCCAACTAAAACTATTTTTAGAACACCCCTCCCCCCCTCAATTCTGTGGCACTGATTACAATCCCATAGATTTTGTCTCCAAAGGGGGCCCCCACAAAATTGTGCTGCCCTGGGCTCCGCAAAACTCTCATCCACCCCTGCAAAGGAGGCATCTTCTGGACATCCGATATGTCCTCCTAACAATTAATCACCTCCTTCATCACAAGTCCCCTTCCCATCATTGTGGAATCAGAGGATCCCTGGAATGTGAATGCCATTCCCTTTTCTGTCCGCAGCCCAAACCAGTGTCCGTGTTGGTCAGGGCAGCTCACCCGCAAAACACGGCCAAACAGGGACTCCTGTCTCATATGGAGTTATCCACTTGCTCCTTCTGCCGATTCACCAGTATATACAAACAGGTTCCATTGATATTTTATGACTCTGTCTGTTACAGAAATTGTAATGGGCAGGCTGTCCTCTAGCCTCTTACCCTGCTGTGCTACTGCTTGTATGGTTTCTGGCCTACACTTCAGTCAGAGGTGTGAGGCAGCAAGCTTGGGCCAGACCCAAAGGGGCTGACAGAATTGCCAGGCCTCTGGGCATAGCGGGGGAGGGCCCAGCTTCGATCCTCAGAAAGACCCCCACAAATCCAAGAAACCCTAATTCCTAGAGACATGCCAAATCCCAATGAATCTGCACTGGCATCACCAGAAACCTCCACTGAATATCACTGCAAACCCCTCATCCTTGAATCCCATCACCAGAGAGCCCCCAGAGCCCCACTAAGTCTCACTTAGCCTCATCCCGGGCCCCCCTTTCACAAACACATGTGATATATTTTATTTTAATAATTTGTATGAGGCCCGTTGCTCTATTTTAAAAGAACAACAAATATAAATAGTTTCGTGAGCTAAACATTGAATGGGTTTATGTAATAGATGTATAAATGAAAGTATGAATTATCTGTACCAAGTGCATGAAAACTTACTACTTTGGCTGGAATTATGATAGACACCCCCACTTCAACACTTCAGACTACTTCAACTGCTGTGGATCAGGCTGTCAAAGTGCTCCTCAAAATAAACAGTTGTGAATTGTGCATATGTGTTCAAAAGGCAACTAGGTATTTCTGAGGATGGAGATAGATGTTAAAGGAAAGCAGCAACTGGTCCCTGTACTCTTTCACTATCGCTTTTCCCTTCTGCTTTGATATCAGTTAATATGGACTCCACAGGTTTGCAAAAGACACTTGAGTGTCTTCGTAAACTTGTGCTGCCAGTTTCCTTTCTTCTAGAAATTTTAATTGTTACTTTCACAATTGATGTTGTTATAAAATCATGGAGACCTAGCTCAGACCCATTCAAAGGAATAATTTGTGACTTGCCAAATCACTGTGGGAAGCGTCCTAGCATGCATTTTTGGATGCACTTCAAAATCAAAACATTTTGGTGGTTTCAAAGCATTTATTTGGCAACCACAAGAAAGGCCAATGTTGTTTCTCTGGTTAAGGCTTAATGAGGTTTCATTCTGAGCTTTGTTAAGAAAATAGTCTGCAATGGAGCCCAAATTATGTCTCCCTCCACCATCTGTGGCTCTGAGGCAATAGGATACTCCACGGTATTACCCACATACTTCTATTCAGGCATGTGCTCAAGTATTTTGCTATAGCTAGGGCCTCAAATACAGTTCCTCATAGAATTTAGGTGCCTTCCTCCTGATGATTTGGACCTCAGTGATTCGAAAGGAGGTTTGGAACACAATGGCAGAACAAATTAAAACCACTGCTTCAAAACCAGCTATTGTACTTCACAACTTCACTACTGGTAACACAGGAGCACTGCAATGTTACATCCAGACTGAAAACCTAAATGCCAAGCACCTGTCCCATACCACTGATCACTAAATGACAGAACTATAGAAACTAAAGATGAACAAGTCTCCTGAGGTCTCTTCCAGCCCGATGTTTCTAGGATTCTGTGACTTACAGGCCATCTATTCCCCCCACCCCCACACATGAGCAAGCACAGGATGATTCTTGATAATGCAGCATATTTGGAGCTGCATATTCTTCCGCTTTCCATAGACATGTTTCCCATCTCAAGTTCTTGGCCATCAACCTTTAACTTTTAATCACAGAATACCAGGACTGGAAGGGACCTCAAGAGCTCATCAAGTCCAGTTTCCTGCACTCATGGCAGGACCAAGCACCATCTAGATTATCTCTGACCAATGTCTGTCTAACCTGCTTTTAAGTACCTCCAGTGATGGAGATTCCACAACATTCCTAGGGGATTATACTTATTTAATTGTGAAACAATCACTTGGAAGTCAAGCCTTGTATCTAGCTTCCATTTTTCTCATTGCCATTCCATTTTCTTAGTTACATTGCTCGAGATACACTAAGCAGTTATTGGTGTTCGCAAACGTAAAAAAAATCAGTTTGCGTTTACTTCATTTTCATTATCTTTGGTACCAATGGGACCCTATTTACCACAAGGTCTCTAAATACTTGAGATTTGAAATATGTCCTCATAACATCCCTACAAAGTAGAGCAGTGCTGTAATCCCTACTTTACAGACCAAGAACTGAGTCTCAGTCTAAAATAGGAAGTTTTATTTCTATGGAAACTCAAGTACAAAGAGTTTAAGTGACTTGCACAAAGTCATGAGGAATTGGTGACCAATCTAAAGTCACACTGGAAACCTCTGGAAAGAGAGGAATGAACCAAGGTCTGTCAAGTCATAGAATTGTAGGACTGGAAAGTATCTCAAAAGATCTTCTAGTCCAGTTTCCTGCACACAAAGCAGGACTAAATACTGATTGTTTTACCTGTTCTTAAAAACCTCACAGCTATCACCCTATTGAAACTTGCACATAGGTATGTGAAAACAATTAAAGATTACTAGGGATTATTGTTGCTAAAAGCAGTCCAGTGGAAATGGAAATCTAGACGTAAGTGGCTTTCAGAGTAGTTCAGAAGCCTGAGAGAAAGAAGATGAGACAGAACAATTTTGTTAAGTCAATATCTATCTGCAGGAATGTTTTTCATTTACTATAATTTCACAAGCTATTGACTTTAAATAAATAGGTTTGCATGCATTTTTGTAAGCATAAACATTGTGAAATGTATACTGTGAAGAAACACAAAAGCAAAAACAACCAAATAACTGTGGCACTTTACCTATGGAGAAAAAATAAGACGATTTGCATTACTGTTCTTGAAGTTACTGAAGACAGCAAAGAATTCTTCACCAGAACAAACACTACCAGAGGAAGCTACAAAATAGTAAGTTGAGGATGTTTTGGGGTAGGTAACTTTCTGACTTCTTGACATCCAAAGATAGATTAACAAAAACTTTTGCCAGCTCATGTAAATTGGAAACGTTGAATTGAAATCAATGTAGCTGCACTGATTTGCCTCAGCTGGCCATCTGGCCCTTGAAAGTTAACTTTTTTCTTCATATCACCAGTGTAAGACAAGGAGAGAGAGAGAGAACTTGGCTTTCTGTCAAAAACAGATCACACAATAAAATTCATTTGCATTGACGTCATTTGATTTGGAATAGAAGATTAAACCAGATTTTGCCAGATAATTGGTTTTACATGTTTTTTACCCATTTGAAATGAATAGAATAATTGGGGGGGGGGGGGGGAGGAGAGAGGGAGGGAGAAGTGAGGATTATTAATTGAACCAGGAGTTAATTACAGAGCAAAAATAAGATGACTGTTTCCTCTCTCTCTTCCTCTTTTCTCTGGCTATGTCTACACTGCAGAGTTTTTCCGGAAAACCAATACTTACATCCACACTGCTTTGCGTTCTTTCAACAGAAAGTTGAAAGAAAGGAGGGTTTTTTCTGACAGCAGTAAACCTCATTCTGTGAGGAGGAAGCCTATTTCCGAAAAAGCTTTTTTGGAAAAAAGCGGCTGTGGAGACAGAAGAGTATTTTTTTTTTTTTTAAAGAAGAGGCCTCCAGAAAAAAGCACAGGTGCCCTGGTGGCCACTCTGCTAAAAGCAATCACAACTTAAATGCCAGATAGGGTCCAATCAATGTGTTTTATCTTTCGAAAAAACACATCGCTTTTTCGTTGCACTTGTGCTGTGTGGCCACTCTCTTTCAAAATAAGCTTTTCCTGAAGATCTCTTCTAGCCTCTCTCTCCCCCTCTCTCTTACACACACTATATGAAACACAACATTTTATCAGTAGTGAAACGCATTAAGAGTGTTAATTTGTGTTTAGAGACCATCACCACATCAGTATATGCTATGCTATTCCAGGAGGTGTTGTACAAATCTCTGCCTCACAGAGCTTATACTGGAAATAGAGCAAGCAAAGAAAAAGTGAGGGAAAAAGGGAAGTTTTATTTCTATGGAAACTCAGGCACAAAGAGATTAAGTGATTTGCATGTGAAGAATTTGTGACCAAGCAGACCACTGAACTTGGATCTTCTGAAGTTCCGAAGCTCCACAGAGCCACCCCTCTTTTCTTAAATACATGTCTCCCCTCTGTGCCCTTGCACGAGGCATTTCTCACTTGGGCATACCTTCTCATCCTGGTGCTTATGCCCAGAGGCTTCTTCAAATTTGAGGGATACTACCACTTATCCTCTCTTCCCATGTAGTTCATGTTTTGGTCATTTTAGGACAGTATGTAAGGGCCTTTAACTGCTTCCATGCCTTAAAGCACAGGCGGGTGATTTGGACCCTGTTAGAGTTAGGAAGTGGTGTAATTCCACCCCTTAAATTTTGATCTCTCTCATGCCACTATTTACTTAAAGTATTACAATGCAGATCTCTCCTCCAAATAGACACTGTACCAGGAGTGGGGAAACTAAGTGCCCCTGCACTATACATTCCAGACTGTGAATTCAGTTGCAACTATAAAGATAGGAAAACACATTATATTGATACTACCTAGCATTTTTCATTAGTATCTGTACAAATTTTAGAAAAGTAGATAAGCCATCAGAGTCCTCTCCCTATTTTAAAGGGTGTGACACCAAGTTAACAGTTTGAAAGAGCAGGCCATCAGTTAACAACAGAGCTCAGAGTAGAACCCAGGTGTATTGACTGCCAAACTGGTACCTCTTAAGTTCCATTTAAACAGACTTGTCCTGTTAGTCACTATAATTATTTGAATTCAGCAATTAGAAACAGAAGGTGATAAAATGCAAGAGGTGCCAAAATTGCAATTTGTGCAAGTAAAAGTTGGAGCCATGAACATCAAATGACCTCAGGAGGTTACCATTGTTGAATTGTGGCAAAAGTTAAAACTAAAAGTTCCTCCATAACATGGATCTTCCTTCCAGAAGAAAGTTTATCACAGAACAGGGCACCTAAAGCTCACTTTAATCACTTAGGGTACCATTTCTTGCAGGTGGACAGCATATTAGAGCTCGGTCTGAAACCACCACAGAGAAAATTCATGTTCTTAAATGCCTGCCGGAGTAGACCAAAATATCCATTTGAAAAACAGTTTCACAAAGTTTTACTAGTATTTTATTTATAAGAAAAAAAAAGTTCTCAAAATGGATAAGGGCCCTAAAACATAAAATCCTAATCATGCTTCTCGTGGTTTATTATTATAGTAGGAAGACAGCCCTTGTATCCGAGGCCTGGTATAAGATTTGAAGACATAAAACAAAGTCAGATTGTAAGCAAGAAGGTGGTCCTGCTCAGAGAATCTGGCAAGAATACAGCTGATATTGCAAACACTCACACATTCCTAAGAATGGTTAGGCACAGAACACCCACACTAATACATTCCAGAAGGATGGTGGGAGAACACACCACACCAAATATGGTACAAACACCTCCTTCCAAAGATAATGAGAACAAACAGACCCCACTTAAAGATAAGGTCAGGGTGACATCACAAGGGATAGAGATGTTTTGATCCAACCAGCAGATAAAAAGCAATGGGTGGCACCCAGAGACATCAGCAGGCCAATATGTAACTTGTTTTGTGTATAAAAAGATCTCTCAGAAGGAGTGTCTTTGGTTAGCCTTAGGAATAATGAAAACTCTCACCATGAACTAAGCTAGTCCATTGCTAAGCCAGGACATTAGGAACATGCTTCATTGACAATAAACCTAACCAACTGCTTGCACCACAAAGTGAGTCTGTGGTTACCGGACAGTTTGATTAAAGTTTGCTGTGCCAACTCTCTGCACAGAACAGGGTCAATGCACAGAGAATACACCCGCAGCCAAACACATAACAACTGTATTGGATTAAAATACACCTGAAAGTTAAGTTTTGAAATACAAATGTCTTTGAGGCTAAAAATCTGGTTTTAAGAAGTGACAAAGCTCTGGCTGTTGATTTATGACAAGTTCTTTCTTCAATTGCTGGCAGTATGTCGTGTGAATTTTGCTTTTAAGATGGCTTATGATTAGAACAAGTTGATAATTGTCTTGGGCGGATGACAAGAAATATAATCAGGACCCTCTGGTTTGCTACAGATACTTACATAGGTAACAACTATTTAATTTCTGCACATTCTTACTCTTGTCAATGATTGGATGTGCTTTTAAGCTGTCAAAGATAAACACACATGAAAATCAAACCATGAAGTCGCTGGCAGGACACATCCCCATTTCCCTTGTGGCAAGGAAAAAAGGCATTGTAGCTCCAAGAATAAGTCCACCTGGCTGCTTTTAGCTCCAGGCAGAATGACTCAGTGGCTAGAATCAACATGGTAACCGTGTCTTGCAGGACTGTGCAGCCAAGTGACTAGAGTAAATATGGTGGCCCCCCTTCACAGGGCTAGATGGCCTAATGACCAGAGTCAATGCAGCTGCCCTCCTTCACAGGACTGTGTGGCCTGAAGTCCTGGTGGTGATGGGCCAGCATCGAGAGTGGTAGTGGCTGAGGTAGGGTACTCTGGTCCTTCCTGCTTCACCAGGTTCCAGCCAGGGTCTTTTCAGCAGCAAGCTTATTTGCCACTAGGTCAGTAGGACTGCGATCAAAACATGATGAATTATTCTTTGGTTCTAAAACTGGGGCAATGGCTAGTTTCCATGGGCTGCTTCCGACCGTGTCTTCAGGAGTGTCTGGGATCTCCAGAGTCTTCGGTCTGTGAAGCTCCCAATGTCTTCCAGGTATCCAAAGTTAGCTGGGTGTCCACCTGGGTCTCAACATGGCAGGCCTTCATGATTCTTGGGGTTCTTAGTGCTTATGGGTAGGAGCCTGCAACATGCACCCTTCCTTGCTCAGTGATTCACCCTGAGTGAATTGGGCTACTACTCTTTACACGGATAGTCCAATTGGAGCATGCCCAGAAGGGATGAGGGGGAGTGGCTTCCTCTGATCAGAGTACCAGGTTAACTCTTCCTTGTCCAGTGCAGGGCAAGTCCACTCCATCACAGTGTTCTTTACCATAAGGATAACTAATATAAGCAGCTTATAGTACCGAGATTTTCATCAACAGCTTTCAAAGCACTTTGTAAAGGAGGTCATGCATCTGGTCAGAAACATTCTTGAAATATCTTTCCTCAGTGATTTTTACCAGTTCATTGACATTGAAACATTTCACAGAAACATTTTGATTTTGATAAAAATTTCTCTGGAAACCAGGAGGATTTCTATTGTTTTCTCAGTAGCCTGCGTGGTGGCCTCCTGAAAAGCATGGCCTTGCAGAGTTTGTGACTACAGAACAGGAAACCAAATGGACTTCCCTGAACTTATAGATCTCAGGCAGGACTGCCACAGTCCAGAAAATTTTGAATTTTTTTGCCATTTGTTCTAATTCAGAACCAAACCAAATGTCTATACATCAAAATCCTTCATGAAAAGGAAGATCTTTCCCTGCCCATTTTACAGGTAGGGAAGCTTGCTAGATGTCATCAAGAAGGTAAGAAGCAGAGGTAGAAATACAATCCATGTCTGCTAAGGTCCACAGTAGTATGCTAGCCACTAAATCACACTGCTGAGCACTGATTTGTCTTGTAGATGGATATCTTAGGTACTTGAACCACTAGTGGAGGCAGAATCTAAATTCTAGTCTGTTAAGGACACACACCATGCTTATTTAAATCTTCAGTTAATTCATGCTATTTTCCATTCAGGACAATTCTGAGTAGGGAAATTTGATATGAGATATTACTCTCTGAAGGAATTAATAAATATGATGCAATTAGAGGCCGCATGAAAAAAAAAAATCACTGAAATCCATTGGCGTGGTGGGAATAATAAAAACCAAACCAATATGAGAACGTGCCTCAATTTAAAATAGTAAGACAATATATAGAAAGAGAGCATTCTACTCCCAGGCGTGAAAAAAGTAAGCAAAATTTGTTTATTTCTTCAGACAGATACAGTTATTATTATTATTAGTCCTCTTCGCTCCTGATGGAGCATAAGGCGCCAACGACTCTTCTCCAGTCTTCACAGTCCTGAGAAAGCCGGCTGACTTCTTCTCACGTCGTGCACTTCCTTTTCATGTCCTCCTCCAGGTGCCCAAGGGCCTCCCTCTTTTACGCTTTCCAGGTGGAGTCCATCTGAGTGCCATATAAGGGAGTCTTGTTTCACTCATCCGAAGGACATGCCCCAGCCATCTCCAGCAACTCTGTTTGATCTCGTCCACAACATTGTTGATGCCAGTGTGTTGGCTTATTTCCTTGTTGGTAACATGCTGTTCCCAGAGGACTCTGAGGATACGACGAAGGCACTGTCCTTCAAAGCCTCTGAGTTGGCTCTCAATCTTCTTGTTAGTCCTCCAAGTCTCTATGGCATACAGCAGGACCGAGCGCACATTCGACCTATAGATCTTCAGTTTAGTCCTGGTCTGCAACAGTGACAACTTCCAAATGTTGTTAAACTTTTGGAAGGCTTGCGCTGCCAGAGCAATTCTAGCAGAGCTCTCTTTGTCGATGTTGCTGTACGTCGAGATGTAACTGCCGAGATACCTGAAGTCATTTACTTCCTCTAACTCTTAACCCATGACGGTGGTTTTATTGGTGTTAGATGTCCTCAGTTTCATCACTTTGGACTTGCCAAGGTGAATTCTAAGCCCAACGCTTCTGGCTGTCCGGTCAAAAATGTCAGTCTTTTCTTGGATGTCCTGCTGATCATGCATGAGAAGCGCCCGGTCATCTGCGAAGTCACAGTCCTCAAGCCGAGCAGTCAGTCCCCATAGCACTCCCCTTAATCTGCCCTCAGTGGTTCTGCGCATCACCCAGTCAATGACCACAAGGAAGATAACAGGTGAGATTACACAGCCCTGTCTGACCCCTGTCTTCACGTGAAACCAGTCACTCTGCTGTCCTTCATGTCGCACACAGCACTGATTCTCAGCATACAGGTCCTTCAGGATATTAATGACCTTCTCAGGGAACCTGTATGCTTGTAGAATCCTCCAGAGTAAGGGGTGGTGGATGCTATCAAACGCCTTTTCAAAATTGATTAAATTAATGCAGAGCGAAGAGTTCCACTCTATTGACTGCTCCACTATGGTGTGTAGGATGAAGATCTGGTCCGTGCACAGCCTTCCACTTCTGAAGCCAGCCTGTTCTTCCCTGAGGATTTTCTCAATGCCCTTTCGCATTCTCTGTAGCAGAACTCTACAGGAAATCTTTCCCAGCACAGACAGCAGATTAATACCTCTCCAATTCCCGCAGATGGACAGATCGCCTTTTTTGGATAACTTCACAATGATGCCCTTCTTCCAGGCCTCCAGTACCCTCTCTTCTTCCCAGACCCTGTTGAAGAGACCCTTCAGAGCTTGTGCGCTTACCTTGGGATCTGCCTTAAACATTTTAGCAGTGATCTGGTCTTCCCTGGGCACTCTGTTGCCCTTCGTCTGTTTGATAGCATCTGCTATCTCCAGCTCACTGATGGCCCCACATTCCATGTCTACTTGGAGGTTCATACTTATAATATCAGCCTCTTCTTCTGGGTCTGGTCTGTTGGGAGTCTCCCTGAAGTGTTCCGTCCACCTGCTGAGCTGTTCTTTTGCTGTCACCAGCATTTTCCCGTTCTTGTCTCTTACTACAGTAGACTTGTTAGTAAAGTCTCCTATAAGAGTCTTGGTGATCTTGTACACTGTCCTAGTTTCACCTCTGTCTACTGCTGACTGGGCCTCCGTGGCAATATTGTCCACATACGCTCTCTTATCTCTTCATACACTTCTCTTCACAGCAACGTTTAGGTTCCTATAGACCTGTACAGCTGTTATTTTATCTTCATCACTGCCTGCAAGTGTGCACTGTTTAACCACCTTTCTGTTCTCAATGAGCCGCCATGTAGTAGATACAGTAGCTGCTCCCAAATCTCCCCCGTACAGAAAGTTCTAGATAATGGTTTAGAATGCCATTTGACAAATTGTGCTCCTCATGTTAAAAGTTTGCTTTGAACATAACAGTTCCACAAGGAAATGTCAGAGGTTAGAAAGAACGGATAGTACGACTAATTACATTGTTGTTCTAGTCTCAGTTGTAAACACAGACATGATGTAGAAGAAGAAAGTCTGAATGTTGGCAGGAAGGATAGTATGAAATGTTATGAAAGATGTTGTATAGAAATGTTACCATTAAAATGTGTGGAACTACTAGATTCCAGACATGTACATTTTGAAATGAGGACCTCATGTTCCAGACAACATAAGGAAATAAATGTTATGTCATGCTAACACAGGATGTTGGGGTGTTGAATTATGATGTAGGAGAACCAGATTAATCATGTAGTATCCTGGTATTAACATCTTGATTCTTGGCATGATTTTAAAAAATGCTCGGTGTAACATATCATTCATGTCCACCTAATGAATCATTAAGTTATCAACAAATACCAAAAGCACAATGGCAGAGCATAACATTTGTCCTCTTATTTTGAAGGCATATATTTTGGTGAGGTGGATAATCAGCGATTTTTACTGACCTGTTATTGTCTGACTGTTGAACACTTTCTATTATCACCAGAATTTCATTTAAAAATATTTTCCCTCACATAATTTGAGAGTCAATTTTTCATATTACTGAACGAGGCAATGTGCCTTATTTTTCTAGGGAAACACATTAATACCACTAGTAAATACTAATGCCAATAGTTCTTTTGTTATATTGTCAACCAGTGAGGAAAACCGGGTCTGAAGTGCCAAAATTGCAGCAGGTTTATAAGGCTAATTCTTCATTTATTGAAAATTGGCTCAACTCCATCAAAGTCAATGAATGGAGCTAGGTCAGTTTATGGATGGATTCTACAGTTTGCTGAATCTTCACTTTACGACGACAAGGTGTTGAGAATTCATAGTGAAAGAAACAATGACTAGACCTCGAGAAAAAACTATTCGTCATGTTTTACTGTGTAGCACAGAATAGCACAGATTTATGGTATTCATTATATTCCATGACAATATCTCTACCTTTAGACATGTTGTAAAATGGTCAGTGACGCTGGGCTTCTTGTTAGTAAAAGGTGACACATTTCCCAGACTGCAAGAGACCATGCTGGAATCAAAAGGTCAATATTCTCAATAATTCACTAAGGGATTAAATTTATTATAATTTATTAGTTACTAGAATATTTTTGTCTTGAGATCTTAATGTTGTATTGGCTGGCTCATGCAAAAGAGATTTCAAGTCCCAAAGATCCATATTGATTTCACTATCTAAAGATATCATTTTTTTAGAAAAGAATAGGATTTTAAATTTAATGTACCTTATGAAATGCAATATTTTGCTGCTTTGAAGAAAATTGTATTGATATGTATTCAAGGCGTATCTTTCACCCTCATACTTTCCTGGACCTTTTCATGTGGACAGAGAACGGCAATACTAGAAGTATGAAGATGCAAACACTTTGATCTTTCTTGGGGCTTGCTTCTAGTAACCATAAATCAAGTTTCCTTTCCTTTTGCCCTTTATTTTTTCCCGTCCTCTTCCTGTTTGTCCCTAATATATATATATATATATATATATATATATATATATATATATATATATATATATATATATATATATGTAATATTTTCAGATATATCTTCTACTGAAACTTGTAAAATGATTATCTAACCAATTATATCCCATCACCTTAATTGGTTAACACCCAGCAAAATTAATTATACAGGTAACAAACAATCAAAGAGCCAGACAGAAGCCATACAGATAAACAAAGAGAGATGGGGAGTATAACAACATAGCAATGACCAAATGAGGATTTCACAACCCCAACCATTGATAAGTGGAGCCTTCCCAGACAGAAAGCTATACGCTTAAGTTTTCTTTAAATCTTCAAGGCTCTTCCCTATTGAATCAGGAAGCAATAGATTGGATCGCCTTTCTAACAGCCCTGAAATGCCTTATTTCAATGTGACTGGTTTAAGACCTGACTGTCTGTTTCCCAGTTTATAGCTGCTCCTGCTGCTTAGCCAAAAGTCTTAGCAAAACAACAAGGCTTCAGACCATCACATGCAGACTGTGATTTTGATTCTTTGTTTTTATACCCCTGTAGGAATACACCTAAATTCTTAACATATCATTGTGCATGACTTTTATTTGTATGCCATTATACATGTTATCCTTCAACACCAACACAAGAAGATTCTCCCCATGCAGGTGTCTGTCTATGGTTCTGTAGTGGTTTATTCGTAACACATTGAGAAACACGGGGCAAGTCACTTAGACATGCTCAAAATGGTCAGAGGCATTCCTGCCTGATTTTTGCCATGGTGCTAACCATTACAAATATAGCTTAGTTCATGTAAAATAATTGAAAGGCAAACGGACATGTTTAACTTTTTCAAAAATATCATAGAATCACAGATTACTGGAACTGGAAGGAACCTTGAGAGGTCATCGGGCCCAGTCCCCTGCCCTCCCGACAGGACCAAGCACCACCGAGATCACCCCTGGTAGGTGTTTGTCTAGCCTGCTCTTAAAAATCTCGAATGATGGAGATTCCCACAACCTCCTTATGCAATTCATTTCAATGCTTAACCACCCTGACAGTTAGGGAGTTTTTTCCTAATGTCCAACCTAAAATTTCCTTGCTGCAATTTGAGCTCATTGCTGCTTGTCCTGTCATCAAAGGTCAAGGAGAATAATTTCTCCTTCCTCCTTGTAACAACCTAGACCGAACAAACCCAGTTCTTTCAATCTTCCCTCACAAGTCATGTTTTCTAGCCCTTTAATAATTTTTGTTGCCCTTCTCTGGACCTTCTCTAATTAGTCCACATCTTTCTTGAAATGTGGTGCCCAGAACTGGACACAGCTCTCCAGCTGATTAGGTGCTGCAAAATGAAAAGTATTTATCAATAGAATTTATGTATTATAGCCCCATGAGCTATCTTCAAATGCCTCCCAAACATTAATTACTCTTCAAAATATTCTTGTGATCTAGGAAGGAATAGTTAGGTTGCTAGTGTGCTGAGACCACTGCCTGACAATATTTGTTAAGCAGTGGTCTCCGCACACTGTCTCCTGGTATATTTCAGTCTGCTCTCTCTTGTTTTATGTTTAGATTATAAACTCCTTGGGATTAGGGACTGTCTTTTTATTCTGTGTTTGAACAACACTTAGCACAACAGGTTCTGGAGCCATATCTCCTAGGTGACGAGGAGTCCTGTGGCACCTTATAGACTAACTGAAGTGTAGGAGCATAAGCTTTCGTGGGCAAAGACCCACTTCGTCAGATGCATGTAGTGGAAATTTCCAGAGGCAGGAATAAATATGCAGGCCAGGATCAGGCTGGAGATGACCAGGTGGATCCAATCAAGGAGGATGAGGCCCACTTCTAGCAGCTGATCTGGAGGTGTGAATTCCAAGAGAATAGAGGCTGCTTTTGTAGTTAGCAAGCAAGTTAGCAATTGCAGATCTAAAAGTAGCCATCCTGCAGCAAAAAAACTTCAGGACCAGACTTCAAAGAGAAACTGCTGAGCTACAGTTCATCTTTAAGTTTGACACAATCAACTCTGGATTAAACAAAGACTGTGAATGGCTTGCTAACTACAAAAGCAGCTTCTATTCTCTTGGAATTCACACCTCCAGATCAGCTGCTAGAAGTGGGCCTCATCCTCCTTGATTGGATCCACCTGGTCATCTCCAGCCTGATCCTGGCCTGCATATTTATTCCTGCCTCTGGAAATTTCCACTACATGCATCTGACGAAGTGGGTCTTTGCCCACGAAAGCTTATGCTCCTACACTTCAGTTAGTCTATAAGGTGCCACAGGACTCCTCGTCGCTTTTGCAGATTCAGACTAACACGTCTACCCCTCTGATACATATCTCCTAGGTGTTATGTTAATTCAAATAAATACTACTAATAAATTATTCCAGTTTTACAGATGGGAAACTGACAAGTAAAGTGACTTCCCAAGATCACACCGGAAGTCCTTAACAAGAGGGAAGACTCTCTGGAGTCCCAATCTAATGTCTTAACAACAAAACCATTCCTGGACTTCTCAGCCCCAGTTGTGTTCCAATGGAGTCAAAGAAATCTTCCTCAAAGATCATAGAATCATGACTGGAAGGGACCTCGCGAGGTCATCGAGTCCAATCCCTTGCCCTCATGGCAGGACCCAGTACTGTCTACACTATCCCTGATAGATGTTTATCCAACCTACTCTTAAATACCTCCAGAGATGGAGATTCCACAATGATCCTTGGCAATTTATTCCAGTGTTTAACCACTCTGACAGTTAGGAACTTTTTCCTAATGTCCAACCTAAACCTCCCTTGCTGCAGTTTAAGCTCATTTCTTCTTGTTCTATATTCAGAGGCTAGGAAGAACAAGTTTTCTCCCTCCACGTTGTGACACCCTTTTATATACCTGAAAACTGCTATCATGTCCCCTCTCAAGCTTCTCTTTTCCAAACTAAACAAGCCCAATTCTTTCAGTCTTCCTTCATAAGTCACATTCTCTAGACCTTTAATCATTCTTGTTGCTCTTCTCTGAACCTTCTCCAATTTCCCCACATCATTCTTGAAATGTGAGACCCAGAACTGGACACAATACTCCAACTGAGGCCTAATCAGCGCAGAGTAGAGCGGAAGAATGGCTTCCCGTGTCTTGCTCGCAACACAACACTTAATGCATCCTAGAATCATGTTTGCTTTTTTGCAACAGCGTCATACTGTCGACTCATATTTAGCTTGTGGTCCACTATAAGCCCTAGATCCCTTTCTGCCATACTCCTTCCTAGACAGTTGCTTCCCATTCTGTGTGTGTAAAAGTGATTGTTCCTTCCTAAGAGGAGCACTTTGCATTTGTCTTTATTAAAGATATTAAAATAATTCAATCTTTTCCAGCACTGTCAGCTGAAGGAGCTTATCAGTGCCATCTGTGATAGTGCTCTGTACTTCCATCCCCTGAAAACTGGACCAGAATCACCATATTTAATGTACAGAAGCTAATGAGCAGTCATCATTGGATAACACTCTATTCAAGGACATTGGGCCTGATTCAGCAATGTATCATGTCAAGTTAACAGCACTGAAACCACAGACGCTGAGATCAATGGAGCAAAACTTAAGAAATGAAGAGGTCAGTCATGCTCCGTGATACCCAACTCAGTATTCTGTAAGGATTGCTCATGAAATCAAAAGTGGATGATTTTGACTGAATTTTGATAGTACATTTGACCCTGAATCTCAGCGGGCATGAACTTGTGCAAATCAAAAAAGGAGAACACTTCACAGATGCATCCCTACAAACAAGAACACTGGGAATTTTGCAGCTAACATGGTATAAAGTCACATTCATTTGATTTTTTTTCTTTGATGAATTGTTCACAGCATCTGCAACCAGATCGTCAGATATGTTGGGGTAAGGGAGAGGGGGGCAGGAAGGAAACAAGACAATGGAAAGAATTTGTCCAGAACGAGTCTGTTCATGTATTCTGCTGATTATTTATTTATTTATTTATTTTTTAAATCTGCTTAACAAAAACATGGCTGCATTCATCTATTCGCAGTTCTGCAACCCCGTCCTGTAACTACCCATGTTCAAGCTCGAATTCCTTTTGTCGATTGTTTTCTTTCTGAATTAGTGGTAAAATCTCTAGGCTCTTTGCAGTGAATTCACACATTTATTGATGTGCAGTCAAGTATGCCATTCATTGTAATACAGTCCTCAGGTATTGTTCCCTAATCAGTCATCTAGGTGGTGAGTTAAAACAAAATACCGGTTCGTACTGAGTCAATGTTTCCCTGAAGAGCACTGTAGGACCACTGAATTACCTGTAGACTGATGGAATTACAAGGTCTATTTTATTCTTCTAAAATATAGCTAGGTCGTGGCCTTAAAGTGGTGCAGTAAAAGAAGTGGAAGTGTTGGCACAATATACAATTTGCTCAGCCAATTTGTGAACAGTGAGTCTGTATTAGAGTTTGTGTGCTACTTATACCCCTTGCCATAAATCTGGCTCAATGAAGGTAGTAGCTACCTGAATTGAGAGTGGTTATTGTATTTGGAGGAGTTCCCACCCCCCTCTGCATTGCATAGAAAAAGATTCTTGAACCCAATACTATTCATGGAGTATGCATTTAGATCAAAAAAATTGTCTCCCTCCAAATCATTCCCCATCTTCTATTAACATGCAAACAGTGTTTTGTTCTTTATAGAGTACCTCCCATCAAATGTTTGAAAAATGTTTTGCAAACACAAATGTAGCTCACAGCATCCCCAGAGAGGTAAGTATGCCCAACACAACCGTATATATGCAGAAACTGAGGAATGGGACTTATCCAAGGTCATTCAGGAAGCCTGTGTCAGAGCCTATAACACAGGTATGGGGAAGCTAAGGCCCAGGGGCTGGATGTAGGAACAGGTGCTCCAGCAACACCCGTACCCTGCTATCCTCCTGTGGGTCTGAAATACACAAAATCTACTAGGTTGAGCCACCCTCGGGTTTGGTGTGTGAGGTAATGTGGGAAGTCAAAGGTCACAGCAATGAGGATTTGTTTGGGGTTTTTTTTGTTTTTTTATTTTTGGCTTGTGTGCCTTAGCAGAATGCAGCGCTGTGAAGCCCCGGTGTACGTGATATTTTTCAAGTCTTGCAGCACGGCCAAGAAAGCATTAATTAAAAACTGCTGCAATAGCAAGCAAAGATTACATTGCTGAACACTGTTAGGACAGAGACCTCACACACCCTTACTCTCATGAGTACTCTTTAATGGGACACCTTGAGTGAGTAAAGTCACTGGTATAACTAGTGCAAGCAGAAAGTTTGCAAGATGATACTCATATTGATCTGGCAGACAGAGGAAAGATCAACTGCCCAATTATTTAAAAAAAAATCCTTAAAAAAAACAACCAATAGTCTAGTAGCATCTTAAAGACTAACAAAACATATAGATGGTATCATGAGCTTTTATGGGCAAAACCCACTTCTTCAGATGACTGGAGTATTACAAATCCTGATCCAAGAATAAAAAACGAGAGAGAGAGAGAGAGAGAGAGAGAGAGAGAGAGAGAAAAGAGTGAATAGATTGTTCAAGGAGTTACAAGAGGCTGAGAAGAACAATTAGCACCTCCATTGTTTGGTTGGTTAAGTCATTAGAATGTGGAAGATAGTGTGTGAGCCAGCTGATATCCCTGTTCATCAGATGTAGATGTACATCAGGGGCTCATTTAACTGCACATCCACTAATGTGATCTAAGCCATCAAATGTCAGCAATGCCCCACTGCCATGTATATTGGCCAAACTGGATAGTCTCTATGGGAAAGAATTAATGGACACATCATAAAATCCAAAAAGGCAACACACAGAAACCTGTTGGAGAAAACTTTAACCTGCCCGGGTACTCATTAATGGATCTCCAAGTCTCAAGGTTGTTTCAGGCCAATTCCACAAGCCAAATACACAGGGAAGGGTTGGAACTTCATTTAAAGTTTGATTCTTGTAACTACTGGAACAATCTATTCACAGTCTTTTTTTCTCCCCTTTTCCCTTATTTATTCTTGGATCTGGACTCCTGATCAGCAGGAGAAGAGGGAAACAGACAACATTTTATTGCCCTTTTGATATATTGTCTTCCATGTCCACACATGCCTTTTTCCAAAAAAGTTTTCAGAAAAAGGCTTCTTCCTCGTAGAATGAGGTTTACCGCCATCGGAAACGCCCTCCATTCTTTCGACTTTCTGTCAAAAGAATGCAATAGCAGTGTGGACATAAGTATTGTTTTTCTGGAAAAAACAGCCTTTTTTCTGGAAAAACTCTGCAGTGTAGACATACCCTTAGTAAACCTTCTACAGATACAGGGGAAAAAAATTCTGAAAAATGATGTGGTTATTTGTTTAGGAAGACCAGGTAGCAAGTCAATGTATTTGTGGATAAATATGTAAACCATAGTGCTGCTGATGAAAACCTAAATGGGACTCAACTACTAATCCCTCACTTCCTCTGCAGAGAAAATATAATAATAAATAATAATAATAATAATGGAAATAGCTATATGAAAATAGGCACATGTTCGGATAAATATCCTCTGATCTTCAAACCAGGATGCATAATACATTGGGGATTGTTGAAATAAAGTGCAGTGCAGCATTAGTAGAAGATTCAAAAACATTTTTAACATTTTCTCTGCACCATCTTGGAAAGCATATGGGTGTCGAGCGCTTAGAAGAGATATCACAGATATTTCAGGTTTCAGCATTGTATTTTTCCTGTGTTTCACACACCACCACAATAAAATGTGGCTGCAGATGCAGTCAAACTAGAATTCTCCTACTCAGCTGAAATAAAAAGTTCCACTCACCACCAAAATACACAAGTGCTTCCTAGGCAGCTGAAACAAATATAATTGCCAGCTCAAGAAATATTTAGGCTGCATTCCTGAGCTGAACACAAATAGCTGGTCCCCGCTGCACTGATTTTAATGTGCTTCTGCCCCCCTCCCGCCCACCAAATTTCTAATGGTTACAAGAGAAAACTGGCAAGATTGTGGCCAAAAGAGCTAATGCTATCCTTGGGCACATAAGAGAAATCTCAAGTAACAGTAAAAAGGCTGTTTTACCTCTATCTTTGATACTGGTACAACTACTGTAGGAATTTGGTGTCCAGACGTTGTGTCCACAATTCCAGAAAGTTGTTGATAAATTAGAGGGGGTTCATAGAAGAGCCACATGGAATTCAATCTGTTTAGTTTACAAAAAAGGGTAACCAGTGATGGTTACAGTCTATTGGTATTTGCATGAGGAATAAATATTTAATAATGGGTTCTTCAATCTAGCAAAGGAAAGGCATAATGATCCAATAGCTGGAAGCTGAAGTTAGACAGAATCAGATACGCATACATGCTTAACAGCGAGTGATTAACCATTGGAACAACTTTCCCAAGGGTCATGGTGCATTATCTATCGCTGACTATTTTAAAATCAAGACTGAATATTTTTCTGAAGAGATATAATCTAAGAATGGTTTGAGCCCACCTATGGCCTGTGCTATACAGGAGATCAGACTAGATTATTGAAATTTCCCTTCGTGGTCTTGGCATATATGAAACTAGTCTTTCCTCATCTGGATGGAAGCCACCAACAGACAAGTTGAGCTGGCATAGTATGGAGATCAACCCATCACATAAAACTGGAAGAGACCTTAGGAGGTCATCAAGCCCAATTCCCTCCCCTCAGAGCAGGACCAAGTACCATCCCTGACAGATTTGCCCCAAATCCCTAAACGGACCCCTCAAAGATTGAACTCACAACCCTGGGTTTAGCAGAGGTTGGTAGAAAGCACTGGACCAATCTCCCCATCTCAAGCTCCAGTGAATGTGGCATGTTCCTTACTCATTCATAGACTAGCAAAGACTTACTTGTTTAGGGCTAAAGGCCCTAGTATTAAACATGTATACAACCTTGTCTATTTCTTTTCCATCTGAACTCAGCCCAAATCTACTGAGAATAAGATGGAGTGGGAAGGATCATAAGTTTCCTTTATTGGATCTGGTCACTGTTCAATCCTCCCCTTCTGAGGTGACAAAGTCTTTCTGGAGTAGCAGGCGAGTTGGTGTCTCCAACAAGCCTAAGCCACTTCCCAGTGACTAATAGAGGAACCTAGGCCCACCTGCTACCCTGGATTCCAGCCTAGAAACTCTGTGCAGTCCTACCTCTTACTGCTGTTTCCCTGGGCCTCTTTTTAAGCCTCTGTTGCAAGCTTTCTTTCCCCACAACTCCTCTGTGATTGACCCTCCTTCCAGGGTTAGGATCCCAAAGTTCCTACTTGGATTTTATTCTCCCTCTTGGATTTTTTTTCCCTTTTTATCTCTGCTCCCACAGATTGACTGCAGACTCTCTCCTTGCAATCTTCTTTTGCTCCCAATTTACTTTATACTAACCAGCCTGCTCCTGGCCAGCTGAGCATCATGACCAGTTAAGACTGACTCTTCCTCTAGGTACATCCGGGCATCACAATTGACCTTCCATGCCCAAATCATAATTAGCCTATCCAGACCATATTAATCCCTTCGTGGCCTGTGTGGGGTATGCATCCCATTACAAACTTATATGAGGCGAGGAGGAGATTTATGACAGACGCTTATTTTATCTAGCAAAAGCACACTGAGATGCAATACTGGAAACTGAAGGCAGACAAATTCAGGCTAGAAACACAGTAAACCTTTAATGGTCAAGGGAACCATTGGAACAATTTACTTAGGGTATGTCTACACTACCCCGCTAGTTCGAACTAGCGGGGTAATGTAGGCATACGGCAATTGCAAATGAAGCCCGGGATTTGAATTTCCCGGGCTTCATTTGCATAAGCCGGGCACTGCCATTTTTAAATCTCGGCTGGTTCGAACCCCGTGCCACACGGCTACACGCGGCATGAACTAGGTAGTTCGAACTAGGCTTCCTAGTTCAAACTACCGTTACTCCTCGTGGAATGAGGAGTAACGGTAGTTCGAACTAGGAAGCCTAGTTCGAACTACTTAGTTCATGCCGCGTGTAGCCGCACGGAACGGGGTTCGAACCAGCCGGGATTTAAAAATGGCAGTGCCCGGCTTATGCAAATGAAGCCCGGGAAATTCAAATCCCGGGCTTCATTTGCAATTGCCGTATGCCTACATTACCCCGCTAGTTCGAACTAGCGGGGTAGTGTAGACATACCCCCTGAGATGTGCTGGATATGCTCTGTTGTTTGGAAAGAATATCCAGAGTCAAAATAAACATTCTGCCAAGGATATCTGTCTTATTTCAAAAATCTGTCAGTGATTATCCAACATGAAATCCAGCCTGGAACACCAAGGTTGTGGTTAGAGTTGATATGAAGTAAGAAGAGATCAAGAATGAAAGCAGATACTTTATACAGATGTAAAACAGCATTGACCAGGTGCTCCAAATATTCTGCAAGCCAGTTCAAATTAGCAGTGGACTGGAGATGCTCCAACCCACACAAGAAAATTGTAGCAATATAAACATTGGTTGGCCACCCTGAATTAATAATCATTAACATGACATCATCACACCCACCAGAAATTTATACACATCCTTTAATAAAGGCTAATATATGGTTTCGGGATAGGACTAGACAGAAGATCAGTTCTTTTCCCCTCACTAATGACACACATTGCAAATTATACAGTTCATAACCCGTGTCATGAACCAGAAAGCTTCAAAGATCATGAGAGCCAATAAAGGAAGATTTTGAATGTATTTAGAGATCAAAACTAACTTTAACTAGCTCAATCCCCTTTGGTACCAGTACTTTTATGTAAGGAACTATGTTTCCCAATTTTCTAGAAAACCATTTTTTTACAGAAAGCTAACGTTAGTAAAAGTGATGGCATTCAGTCAATTAGGAATAAAAAAAATTTATATATAACGAACTGACATCAATCTTTGTAGACAGCTTTCCTAACTAAAGAAGTGCTCTTATATAACACACTGGGGAAAGGATGCAGATAGGCAATTTACCTCAGAAAAATGGGATCTGAGCTTTAAAAGAGCAGCAACCTCAGTCTTAAAGGGCACATCTACACATCAGGGCAAAAGTTGAATTAAGCTATGCAACTTGAGCTATGTCAAGCTTATGTGTACCTTAGGTCGAAATATCTTCATTCTGCTTGTGGCACTGTCTACACAGCAGGAACAACACTCTTCCTTTGACTTCCCTTATTCCTCATAAAATGAGGGTTACAGGAGTCAGATTAAGAAGTCCTCCAGCTTGCCACTATTTTGAAATAATGGCTTGCAGTGTAGACGTGCTCTTTGTTATTTCAGAATAACTCACATTATTCCAAAATAGTTCTGCTGTGTAGATGTTCCCTAAGGCTGTGTCTACATTGGCACCCCTTTCTGTAAAAGGGATGCTAATGAGACACTTCGGAATTGCAAATGCCGCGGGGGATTTAAATATCCCCCGCGGCATTTGCATGAACATGGCTGCCGCTTTTTTTCGGCTCGGGGTTTTGCCGGAGAAAAGCGCCAGTCTAGACAGGATCTTGCGGAAAATAAGCCCTTTTCCGGAAGATCCCTTATTCCTATTTTCAAGGGATCTTCCGGAATAAGGGATCTTCCGGAAAAGGGCTTATTTTCCGCAAGATACCGTCTAGACTGGCTCTTTTCTCCGGCAAAACCCTGAGCCAGAAAAAAGCGGCAGCCATGTTCATGCAAATGCCACAGGGGATATTTAAATCCCCCGCGGAATTTGCAATTCCGAAGTGTCTCATTAGCTTCCCTTTTACGGAAAAGGGTGCCAGTGTAGACACAGCCTAAGAGAATAAGAGAAAAATTCTTTAAGGTACTGGTATGAGGTGCCAATGAAACAGGTTAGAAGAGGAATAGAGAGAAACTACATGGCAATAAATGTAGGAAGAATTGTGATGACACACAAGATTTTATTCATGAATGGTGGACATGTCCAATCATTAGAGAATGTTGGGATGGCATCTATAAATACCACACATTGTTGGATATTTCTTGCCTGTGGTAAACCTCCAAGGGCTTCCTTGAGGAAATGGTCAGACAAAAGAAAATGAAGAATTACTCTTTTCTGCTAGTAGTTTCTTTGCTACAGGTAGTCTCATCAGGAAAATGGAAATATAAAGGATTAGTTCAAAAATTATGGGAGGTTGTGTTTAGGAAAAATTAACGCTCACAATTATATATCCAGAAAAATAGAGAGAGAACAGATAGACACTTCAATGTTTGATTCAGTACTCAAAAAAAAAAAAAAAATCACTTAAAAAAAACCCTCACCTGCCTTTTTAAAAATATTCACATCTGATAGACATACCTGGTCAATGAAACTTGTGTCTAGGGGAGATATTATTCCATAAAATTATTAGAAAAGACAAAGGTGTTGCACTGAAGCTTGCACTGTAGTATGGTAACACCCTGTTAAGGAGAGAGCTGATAACTGTTTTCCTGTATAATGTCTCCTTAAAGCTTATCTAGGGGCTGGGAGGAGGGGGCACAAAGTGTGATGTGACCTGCTGGAGAGGGTCTGTATCTTGTTCCTGGTTGCAGAGCCGTATAGTTGAAGAGTCCCAGTTAATAACTCACTCCTACTTGCGGCTGATGCCATCCATCCCTCAAGGGATGGGAGCTAGGGGGAGGGTTTGCAATCCCCCACAAAAGGGGGGGGGGTCTAGGCCCTACCCCTCTGCTGGATCCCAGCCCAGGACCCTGTTAGTGGCTAGAGAGAGCCACTGAGTCAGCAGGGAAAATTCCAGCCGCAACACTCTGACTCTCCGGAGTCAGCTTGCTCACCATGTGGCCATCACTGTGCCTGAGATGCTTCCTGCTTCAAGTGTCTCCACTCACTGAGGAATCTTCAACTTCCTTCCTTCATCTGGGATCTGGCTGCTTCTGTGGGTGTCTGGAACCTGAGAGTTCTCTGTGAGGTAGTGCCTCGGTGTTTGGGTATTCTCTGTGGTTTGCCCAGAGCTGGCAAGCCATGTCCTCTCTCTCCGGTTGCCAGCCCCAAACGAGCGGGGCTGCTCTTTCATAGCAGAGCAGCTCGAGCATGCCCCTCAGTGAGTGGGGCCTTCTCAGCCCTCAGAGCTGGTTTAACCCCTTCCTGCTCAGTGCAGGGAAGAAACATCTTGTCACACTCTGCCCTTTCCATTTTATGAAAAACAATTGAATTCCAGGCATAGCCTAGTGTCCTGGCACAACCAAATCCTTGACATGCTTTAAGTTATGATAACTGGAAGCTGCATTCTAAATGTGATGGTCCTGCCTCTTAAACGGACTCTCAGATGGATGGGAAGACAAACATACATTTCTAAAACATACAGTAAAGATTTAATATTATATATTTTTCCAGCTCCAGAAGTGGTTATGGGCTGGATAAGGCAGATGTGCAGTAGCCCAAAGGCCCATTCACCAATATGGTCTCTTCCTAGTCATCAAATCTACTCCCCCACCCCCGACATGTTCTTTTTTTATTTCAGTGACAGAAATAAAATGTAACTACGCTATACTCCTATTGCCCTGAACAACCAATACAGCCACACCACAGATCTGGAGTGTATTCTGCAGTGCCCAGCACATCAGCAAATTTTATGTCTCTCAGTTGCTGGGAAAACTGCTGCAGTCCATTATACTAAGTAGCACGAGCACAAATAAAGTTGGAATTCAATTAGTGGAAACTTTAATCAGTGATGATAATGCACTAGACAGAGAAGACAACATTTTAATTTGCAGAATCCAAGTTGAGTTTTTAGGGACAGTTGTAGTTAATTGAGCATATCTGATATATCATCATTAAGACTAAATTATGACCCTCCCAAGATGTTAATCCTACAGAAATTATTTTTGAAACAGAGTCATTCTTTAGAGTCATTGACTTGGTGAAACTTTCTTCTTCTGAAATTATTGCCCCATAAGGGAAAGTGAAGAGGAGGCTAAACAGCTGGGTTGTGTCTACACTGGGCCACTTATTCCGGAAAAGCAGCCGCTTTTCCAGAATAACTTGCCAGCTGTCTACACTGGCCGCTTGCTTTTCCGGAAAAGCAATGATGATCTATTGTAAAATTGTTAGTGTTTTTCCGGAAAAACTATGCTGCTCCCGTTCGGGCAGAAGTCCTTTTCCGGAAAAACTGTTCTGGAAAAGGGCCAGTGTAGACAGCACAGTAGTCTTTTCCACAAAAAAGCCCGGATTGCGAAAATGACGATCAGGGCTTTTTTCCGGAAAAGCGCGTCTACATTGGCCACGGACGCTTTTCCGGAAAAAGTGCTTTTTCCGGAAATACTTATAACGGAAAACTCTTCCGTTTTAAGCATTTCTGGAAAAGGGTGCCAGTGTAGACGTAGCCCTGGTGGTTGGAAATGAAAGTAGACAGTCAGACAAAACCATTAGCTTCTTTATGTGCCTACTGTGAGACTGGATATGCCCATGAAAACTGATGTGAATCTAACTAAACTAAAAAGTTGATGTCCCCCTGAATTTACAATGGTAGTTAACTCCAAGGAAGTCACAAACTTTCCATGCTAAAGAGCACAACATAGTTCATATACATGGGAAAATTCTCCATACACATAATTCTAAATGTTACAGCAGGTGTTTGGAAGCAGCTAATGAGATCAAATGCTGATGTGACAATGTTAACATAATGAAGCTCTCTCATAAATAATGAGAATTCACATATAAAATCCACTTTAGACAAACATTAAAGATTCAGAGTTATGGAAATGTAGAATGAACCAAGCCTCCATTGGCTGCTTCAGCAACAGTGAGGTTCCATTTCAAAATTATATAATTTGGTCCTATTATTACAGTTATTGATAAAAAAGGTTTGAGTCATAACTATGAATGTTGAATCATTTGGTAAATTTTTTGTAACATCAATACTGCTGTAAGACAACACACAACATAAATATATGTAATTACACTTTTTCTGTTCCAACTAAATACACTACAATTCATTCACAAGTTTAATTCTCGTGCTAATGGTTTAAGTTGAGATACTGGATGGCTGGGATAGTATCAACCAACCAACAAATGAAGGTGCCAATGGTTTTTTATGTCTCTATAGTGTGAAAGGGATGTGTTGAGGCCTACCTAGAATATGTCAAATGAGCACCAGTTTAATTGTAAGTGGAAAGGAAAGGCAGCATTGTCAGATACAGGAGATAAAAATAAAAACAAAATTTGATTGGATGACCAACAATAACCCCGCTTTTAGGGAAGTAAGTAACTCAGACAGCAGTATGCAACAAAGTGCTGATTACCCCAAATGGAGCAGACGAAAGTTTTTTGTAAGGGCAGAATGAGACAACAAAAATCTAATGTCAGCAATTGTCAGGCGAGTGGAGGAGTACCAAAATACCGAAACAGGGTATATAAGGTTGGCTGAAACAGACCAAAAGTGGACGGGTTGCAAATCCGAAAAGCCAGGTCTGATCAACCAGGGCTCCCTCCCCGGCGCTGAATCTCGCTGCCTCACATAAGCTCCAAAAGGGGAACAAATAAGCTCCGAAAGGGGAATGAACATCGGTCGTAAGTTGCAACAAAAAATCCAAAGGAAAAACATAAAGAAAAGAATATCTCCTGAATCTAAGCAATGTTTCTCTTTCTTAACATGAATATTATATATTTGTTAACTCCATAACTTGTTTAAAGGTAACTCAGGAGGGTATATCTGTAGCAGAAGTTATTATTTCTTGTTTTTTTTTAAACTGTACTGTTTTTCTACTTTTTCTTTGTATATTATATTGTCTTAAAAGAATCAAAAATAGTGAATTGATTTAAATGGAAAATTAATTATAAAGTAAATAGAAAAAATAAATAATCTTTGTTTGACCCTAAAAAGAAGTATTCCTCTGTCTGTAGTTTCAAATCCTTTAAAGAACCAAACCCGGTTACCGAAATATAGACTCTGGTTTTAGTTCTCTTCCTCTCTTATTGCTAACTAATGGCTCTTATCTCCTCTTAATAATCTAGTCTTTAGGTGCTAATAGACTGTTGTTTTCCAGTTACACACATACTCTCTTTGAAACTTATCTACATCTGCCTCTTTCTGTCCCTCCCACTCCCATTTTCTTCCTGCTCTCCCCTCCTCCCTTCTTCCCTCATTTATTTTGGCTCTGGACATCCAATACTCTGGTCATCTGAAAAAGTAGATTGTGCCCACAAAAGCTCATGATACCATCTACATATTTTGTTTGTTAGTCTATAAAGTGCTACCAGACTATGTTGTTTAATGTTTGCTCACTGGGACTCAAGTGTGCTGTGTGTATTTATGAAAAACTTAAACCGAGATAATGCCATAGTAAAGTTGTGTGTCATCACATCACACAGATTTGCAGTCATACCATGAAACCAGGAATAAGGGCTTAATATGTCACAGAGAAGTGGAACTCACCAATATACAATTAAAAAAAAAAGAAAGCTCAAGAACCAGATCAAGATAAAAATCAAGACTGTTGAATCTGAGGGTATTTTTTTAAATAAATTGTCCCATTAAAATACTATTGTTTGAGTAGAATAATGGTGCCTGGATTTTACTAAGTTTGTACATATTGAATGAAAAAAATCTCACATTGCTTAATTAGATCCTAGGATTTGGACAGCATTGGATCACAGGCCCTGTGTACTCTTACTGATGGCATGTGCCTATATTTCACAATTCTATTTATTCCAAGTATTTATTCTATTTATTCCAGAGTATAATCTGCTATATAGCAACTCAGTACTCATAGTATTTTTCAGTACTCATGAAGGCATATAGCCTATTGATGTTTATTCCCATGCTTCTCCCCAGGAGCAAATTAAGCAATGAATATGGATTTTTGAATATTTATTAGTGGTCTAATTTATCTCTTTCATACCATGGAGAGAGGCTTTCATCTGTTATATTAGTTCAATACTGTTTTCTTCACAAGAGGATTCCTGCCTTTGCAGTTTTTTCTCTCATCCAACCAAGAATTTCTGAGTTTGAATTTTTTAGTGTACAGACACACCTCTTTGTTAATAGAGTACAAACATTCCTCTGTATTTTCAATGGCCCATGCTCTACTAATATTGGAAGAATATTTGCCTGCATGTAAGTGTCAGGGTAAAGTCACCTTACATATTCTCTTCTTACTGTGCGTGTTGCTGACTTTTTTGTCTGCAATAATCCTTTTGTAAACTAGTTTTCTTAAGAATACGACAGACAAAAACAAGTCACCTATGACATTATGAATAAATGAAGCTGGGGATGGGTGAATAGTAGGGGAAGAAAGATGTGAAAATGAAAAAAGTGAAGTAATGTAACTACAGTGAAGTAATATAAATGTTCATAGCTGAAAAGTAGGATAATGTGTTAAATAGAACTAAAAATACTCATTATTCTTCATTTTAAGTGAGCTACATTCTTGCTCAAGGTGTGAGACTGACAGCTATGAAGATGCAAGTCCTCCATTAAAAGACTGGTACAAGCAGGAGAAATGTAATTTTCATCCCACCATTGTGACTCAGCTCTGTTTGAGAGAGACCTCTGTTATGCAGAAGTATGCTGCTAGTTTTCTGTGCCCATTCGGTCCTTTACCTGATTGTGGTTTTGGTCCATTAGAAACTCTTATGGTAACACCAAATAATTTCACATCTGGCAGGCCAAGCATGATTCTTATTAAAATCACTGATGGTTATTCCCTTCCCCTCGGTAGTAGTTCAAAACCAGTCATCTAGGCTACATTTAACATCACATAGCTATTTCTGGATACCTCCAGTATCCCAAAATAGCTATTCTGCATCTTAAGAACAAGCCCGTTATATTGAAATATAACAGGGTCGCTATTCCAATATCCCTGTAAACCTCATTGCACAAGGGTTAAGGGATGTTTCAGAATAGCACTTTATTTTGAAATTTGGCGCTGCGTAAGCTGTTTTGAAATTATCTTGAAATAAGCGACACAAATTGCGTAGCTTATTTTGAGATAGGAGTGCTCGGTAGACTCACCCCTACAGTTGTATGGCTCTGAATTCCTTGGCTAACTGTATCTACTAGAGCTTTGAAAGCACAATCTGAAACATTTTAACAAGGAGAAATTTTAGGAGGGTGAGTCCTGTAGTCTTGCTGAAAACACTTCAGTCCACATTGGATATAGACCACTTCGAGCTTAGTTTAGAATTTTAAAAAGCCATTCTCGTAGCAGAGCCTCTGATCTCAATAGTACATACTGTTGCAAGCCCATTGCCCCCCAAAATAAATATCAAGTAAAAATAAATATCAATTAAAAATGTAGAACACTCACAAGTACAGATAATCTAGTTCAGTGTTTCTCAACTTTTTATAGAGTACCCCTTTAAAAAAATTATAAGTACCCCCAATTCCTACAGTTTTCAGGGGACACAATTTTTGTCTACTGTTGCAACACATTTGTATAAACAACTTAATCGTAGCCAGATGGATGATGAAGTTTTTGGTGTAAAAAGTACAAAATAATAAAACGCTGTACAACTTAACACAAAAATTCAGTTTTCTCCAAATTTCAGTTGTGTTGACGTACCCCCAGACGTCTCTCAAGTACCCTTAAGAGTACTCGTACCACTGATTGAGAAACACTGATCTAGTCCATCTCTCCTGACAATATGGGATTGCACTCTATACTATAAACTTCATTGCTTTGTCTAGTTCAGTTTTCAAGTACTTAGAAAACTGGCCCATACTTGGCTTACATTTGTCTTTCCTGAATTTCATCTTATTATAACTAGTTACACCCTGGAGCTAAACTCTCTTGACAGCGATAGCAGTTCTCAGCAATGTTTAGATACCATAACACATTCTTCTTTTTAAATCCTCCCACAAAGATATAGCAAAATGAAAAAGAAACTCCTGCTCCTCAAAGTAGTTGTGCATTAAAAAAAAAAATGTCTTGATTATTTGTGTAGCAATGTATCTACCCCAATGTCAATGGCTTGGAAACTAGCGAGACATTTTTTTTCCCTTACTAAATCTGAAATTGAGTGGCCTTTGCATCTACATTTGAATTACAAAGTGAGCAGCATTGTTTTGGTGAGAGACCCTGGAAGTTTTGATTATTTGTTAACATTAGTTAGTGGCATTATTAGCAATTTGTTTTTTTCCTCCCTGTTTTATTTACTTTATCTGTTTTACTTCTTCCATCTGTTTTGGTATGAAAGAAGACCATTTTAAAATGCAAATTGATTCTATATTTACATAATAACATTTACCCATGTGATTTTCTTTAATTCAAGAATTCAACATATCCTACAAGTAATTTCGGCATTTAGAAATTGTGTGTATGTAAAGAGGTACTGTATTAATTGTGATTAAATTCATGAGCCAAAATAACTAGAAGGGATTAGTTGACACTAAACAGTCTGGACATCTCTGATGTTTTTGATCCTTCTGTAACCTCGATCACTCAGCTAAATTGAGCATATGTCCAAGACATTCCCTCTGCATTTTTTAAACTGGATGATTAATAAGGGATAGAGGAACAAACTAATTCATTAAATATAAGAAGCAGACTCATACTGGTCCAAATAAATTAAAACCAAACTTTCAGTATTAGAATTGATTTAGATTAGGACTTTTTGTGTCTCTTTATTCCCCAATCAACCCCATTTCTTTGCTGATATCCTTCACATTTCATTGCAACATACATTAGGTATTGCCATTGTTTTTAGGCTGTGACTTGAAAAATGCCTGGCAGCCAAACATCAGTTGAAACTGATCAGATTTGTGAGCTCACAGCCCCTCTGAAAATGAGATCCTTACCATTTGGGACTACTCAATACCCAGACTCAATAATATGAGATACAACGTATTTCCATTCACAAAAGACCTAGGCATTTCTTTTCAGTCTGAAGAGACTTATTTTAGATTATGGAAAACAACAAGGAAAACACCAACCACAGTCTGCATGTTCTATCTGCAACATTTCCGAAAACAAAAGATCTACCACTTGGAGAGAGAAATTCAGACTAGAAATAAGGTGCATGTTCTTAACAGAGAGATGAATTAACCATTAGACAATTTACTAGGGGATTCCCTGTCAACTGAAGTCTTTAAATCAAGATTGGAGATGTTTCTAAGAATGTGTGGATTCCCTTGTGCTAGCTCTTATTTAGCTAGTCCACTGAAAGATAGCATATCTGCAACAGCATGGACAGCAAGTAGTAAAAGACGACAGCTATGCCTAATATAAACCCACCTGAACCATACAGGCTCATCCCAAGGCAACTAGCCTGAGTAGCTATCTGTTTTTGAGGCCTACAAGCCTAATAAGCCTTAGCATAAGTATCTAACCAAGAGTATTGTAGGGTAAACTAAGGCAGCCCTAAATGTGCTAAATGCAGGACAATGTAGCACTTTAAAGACTAACAAGATGGTTTATTAGATGATGAGCTTTCGTGGGCCAGACCCACTTCCTCAGATCAAATAGTGGAAGAAAATAGTCACAACCATATATACCAAAGGATACAATTAAAAAAAATGAACAAATATGAAAAGGACAAATCACATTGCAGAACAGAAGGGGGATGCGGGGGGGTGGGAAGGGGGAGGAAGGAAGGTAAGTGTCTGTGAATTGCTGATATTAAAGGTAGGGAGAGTGGGATGTTTGTGAGTTAATGGTATTACAGGTGATAATTGGGGAAACTGTCTTGGTAATGGGTGAGAAAGTTCAAAGTCTTGTTAAGTCCCTGGTGGTAAGTGTCGAATTTTAACATGAATGACAGTTCAGAGGATTCCCTTTCAAGTGCAGATGTAAAAGGTCTTTGTAGCAGAATGCAGGTGGCTAAGTCATTTAGAGAGTGTCCTTTCTGGTTAAAGTGGCAAGAAACTGTTTTCTCTTTGTGATCTTGTCTGATATCTGTTTTGTGGGCATTAATCCTTTGGCGAAGTGTCTGAGATGTTTGTCCAATGTACATAGCAGACGGACACTTTCGGCACATGATAGCGTAGATTATATGTGCTAGTGCTAGTAAGCCTCTAAACAGCATGACTTCATCCTGGGATCAAGCCTGGAAACACCGCAGTCAGGATCAAAGCTGCAGGCAGTAAAACAACCCTGGGCACCATAGCAACCACATTCTAAAACACTCGGACAGGGTCCCAGTTGGTAACGTAACACATTTTGCTTAAAATAACATTCATAAAATTTGCTTGAAGTGTCTTGCTTCACTCCTAGATAATAAGCCTGAAAACCAAGCACTGCACCAACTCAAGGCCATACCCGCATGCTATAAAAACATCATCATCTATGCAAACTAAAATGTTATTACTGTTTTGCTGACATGTTTTGGCATTTGAACAATAACCACCTGTATATTAATTAATGAGTTGTTACTTTGCAATGGGCGGAGATATTATGTAATCTTTAGTAGTTCTATTGGCTTATGTGCTCATTTCGTCTTGCTGCTAGACCTATCATATCATTTTTCCTCCGTCCACCTGCTGACTATATAACCTATTGTATTGTGTTAATTAACCAGTGTTCACCAGGGTAACCCCTGCGTGTCACTCCATCAGCTGGTGTATAATAAATCCTCTGCTTGTTTTCACCTGCATCCAGAGTGTCTTGGATTATTTCCAACAGATATCATGAGATAAAAGAGAGTTATAGGCAAGTGTTTATAGGAAACAGCAAAAAACGAGTTGATGCTAGATTTGGGTATTCCAGATCAGAAACATCAGCATATGTTCAGTCATAAGAATTTTATCGTAATTAATTGACCAAGTTAATAAACTTGAGGTAAATTATATAACTGATGAGATGATAGCACCCCAAATGTATTAGGGTGAGAAAGTTTGGATATGGAAAAAGGAGACTAATATCCTTGTGAATAGTAACACATGGCCATAAAACCTTATAAAATGTCTGACTATCAGGATTCTCCTCGCATGATAGGCTCACTTGTCTCACAAGTTCTACATTTCCACTGAGGATGGGGGGGAGGGGCAGGAGGTATGTATATGAATGCTCTAATATGAAATATTTTGATCATCCTGTGTTCTCTCTATCTACTTTGCTGTGTTGCAGTATTTGTAATATTTTTTTTTATTAGGATAGTTTACCAAAAAAAAAAAAATCACACTCAGAAGGCCTTTCCTAAATGTGAGTGCCACTCCCATGCAAACCAGGATCTCTACGCTAATGAGAACGCTAATAATTTTAGATCCAATCTTGATGCAGAGCCATGAAAGATAACAGAATATACTGGGAATTCTAATTAATCCACCGACAACAACACAGACACAGAGCACCACATCAGATCTGCTTCTTTGACCCTGCCTTCGCTATTATAAACACGAACATGTGCAGTTGCACCTCCGAAAACTGGCACTCCCTGGTCTGGCAACATCTGTGATCCAGCAAGGTCACATATTCTTCTGGTCCAGAGACCCAGGGAGCCTAATGTCAGGACAGTCAGCTGAGGCCAGGGGTAGCACGGCTGCCAACTTGGCTGGGGGCAGTGTAGGGCTGGTGCTGAATTTCCATGGCAACCCCTGGCATTTACAGTAGATCAGAGCCAGGGACAAAGCCGTCAGGAGGGTTAGGGCTGGAGTCCCTGGCAACCCATTGCAACGGGGCTGTGGCTAGGATCGGAGCTCACGGCAGCCTGCGGCAAGAGCCAAAGCCTGTGGCATCCCAGCCAGGCTAGTGAGGTGGGGCGGAGGGGCAGAGACAAGGTGACTGTTGAGGCAGTAGTGAGCTAGAATCAGGTGGGTTTAGGGGCCAGAGGCAGGGGATCTCCTTTGGGGCCAAGGGTGACAGACTAGGGAAGTCCAACTAATCATAGAATCATAGAATAATAGGACTGGAAGGGACCTCGAGAGGTCATCAAGTCCAGCCCCCCGCCCTCAAGGCAGGATCAAGCTCCGTCTACACCATCGCTGACAGATGTCTATCTAACCTGTTCTTAAATATCTCCAGAGAGGGAGATTCCACCACCTCCCTTGGCAATTTATTCCAATATTTGACCACCCTGACAGTTAGGAATTTTTTCCTAATGTCCAATCTAAACCTCCCCTGCTGCACTTTAAGCCCATTACTCCTTGTCCTGTCCTCAGAAACCAAGAGGAACAAATTTTCTCCTTCCTCCTTGTGACACCCTTTTAGATATTTGAAAACCGCTATCATGTCCCCCCTTAATCTCTTTTTTTCCAAACTAAACAAGCCCAGTTCATGAAGCTTGGCTTCATAGGTCATGTTCTCTAGACCTTTAATCATTCTTGTCGCTCTTCTCTGTACCCTTTCCAATTTCTCCACATCTTTCTTGAAATGTGGCGCCCAGAACTGGACACAGTACTCCAGCTGAGGCCTAACTAGTGCAGAGTAGAGCGGCAGAATGACTTCACGAGTTTTGCTTACAACACACCTGTTGATACAACCTAGAATCATATTTGCTTTTTTTGCAACAGCATCACACTGTTGACTCATATTCAACTTGTGGTCCACTATGACCCCTAGATCCCTTTCCGCCATGCTCCTTCCTAGACAGTCGCTTCCCATCTTGTATGTATGGAACTGATTGTTCCTTCCTAAGTGGAGCACTTTGCATTTCTCTTTATTAAACCTCATCCTGTTTACCTCTGACCATTTCTCTAACTTGCTAAGGTCATTTTGAATTATGTCCCTATCCTCCAAAGAAGTTGCAACCCCACCCAGTTTGGTATCATCTGCAAACTTAATAAGCGTACTCTCTATCCCAATATCTACATCATTGATGAAGATATTGAACAGTACGGGTCCCAAAACAGACCCTTGAGGAACTCCACTTGTTATCCCTTTCCAGCAGGATTTAGAACCGTTAACAACAACTCTCTGACTACGGTTATCCAGCCAATTATGCACCCACCTTATCGTGGCCCTATCTAAGTTATATTTGCCTAGTTTATCAATAAGAATATCATGCGAGACCGTATCAAATGCCTTACTAAAGTCTAGGTATATGACATCCACCGCTTCTCCCTTATCCACAAGGCTCGTTATCTTATCAAAGAAAGCTATCAGATTAGTTTGACATGACTTGTTCTTCACAAACCCATGCTGGCTATTCCCTATCACTTTATTACTTTCCAAGTGTTTGCATACGATTTCCTTAATTACCTGCTCCATTATCTTCCCTGGGACAGACGTTAAACTGACCGGTCTATAATTTCCTGGGTTGTTCTTATTCCCCTTTTTATAGATGGGCACAATATTTGCCCTTTTCCAGTCTTCTGGAATCTCCCGTCTGCCATGATTTTTCAAAGATCATAGCTAAAGGCTCAGATACCTCCTCTATCAGCTCCTTGAGTATCCTGGGATGCGTTTCATCAGGACCTGGTGACTTGCTGACATCTAACTTTCCTAAGTGATTTTTAACTTGTTCTTTGTGTATCCTATCTTCTAAACTTACCCTCTCTCTGCTTGTATTCACTACGTTAGGCACACCTCCAGACTTCTCGGTGAAGACCGAAACAAAGAAGTCATTGAGCATCTCCGCCATTTCCAAGTTCCCTGTTACTGCTTCTCCCTCCTCGCTAAGCAGTGGGCCTACCCTGTCCTTGGTCTTCCTCTTGCTTTTAATGTATTTATAAAAGGTCTTCTTGTTTCCCTTTATGCCTATAGCTAGTTTGATCTCATTTTGTGCCTTTGCCTTTCTAATCTTGCCCCTGCATTCCCGTGTTGCTTGCCTATATTCATCCTTTGTTAGTTGTCCTAGTTTCCATTTTTTATATGACTCCTTTTTTATTTTGAGATCATGCAAGATCTCCTTGTTAAGCCAAGCTGGTCTTTTGCCATATTTTCTATCTTTCCTACACAGCGGAATTGTTTGCTTTTGGGCCCTTAACAACGTCCCTTTGAAATACTTCCAACTCTCCTCAGTTGTTTTTCCCTTCAGTCTTGCTTCCCATGGGACCTTACCTACAAGTTCTCTGAGTTTATCAAAATCTGCCTTCCTGAAATCCATAACCTCAATTGTGCTGGTCTCCCTTCTACCTTTCCTTAAGATCATGAACTCTATTATTTCGTGATCACTGTCCCCTATACTGTCTTCCACTTTCAAGTTCTCAACTAGTTCCTCCCTATTTGTTAAAACCAAATCCAGAACAGCTTCTCCTCTGGTAGCTTTTTCAACCTTCTGAAACAGAAAGTTGTCTCCAATGCAGTCCAGAAACTTATTGGATAGCCTGTGCCTCGCTGTGTTAGTTTCCCAACATATGTCTGGATAGTTGAAGTCCCCCATCACCACCAAATCTTGGGCTTTGGATAGTTTTGTTAATTGTTTAAAAAAGGCCTCATCCACCTCTTCCACCTGGCTAGGTGGCCTGTAGTAGACTCCTAGCATGATATCACCCTCGTTTTTTACCCCTTTTAGCTTAACCCAGAGACTCTCTACACAGCTATCTCCTACGTTCATCTCCACTTCAGTCCAAGTGTGTACATTTTTAATATACAAGGCAACCCCTCCTCCCTTTTTTCCCTGTCTGTCCTTCAATAACAGTGAATGAAAGTCAAATAATTGTTCTAAAGATATTTTCACCCAACTTTCTCCTTGGCAAAATAGAAAAAGAACCAGACCAGACAGATACAAATCTTGTCACTGAATGTACTTTTTATCATCCCCAGAGACCCTGATGAGGTGTGTGGAAAAGCCTACATATGATTCACTACTGTGCTATAACTGTTTGCATCTCTGGTGATGCAAAGCAATTATAAATTTGGAGCTATTAAGTGGTTTTGCAGCAGCTTTGTATCATTCAAAAAGCGAAATTATATGTGTGATCCTGCCCAATGTTGCAGAGTTTGCTGTGAGGTCAGGAACATTCCTAATTAAATCTCAGATAGTGAAGGCAGCTGTTGAGCATAAAACAAAATGCAGGGGTTGGGGTGTTAAGTGTTTTCTACAAAAGCTTTGTGATTCAAAGACAGTGATGAGCTCTTGTTTCTCTAATTCCTAACCTTTCTTTTTACCTGGAAAGATGTTTCTTTGACTCTTAAAAATAACTAAGGATAACACTACATGTAATTTTGGAACATAAACTTCATAAGATTCAAGTTCTTTGTCAAATCTCTTTTTGGAGTCAAGACAAGAAAACTGAAGTCAGAGTGTGCAATGGGTAAGGAAATTTGCCCTCTGTAAAATCAGAGACTAGTCAAGATAATCATGTCTGTAAGTTAATAGTGTTTTGGAACATAAGCACATAAGAACGGCCATACTGGGTCAGACCAAAGGTCCATCTAGCCCAGCACCAGGTGCCCCAGAGAGGGTGGACTGAAGACAATAATCAAGCGATTTGTCTCCTGCCATCTCTCTCCAGCCTCTGACAAACAGAGGCAAAGGACACCATTTTATCCCCTGGCTAATAGCCTTTTATGGACCTAACCTCCATGAAATTATCTAGCTTCTCTTTAAACTCTATTATAGTCCTAGCCTTCACAGCCTCCTCTGGCAAGGAGTTCCACAGGTTGACTAAACGCTGTGTGAAGAAGAACTTTCTTTTATTAGTTTTAAACCTGCTCCCCATTAATTTCATCAAGTTAAGACTTGATCGGACCAACTTTAATTCTAATCAATGTACAATTTAGGATTTCTTCACAATAAGTGGCATGTACGCTAAGGGACATATGATTTCAGCCCACGCTACAGTTGGGATTGGTTCTGCCTTGGGCAGGGGGCTGGACTTGATGACCTCCTGAGGTCTTTTCCGGCTCTGATTCTACACAAACCCTGGAGATTTCAACCCTGTTAGAAGATCACATTGTGCATGATTAAGGCTGGCCAGACAGCTAGGTGTTGGTTACAACATTGCTCTCATTGGACTATTGGAACCCTAGTCAGCCCACATAAAGAAGTTCATATGGCTGCGCTGCCCCCAGAGCAATGCAGGGAAGAAATCAGACCAGAGAGAGAAATAATCTGCTGCTGCCAGAGGCACCAACAGACTTACCGGGCCCCTGAGACAGGTGTGGGGGCCTGGCTCCTTACAGGGGTGGGGTCTAGGGCAGAAGGATTGGGACTGTCCTGCCAGCCTTTCAGCACTACCTCTTGATGCCTGGGGGTCTGGAGTGTGCCACACACGCTCCAGCTGCCCAAGACCGCTATTTCCAGCACCTATGAGTCCTGGGCCAGCTCGTCTGCATTGGTCAGTGTTCTGGATGTTGGGAGGAAGCCATCACTCCCCCAACACACTGAACATGCACCACCTGTTTCTAGGCACAATCTCCCAGCAGGGCATAGGATAGAGGAGTTGCTCCCCTTTATGTCCCGTGTGACATGTCTAGAAATGTCAGGCTTCTCTGCATGAACAGTTGGAGTGTGCTAGAAACTGGGGTTTAACTCTACAGCACACTGGAGTGCTGCATGCTAACTGTCCATGTGCATCCTGCTACAACGCACTAAGGCTACGTCTACACTGGCACCTTTTTCCGGAAATGCTTAAAACGGAACCGTTTTCCATTATAAGTATTTCCAGAAAAGGAGCGTCTACATTGGTCCCGGAGTTACCGTTATAATGATGCGCTTTTTCGGAAAAGCGCGTCTACATTGGCAGCGCGCTTTTCCGGAAAAGCAGAAGCCCGGACCCATTTTGAAGAGGGCAAAGGCCACCAGACCTTTCCGGGGGCGGGGCCGGAGCTCCGTTCAGACACATGCTTAAAGGGGTCTCCCCGGACAGCAGTTGGTCTCCTGCTCCCATGCCTTGGGACCTCTGCCAGGGACTGGCACCCTTAGCAGGTTCAGTGGTTGCCCTCTGAGTTTTGGAGACACCACCCTTTGGCCCCCAACTGCTTTTCCCTGAGTTTTGTTTTTTCTGCCCTACTTTGTCTGCCAGGGAGCCGTTGGTGGTCATGTGCCTGCTCGGGCCCCTGTTGCAGCTGTACAAGTGCCTGCAGCTCATGCTGCAGGCTGGTGCCCTGCTGTTCATGTACCAGGAGGCAGAGATCACCTTGGACTCCCTCACCAGGGAGGCCCTGGCAACCCTGTCGCATCAGCACCACACCGTAGAGAGGCCCGTCTGGAGTTTGGAGAGTAGCACCGACTCGTGGGACCGGGTGGTCCTCGGACGATGGGACGACCAGCAATGGATCCGGAATTTCCGGATGAGAAAGCGGACCTTCCTGCAGCTGTGCACCTGGCTCACCCCAATGCTGCAGAGAGCCACCACCCGGCTGCGGGCACCCATCCCTGTGAAGAAGAGGGTCGCCATCGCACTGTGGAAACTGGCCACACCGGACAGCTACCGCTCGGTGGCATAGCAGTTCGGGGTGGGATTGTCATGGAGGTAAGTCCCAGGAGGAGTGGGATGGAAAGAGGGTGCTGCACTCCAGGCCCAGGGACAGCCAGGACTCCAGGCTGGGTCGCCCAGTGGTTTGAAGGCTGAAGTCAGCGTACCTGATTCCAGTCGTCTTCGAGGGATCTCCTGGCTGTTCCTCTCCTGAGGCCCGGAAGGACCAAAGGATTGAGGTGGCCAGCAACACTACCCAATTGTCCTCCCTGCGCCTAGACTATGTTTAATAATCTGTAGTGTGCATCTTTTAACCGTTCTTGCTTGTTTGTTAGCTATGTAAATATAGTTTGTGGTTTAAATTTTACTGAAAAGTCTCAGTATTTATTTATGCGCCACAAACCAATGACCACTTAAAAAGCCCCCCCCCGGTGATAGATTAAAGAATTTGTTGTCCACAGTTTGTAACCCTGTTAAATTTAAGTGGCTAATTGGCTTCTCAAATCATTTCTTAAAGTTACTAGAGTAACACAATAAGCAACACAAGAATCAACTGAAACATAGAAAACTTTTTATTTACAAGAGGGGGGGGAGAGACCTTCAACTGGGACAGGGGGAGGGCAGCTACTGGAACGGGTGGCCCCTGCGAGCGCTCCTTCGGGGGCGGACCTGTACACGCTGGGCAGGCCGCATCGGGGCAGGCTGCACGGGGAGGTGGTCAGGAACAGGGGCAGGAGCTAGGATAGGAGGGGGCATGGGCTGTGCTACGGGAGGGATGGCGGGGGCATGGGGTCTGGCCATGCCATAATGGATGGCGTGCACTAGATGTGCCGTGGGGATGTCCATTGACCTGCGCATCCCTCGGCACTCTGTCAGGAAGGCAGCCCAGCCGTCCTGCTGCCACTGCAGGTCCCCCTGTACCCACTCAGCAATGGAGGCCTGGATTGCCTCCACGGTGTCAACATGGCGGTGCAGAAGCTGGTCCCTCTGTCGCAGCCTGTGCCTCCGGGGTTTGCCAGCTGGGGGTGCTGCTGCTGCCGGAGTGGAGGGTCTGGTGCTCGGTCCCGCTGCAGGGAAGAGAAGAAAGGATGGGTCGGTCCGGCAGGCCAGCCACTGTCCATACACCTCATGCCCTCCACCCCTGAGCCCAGGTGACCCCACAGTTGTGTAGCTTGGGCCCACTCAGTTCTCCTCCTGCTTCCGTGTTGTATGTTTGCAAGGAGGACCGCCCCTGGAGTAAGGTCCTCCCTCCAGTATTGTAATCACTGGTCTGTATCCTGGCCCCGTGGAGGGCGGGAGGGTGCTTGTGCTGCGTTCACCTGTGGAACTCCCTGCCGGTGGAAACTGTGAAAAGCTTTGGGCTAATCACTGGTGTTTGACAGGGAGTGAGATGCATCCCCACACAGTGCCTGGGAGCACATCTGGCAGAGGCAGTCTGGGCTCTCAGATCCCCTCGCGTGGGATATCTCCTGGACAGAACCAGAAGAGTGACTGGATGGGGGGGGTGTCTCATCCTTGCAGCAAAACTCAGGGGCCCTTCTCCCTCCCACTACTCCTCCCGCAAGCCCGGTAGCCCAGGGACATGTGTGGCCACAGTGGGGACTTCCCTCGGGGAACCAGACAAGGCACCAGGAGCAGGCGAGGGGCTCGTTGGGGGCCACGGTCACAGGACTGTGATGCTGCGGTTTTCCCAGGAGCAGCTGGCTGTGCCTCACAGCCAGGCATGGGACAGTGTGCCGTTCTCCGTGCTACACCCTTGGTGGAGGTGCAGGCTCTGGGCTGAGTCCCTGGGGCCCTGGCCGGTTCCAGCCGGCATCCACCCTTCCCCCTGGTCCTGCCGAATGTGTGTGAGCAGCACGGTCCCAGGCGTGCCCTGCAGCTGCCTGCCGCGGCCACGTGCCACTCGGTCACCAGGCTGCACGTGGTTGCACATGCTGCTTGCTGCCTAATGCTACACAGTGTGCAGCTCACATGGCCTGATTGACATGCTCTCCCCCTTCCCCCTGCCCTCTGCCCTTGTGAGTGCAAACTGCAAAGACTCACCGGTGGATCCTTCCCCGGCCTCGGAGGAGCTGCTGGAGGGGGCCTGCTGGGTGTCAATGCTGGCCTCCTCTCCCGAAGTGCCGCTGCTGTTTTCTCCCTCCCCCTCCTCGGTGGTTCAGATGATGGGGGGGCGCTGGCAGGTGTCCACCGGCACGTCCGGGCCTGGCTGTCCCAGGATGGAGTACAGCTGGTTGCAATGGGGACAGGTGTCTGGTCCTGCCCCCCTGCCCTCGCTGGCCCGCTCATACCCCAGCTGGAGCTGCTCACTGTTCCGGGCAGGGTGTCCCTGTTGGGCCAGAGCCTCGGCCATGCGGCCAAATATGTCCGCATTGCGGCGCCAGGACCGGATATCATGGAGACCCTCCTCCTCCTGCCATAGGTCAAGGAGGGTCTCCAGCTCCCTGGGGGTCTAGGAGGGAGCCCACCTTCTGCGGCCTCTGGGGGCCTCCTGAGCTGGGGGTGCAGGTGGCTCACCACCTGGAGCTGCCATGGCTAGCTTGTGATGCTGACTGGGCAGGACAGGGGCGCCGTGGCAGAGCTCAGGCCGCAGGTCTGAGGCACGCTCCTGCCACGTGCGCTCAGCAGCCTGCGACTGCTTTAAGAGCTCGGGTTACCCAGAAGTCCAGGGCTCCTATGGGGTCTCCAAGCGTCCAAACCGCTTTTTTCCGTTTCTTCTGCTTTTTCGGAAAAGCGTTAGCTAGCTGTCTACACTGGCCCTATTCCGCAACAGTTTTTCAGGAAAAGGACTTTTGCCTGAACGGGAGCGGCAAAGCTTTTCCAGAAAAGCGGCTGATTTCTTACAGTAGGAAGTCAGTGCTCTTGCGGAAAATCAAGCGGCCAGTGTAGACAGCTGGCAAGTTTTTCCCGGAAAAGCGACTGATTTTCCCGGAAAAACTTGCCAGTCTAGACACAGCCATTGTGACAGATCTCCTTTGGTGGGTTCCACACTGTAAGGCAGATTACTTGCCTCCGAGGCTCACCGCTGCCCTTAATTTAGTCACCAGCTTGCGGTTTGTTGAGCTACTCATATCAGTGGCCAGCATGGGGAACGAGGGGAACCAATCATCAGTCTCTGTGACCCTCCAAGTGATATAGGACAGGACAAACCCCTTTACTAAAGCCAGTCTCGTCTAGTACTGGAATGGGGAATTGGTGGAGAGGGAAGGAGGAAGCCAGGCCCAACTTTTATTCTGGGTTCCAGCCCAGGGACCCTGTGATAGCAGCTATTTGTAATGTCTCTGGTAATAACTGCTCCACAGCCACGAATCCCTAGGCCACTTCTAGACAACCTTCCCCAGCACTTTTCTTACCACAGCTTCTTCCTCCTGGCACCTACTTTCACTTTCTCCTCTCAGACTCTCCATTACTTCTTCTCTCCTCAAATTCTTCATGCACAGTGAACTAACTGAAGAGGAGCTGTTTTTAACCAGTCTCAACTGGTTCTTAATTGGCCCCAGGTGTTCAGACTAGTCTGACTCACTTGACTCTGGAAACATCCTAATTGGCTCCAGGTGCTTAATTGCCCTAATTTATTCTGGCAAGTTTCTGCTGGTTCTGAGTCAGTCCTTGTTAGTTTACCCTGGGAACAGAGATTTGCTCTATCTAGGGCTAATACACTTTCCTTTTACCATTCTTCTGTACCCCTCTGGCCTGACCCTGTCATAATATAAATATAGATCTATAAAGGAATAAAGCAGAGTGACATGGCTAAGTGTAACAATATGGCTATGTCTACACTAGTGGCTTCTTGTGCAAGTATGGCCATTCTTGCACAAGAATCCGCAGAGCGTCCACACTGCTTGCCCACTCTTGCACAAGGAAATTTACACTACGGCGTGGTAAGAGAGGGCTTCTTGCGCAAGAGCTACGCTCTTTTTCAACAGGTGTAAGCCCTCTTGCTCAGGAGCTCTTGTGCAAGAGGGCAGTGTGGACGCTCAGCAGGGATTTCTTGTGCAAGAAAGCCCTATGGCTAAAAAGGACATCAGAGCTTCTTGCGCAAGAGAGTGTTCACACTGCCATGGGTGCTCTTGATCAAAAGTACAGCTCGCACATGGCAGTGTGGATGTTTTCTTGTGCAAGACTGCCATGGGTGCTCTTGATCAAAAGTACAGCTCGCACATGGCAGTGTGGATGTTTTCTTGTGCAAGACTTCTTGCACAAGAACTCTTGTGCAAGATGTTCTTGTGCAAGAAGCTGCCAGTGTAGACATAGCCCAAGGTTTTTCTGCAGCCATATTGAATGGCTTAAAGTCTTCCTCTGTAGCCAAATTGAAGAGCAGCTGTAAAGCTTGGAGTCTCATACTCACATTCTATCTAAATACTCACATTTCATTAAAATAGTGTCACACTAGGCTGTTTGGGAACACTAGGCTGTTAGAAGGGATCCTGTCCTAATGGCACCCACTGTCACCAGATAAAGAAACAGATCTCAAGATGGGTAAAGAAAACTTAGTTTCACAGCATTTTGTCAGTCAAGAAACTGTTAATAGTTAAGGTTGTGGAATCCTCATTCTATGATTATTATGGTCCTCGCTTTCCTATTGTTTGTCTGTGTGATCTTTTTTCTGGTTTTTCATGGTTTCTGTCTGCTGTATAATTAATTTTGCTAGGTGTAAATCAGCTAAGGTGGTGGGGTATGATTGGTTGATTACAGTACGTTATAATTGGTTACTAAAATTATACTAAAATAATTTAAGGAATAGCTAAACAAGACTCAAGTTTCACTATATAAACTGGGGACCAAGAAGGAGACCAGCAGGAAAGGAATAGAGGGAAGAAAGAGGAAAGGAACAAAAAGAAGAAAAAGTAGGAAGGACCTTGAAGAAGAACTCACCTCTAAGATCCAGCCTAAGACCAGAGAAATCTTCTGCATGACTGACATGCAGCACCTGCTATCTGGAGAGACTGACCTTGCCTGGCCAAAAGAGGAAGTTTACCTGCCTTTTTCACGATTGGTGAGCATGACACTGTGTGCGTAGCATGTGCATTTGGCTTGCTTGTGTTCATTTTGAACAAAATGTGATTTAAAAGGTGTGTATGCATCTGTCAGCCGACGGTCAGGGCAGTGAGTCCCTTATGACCGTCTGAAGTTCTTTTAAATTGTGCTTGGTTCTGTTACAGCAACTGAAGGAGTCAGGTTAAAGCTTAAACAGTTACTATTTTATTGTTACAGGGTAAACTTAGTTGTTAAATGCTACTGCTGTGTTACAGATAACACAGCCACTACAAAGGACAGGACAGAAATTACACTAATAAGTCACTTACAGGTACCATGAAACCCTTTTGGTTCTCTGAGCTCTTATTAAATGCATGCAAAATAGACACCTAGCAGGTATATATTCTCACCCCTGCGTTCCAGACTTGGCGTGGCCAGCGTCTTTCTCTCAATCCCTCGGGAAGAAGTAGGGCGAGGTTGGGCGTCCCACAGACCTCGGGAGACAATCAATACCTGCCAGCACGTATAGATGATTGGAGCTCAAATGGGGTGGGCTACTATACCCTTCTTTATACCCCTTGGGTCATGTAGGCTTCTTCCTGGTCTCAAGTGGCCAATTAGGAAAAATGGCTTTGAATGCCAAGTTTCCCACGAAGGGTGCAAAGCATAATTCACACCTGGAAAAATGCAGACAATGGGCACCTCTGGTATGTGATGGGCGAAGATTACTCTCCTGGGACAATGCAGGCGTGTCAACTACTGGTACTAGCCATCAGGACGGCAGGAGGCCCCGGGTCGTCAGCTAGCCCATTTACTGTCTGGTTTCTGTTTATGGTAGAATCAGGGACAGGCAGCACACCTGTGTTCCCAGGGCATCAAAGGCTGACTGCCTTTCTCTTGCTCTCTGGGGGGGGGGGGTGGAAACCAAGATGGGGTTCGTGTCTGGCTACAGCATCAAGAAGCATGGTGTGGCTCACCACTCTAGGAACAGTCTAGGCCAAGGGGAGATGGGTGAGCTCAACTTGTGGAGTGGAGAAGTACAAGCATGTGATGAACAAAGCCATATAGGAAAGATTAAATCTGATTGGTTTAGAGGTTTGTGTTATGTAATTTGTTATGTAACCTGTTATGTAACTACCATGTGCTATAAACTAGCAAGAGGAGGGGCTTCTTGGTTCAGGGGCTCTGGCTGATTTTTGTACCGGGGCTCTCCCTTTGTGCACACTGAATAAAGTCTTCTTGAATTGAACTGAAGTATCGAAGACCCTTGATTCTGCCCAGCATCTGACTCATTTGTTTGGGAACCACAAAATCCCAACACTTGGTAATTGTCAATAAATAGAGAGTATGGATATTACTGCGTAAAGCTCTTTCCGTGGTAAAAGTTCCTGCAGAAAGTTACACCCTGAGCCCTAGAAATTGGGAGAGAGTGGGTGTTTAAATTAACAGAGTTGCACCTGGGGCCCTAGGAATTGGGTAAAGGTGTGTGTCCCTAGCATGTGTGAAGGATAGAGAGTTCTATGTGGGCATCATAAGATTACACCAGACTCTAGGAAATCTGGAAACATACTCATGCTGAAATGCCCAGCAGCCAATATGTTGCACCTGCAAAATACTGTTGGCCTAAATGGAGGCTGCATGGAAAATCTGTGCCATGGTCACCTTGCTGACTTACCCTTGTGAAGATATATAAATATATGTATGTATAAAAAGTCTTTAAGTAAACATCCACACTTCTGTCTGCTCATCTGGACTGAACCTTCCGCATATTGAACCTTTGGATGTTTTCCTGTCCCTAACTATGATTAATGATACTGATGGCCCTCAAGAGGTTCGGAGGTTTGTTGGGATATGCATGAAAAAGTACATTTGTGTGTCAGCTGAACTTATCCAAATCTCACTCATTCACAAACTGGTCTGGGAATAGAATGCTAAACAAGTTGCTTCCCAAGATTTACAGATTCAGTTTCCTAATATATTTTGATTTGTGCCATTTAATATAGTTTTCCTATTGAATGTACATTTTTCAATTCATTCCCATCTCAGTCTGCTGATCTTTTATGCAGATCTCCCCTCCTGGTATACAGTTGAATCCTAATGTATTTGCATGTGGATGGCATATTCCAGATATTGTCAAAGAATATATAGTTCAAAGATGCATAAAAGGCCATTCAAAGTCTCATCTGGTTACAATATGTATCTACCCTGCTTTTATTCTGCCTTTGCTGCCTAGTCAGTATGAGAGAGTTCAAATGGACAGACACAATTTCTAGCGAGAGAACAGAGGAAACCCACTGGGGGAGGGCTGTTCCATTTCTAAGCA